>NC_090190.1:27262476-27578726 GCF_024679245.1 Pseudorasbora parva | reverse complement strand
ACTAAGTTAGTAACCAAGTGGCTATTTATTTAGTAGAGTCTCAAAGAACATTTGGTTTTAAAGACATTCTCTGTAACCTCCACCCATCAGACTGTCAGTGAGGCAATGTGCTCTAAAGAAGATCAAATGAGCATGTGCCTGGAAAACAGGTTTAACAGGGATATAAGAAAAGAGAGACATTTCACAGAAAAGAGGGAAGAGTAATTATCTGACATGTCACAATCAAGTCTATGCTTGGCCAAATCTTACAAAACCAAAAATAACTCTGTAGATCTGAATCCTTATGAATGATAGAAAAAAATATATAAATATGTTTGCTTATCACTATTTGTAGCAAATTATTTTGTAACAAAGTGGTGTTTGACAGCGTTTAATGGCTCAGTGGGTAGGGGGGTTGGAAGAGGTAGACCTGGAGTAGGACATGGACAAAGAAGGCGGGGACCAAATTTGCCAGATGTGATTCGCGCAACCTTGGTTAAAATGTACTGTTTGATCAAATGATTCATATACTTTACTCTAATAAAATCTCCGACAAAAATCAAACCCACATTATATCATTAGAAAAGTAGAAATTTTACAACTATTTATGATTGAGAACAGCAGTGGGTAGATTAATAAACAGAATCAGATTGTATGAACCATGTATGTGCCAGTGTCAAAATTGGGTTTTGTTAAATTATTGTCACAATTTTAAAGAAGTGTTTCATTTTGTAAAAGAACTGAGGTGTTCTGCTACTTGTGTGTGTTGATGTGTGAACTGCGTGTAGTGTTTTGACAAAATTAGCCCTTTTTTTCAAAATTGTGCTTAAGCAATCGTAAATAACTGTAATAAGATTTTTTTTTTTAAATCCTTAAAGGTAAAAAAGATTCATAAATATAGTATTGTTTTCAAAGACAAAAAGGATCAAACGTTGGTGAGTGGGTGTGGTAGATAGGTCACTGCCTTAATCTTTGATCCTTAAAAGTTTTAACTTCCACCCAGGGTGTGACCGAAACCAGCCTCTGTAGATTTTTTTTCTCTCTTTTGAAAGTGGGACTATTCAGTTTCTGTCTTCGTGTGTGTGTGTGTGTGTGTGTGTGTGTGTGTGTGTGTGTGTGTGTGTGTGTGTGTGTGTGTGTGTGTGTGTGTGTGTGTGTGTGTGTGTGTGTGTGTGTGTGTGTGTGTGTGTGCGCAAAGGGTACATTTGTACATGTTCTCCAAATATTAAAGTATATAACCATTAAATGTTATCTCTTTAACAAATAAAAGCTATTTCAAGATTGAGAAGCCAAAGTAGTCCAAGGCACTCAATGGGTGTGTTGAAAAAGTTAAAAAGCATTTATTTATTCATGGCTTAAGCATTTAAAAAATGGTGACAGATACACCTACATGTTGTGGCTTTACATGCCTTCATCAGGGTGTGTATAACAAACAACATCTCAAGCTCATTTTTAACCAGCCATTAATTGAGAGAGAGGGGGGGGGGGAATAAATATATAGATTTAAATTATAAATTATAATAAATGGAAAAAAACTGAAAAAAAAACAATGAAAAAAATAACAAGTGAAATAAATAAATTGTATATATTCCACATTGAAATTAAGTAAGACATAGCAATACATAAATCAAGTAATTCATATAATTAAATTAAAAAACATTAAATAATTCATGATGCAACATATTACTAGAAATGACTAAATGATATTAAAAAAAATGGTACAAAATCTAGCACTCCGTTTAAGCCTGGAAATGTAGTTGCTTTCAGTGTATAGATCCAGAAAGACTCTGTTTTTAAAAGCATGTAACTCTATCTCCTGCTCTTATTGATTTAGGAATATGCTCAATGCCAATTATTTTCAGTGTACTTGGACTACCATGATTTGCATCTCTATAATGTATAGCCATAAAGGTATAGAGGGTTATCGACTCGAATAGCATTTTTATGTTCTTTCAAAATTGGTTAGAAAAGGAAAGGATTTTTTTTCATATTTGGGTGAACTATTATTGTAGATCTTTTTGTAGTTAACTAGTTTACGTGCACTATCCATCCCTCTGTGGCTGTGAATGACATCATTTAGCACTCATATTGTAGTATAGAAACCAGACCAGAACCGCAGGGTTTATAGTCATTTTCAAGCGTTTCTTCTTGTTATGGGAATGCTTCAGGTGCTTCACATGACTCACACTCACCACAACCCAGAACATCTCATTGAGAGGACACATTGAGAGGAGAAAGAGTTGAGAAATGTCGAAAATTTTACTTGCTTAATTACATCAGTATGAGAAACAAATCTGCAAAATTGGGCAATAACTCTTTTAGACCTTACCTTTCCAGTAAAACAGGGTATTCAGACATTTATTACTATGTCATTATTATTATTATATCAAGAAATAGTAATTTATACTATATTTTAATAAATTACATGAGGGCCATATCAATAACAGCTTGAATTTGCTTTCTTTCAGGTCAGGCCCTGCAGTGTTATAAATGTGATCTGGGTGTTGGGAGTCTTTGCTTTACAACCAAAACAACATGTGATGCTGGTCAGCACTGCTTCAGTGGAGTAGGGAAAGCTGGTAAGTTTGTGCTGTTCAAAAGATGTTGAACACCCTCACATTTTTTTCAACTTCTCCAAATGACAAAAATGTTAATTAAACAATTATTTTCTAATTTTCTTAAAAGAGAATTATAGCATAGAAATATTAAAAATATTCTAAAACTGAATAATTTGTTTTATATTATATTTTTATTATTTGTTACTCTTTCTAGGGTAAAGAACATTGTTATTTTTAGCATTTATTTTGTGTTCTCAGACTTTTTTTCTATTATATTTTAAAGCTTAATCTACATTTTCTTGCATCTCAATTTCAGCTGGTTTTGTGGATATTAAGATGAAAGGATGTCTTGAATTGGCCAAATGCAATAAAACGGAACAGGTGTCTTTCCCTTCCAACTCAAGTTCAAAAGTGACCTTTTACACAATGGAAAAGACCTGCTGTTCTACTGACCTGTGTAACTCAGCTCTGAGTCACTTTCACTTCTCTGCTGTCAGCATGGCCTTCACTATCATCACCTCCTTGTTCATGGTCAAAATCCTCATTTGAAGAGGATAATTCTCTCTCTCTCTCTCTCTCTCTCTCTCTCTCTCTCTCTCTCTCTCTCTCTCTCTCTCTCTCTCTCTCTCTCTCACACACACACACACACACACACACACACACACACACACACACACACACACACACACACACACACACACACACACACACACATACACACAATCGAACAGATTGTTTTACTCTTCTTTATGGGTGTTTGAATAATAAAACCATTGTTAAATAAACCTTTTATTTGTTAATAGCAAATGCTGTGTATTTTTATGATTTTATTTCTCCTGATGTCTCATTTAGTTTAAACGTTGTGTGGGTTTATCTTTTTTTATCTGTATTTTTGTCAAATTTGTAACGCTTTCAGCATGGTGTTGTTCATTTGCTTGTTTGTTTGTTTGCTTGTTAAAGCTGATAATCTTGGAATAAATAACTGTAAAGAGCATGAATCTATTAGCAGCTTCCAAAGTATGAAGCGCAAGCATGCCTGAGGTGATGTCAGATTGCAGGAAGCAGCTACACGAATAAGGTGTTGTCACTGCAAATATAAGATTGAAATAAATGAGTTTAACTTTTGTGGTTTGTTGTTGATGTCAGTGTCATTCATGATCTTCAGAGTGGCCATATGAGATGCTGAACAAAGTAGTACAATTCTATTACTACTTTTAATAATAATAATAATAATAATAATAATAAGGTACTTTTTATTAGATCTATTTATTTCAAAATGGTTATATTTCTGTCTCTTCAGTACACACAGGCAACCTTTCTTTTATTATTACAATAATTCCCACTATTTTGAGCCAAGGTTGAACTGCGCACAGTGACTGATTTATATTTTAGGTCACAGCGCTGGCCCTCGGCCAGACAATGTCCACCCCAGGCTAGAAACACCATTGGCGACTGTCTGCTCATCCCCATGGGCATTGGTCCCACAATGCCATCCATCTCAGTGGGGATGGGTCTTCCAGATTTGGTTAGGAGTTGCTCTTCCCCAGAGGAGTGCCAGATGGAGAATCATTGGTAAATTCTGTTCTGCCACTTGTGTTAAAAACACCCAGTGGTACCCAAATTCTTAAGAGCAGTTCCAATACCTCTGGGTGCCAAGAGAGCGCGCTTGGTGGTGTTTGATGCTTCCATGCCTTGACACCCTTAGGTGCCTCTCCAATCACCAGCAGGGGTGTCGGCTGTGTTTGGGATGCACACAAGCAGCCTGCCCACACTTGCGTGCCCCTTCAGCAGAAGCAGGTAAGTGTTGCACAGCACACTCAGACCCCACTTCGGGCTGCTACCATGCTATCAGTCAGGTCCCTGCATGCCGCCTCGCTGCGGGTATGTCTGTAGTGTCACTTGGTCCCACTAACACAGTCCATGGGAGCCTGGCTAGAGCTTCCCAGCCCGTCTCACTGGCTCATCCGTACTGAGTCGTACATCAGACTCAGCTACGCAATTTAGTTCGCCCCGCGTCCCCCCAAGTTCAGGGGCATTCACTTCCGTGTTGAAGGAGTACGCCCATGTGCTCCAGACGGAGATCACAGTTCTACTGGTGAAGGACGCGATGGAGCTGGTCCTTCCAGCCAATATGAAGACTATAGCCCGTACTTTATTGTACCCAAGAAAGGCGGCGGGTTACAGTCGATCTTGGATCTGCGATTCTTGAATTGATCCCTACACAGGCTGCTGTTCAGAATGCTAACGCAGAAACACATTGAGATTAGTTTGCAGAAATCGACCTGAAGGAATGCATACTTTCATGTATGGATTCTCCAAGATGGATGAGCATGTCAGTACAAAGTCCTACCCTTCGGGCTATCTCTGTCACCCTGTGTCTTCACAAAAGTCACGGAGGCAGCCATTGCTCTCATGAGAGAGTGTGGTGTTCGCATCCACAGCTATCTTGACGACGGCTTATCCTTGCCCTGTCGTGTGAGCAGTTGTGCGAACACAGGGACATGGTGTGTCACCTCAGCCAGTTGGGGCTTCAGGTCAACTGGGAAAATAGCAAACTCTGTCCCACGCAGAGGATCCCTTCTCAGGATGGAGCTGGATTCGGTCAGTCTGACAGTGTGCCTCACTGAGGAGCAAGTCCAGTCAGTGTTGAACTGCTTGAATTAGTTCAAATGCAGGACAGCGGCACCAGTATGAATTACCACGATTTACTACATTCTAGCATGATTTACCTTGATTTAGTCAAAAAAAGAAGGCTAATGTAAGTTAATACTTCAAACCACGACTCATGACTTTGTCACATTCCAGGCAAAGTCACGCCAAACTCTCTAAACACAAAGAATTGCGATAGCAAGATATAAACAAAGCATGCCGTACTTTACGGTGACATGGTGTCAAATTATTATAAATTATTATTTACAATAATTTATATCGCCAAAGTTGCTTACTCCTTCATTTTTGTTGTTGTTGAGGAAAACAGTGGAGAACAAAAATCGCTGCATAAGGCAAAAGAAGCTGTTATACCTTTTATTTTACATTATTTTATATTTGGAAATGTATTAGGTAATAATTTATTCTTACACTCAATGGATTGGAAAATAGCTAACGCTAGAAAAGCTGCTAATAACGCATAGCATTTGCTGATAAATAATGTTAGACCAATACCTTATTTTAATAAACGATTTGGTTTTTAATGTATGACTTACATAAACACCACATTCATAGGGGCTGCCATTGTTGTTTCGTGGACTATGTGACATCAGAACTTGTTACTGGGAGTACTGGTTTGCAAAAAACAAACCAGTTGCCTGGAACACGACATAACTATCTTGTCTTCATTCCAACAGTTCTGACTGGTTTGCCTAATTGATTAATCCTGCATGAGAGAGGTTAGGCAGAGATGAGAGACCTTATTAACATATATACAGATAAATAAATACATGTAGAAATGCATAAATAAATGTAAATATAAATAAATGTAAAAAATATATATAAAAATTTGGAAAAATTATAGCATAACACAAATTATACAAAAATAGCGATTAAAAATTATACTTTTGACAAAATTATTAATTTATGCATATCTGCATTTATTTATTTCAGAATTTATATTTATTAATGTATTTATTTGACTTTTTGGAGCATTTACTTGTCATTGTAGTTAGACCAATAGGCAGTGGCATCTTTCCTAATCTCTCCTGGTTGTCATATGGATTCTTTTCCAAACTGACATAGGATAATCTGATTTTTTATGAATTCTTCCTTTCTGTCATCACTAGTGTTCTCATGCTGCCAAGGTAAAATACCTTGATTGGTGCCCCAAACTAAGAAAGGGTAAAAGACCTTGACTGACGTTAATCTGATGTACTCGAAGGTGGTCATCTAATGTACTCATAACCACACCTTAGGTGAAGTGTGACACAAAAATCATAATGTCAGAGGTGAAGTGTGAACCAACCACTACATTAGATTTATACACACTAGATTTATTGATAACACTCAGGTAAATCAGAGGAATTCAAGTAAGTAAGTTGAATCTTGCAAACAGTTGGAGTGAGGAATGGATATTCAGTCCAATCTTCGGAATTTTAAAAATACGGGAGAGCATGGATGACGAGGAATCCGTCTGAAAACACACACCTCGTTGGAACTTGATGGAACAATCAAGAAATCTGGAGAAGGGACATCGCTGGAGCTATAGGCTGAACACAATTTGGTCATAGGACTAGGTCTGAAGAGTAAGGTAAGTATCACTTCACAAACAAGACCGGACAACTGACATGAGTTGTGTGCGTGATTAATATGCAGGTGAAGGAGTGTGTTGAGAGTGGCTGATGCAGGGGTAACCCCTTCTGTTCGAACCCCGGTCTGCCGGCATGAGAATCGGATGCTCTAACATGGAAGCTAAAGGCTGCAACCTCAAGCGTCAGTCGCTAGAGCGTCTCTTGAGGTCAGAGGAGTGAGGTTTACTCGTACAGCAAATACTAGCTGGCCTCTGTTACAGAGGAACCTGACAGATCTGTCACAAGTAGGATTTATAATGGCTATTAGTATTGTCATAAGCTTGTACACAATAGTATACAACATCATCTTTTTAACAAAATAATTTCTGATATACAGGTGCTGGTCATATAATTAGAATATCATCAAAAGTTGATTTATTTTCCATTCAAAAAGTGAAACTTGTATATTACATTCATTCATTACACACAGACTGATATATTTCAAATGTTTATTTCTTTTAATTTTGATGATTATAACTGACAACTAAGGAAAATCCCCAATTCAGTATCTCAGAAAATTTGAATATTGTGAAAAGGTTCAGTATTGAAGACACCTGGAGCCACACACTCTAATCAATTAACTTAAAACACATGAAAAGGCTTTTAAATGGTCTCTCAGTCTAGTTCTGTTGGCTACACAATCATGGGAAGACTGCTGACTTGACAGTTATCCAAAAGACGACCATTGACACCTTGCACAAGAAGGGCAAGACACAAAAGGTCATTTCTAAAGAGGCTGGCTGTTCACAGAGCTCTGTGTCCAAGCACATTAATAGCGAGGTGAAGGGAAAGATGTGTCAGAAGTGTGTTGCCAGGGCTGAAGACAAAAAGGACTGCTGAGTGGCCCAAATGTATGTTCTCTGATGAAAGTAAATTTTGCTTCAGGGTCCCAGAGTCTGGAGAAAGAGAGAAGAGGCACATAATCCACGTTGCGAGGTCCAGTGCAAAGTTTGCACAGTAAGTGATGGTTTGGGTTGCCATGTCATCTGCTGGTGTTGGGTCACTGTGTTTTCTGATGTCCAAGGTCAATACAATATGCCAGACCCAACAATCCAGAAAAGAAGGCACTTATCAGAGCAGCGCTCTCATAACACCTAAGCAGTGCCACAGACTGATCGACTCCACGCCACGCTGCATTGTGCCCCAACTAAGTATTGAGTGCTTTACATGCGCATACTTTTCATGTTCATACTTTTCATTTGGCCAAGATTTCTAAAAATCCTTTCTTTGTATTGGTCGTAAGTAATATTCTAATTTTCTGAGATACTGAATTTGGGTTTTTCCTTAGTTGTCAGTTATAATCATCAAAATTAAAAGAAATAAACATTTGAAATATATCAGTCTGTGTGTAATGAATGAATATAATATACAAGTTTCACTTTTTGAATGGAATTAGTGAATTTTTGGATGATATTCTAATTATATGACCAGCACCTGTACAATCTTTAACACAACAAGTCACACAATTGAACTTACGGCATTGCCTCTATGATGCTTTATAGTGGATGCAAGTAAATAAGTAGTGAGACCACACCTTGGGTGCTTCTCAATTCTTATTTGTGCATCCTCATTTCCTTTCCTCATACCTTAGCTCTACCCCTTCAGGATGTGAGGGAAAGAAGCAAGGAAAAGGATTGATGAAAGAATTGAATCAAGTGAAACTATATATCATCGCTCCCTTTAGCGTCACATCAATGTTTGTTGTCAATTAATGATGACTCTACACCGCTGGATTTCGCTTGCATTACTAGATTCTTGGACATTAAAGATAATAATTATATATATTGTAATAGTTTTTTAACCTCCAAAAATACCACAACTTTCCATATTTTTTATATAATTATTAACAATGAATTATTCCCATTTGGTAACTGTTTTTTATTTGTTGTATAGCCTAATATTACAGTGTGTTTAATTCTCTTTAAGAGGGGGTGAAATGCTGTTTCATGCATACTGAGCTTTTTACACAGTTAAAGATTTGGATTCCCATCCTAAACATGGACAAAGTTTCAGAAAAAAAAAGTTAAACATTTGATGTAATATTTCTGTGCCAAAATACTTCTTCCGATTTCATACAAGTTTTGGAATGTTTTTTTTTTTTCGAGTATGGGTTTATCTGACGTCAGATAGGGCGGAATATTCTTGCACAAGATCTTCTCCCGGAAGCGCAAATAGAGCGAGAGAGCAAATGCTTTAGGGAAGCCGTCGGCTGCACTGCAGTGATACAGGACTTCACAAAATCAACATTGTCACCAAAGAAGTTTGTTTTTGGTTGTCAGAGCAAGACAACCCTGCACAGCTTCCCAAAGAATCCAGCGTTAATGGGACAGTGGATGGAGTTTGTTTTTATGGAGCAGCAACAGAGTTGTGCAAGTGTTTTTGTTTGCTCCCTGCATTTCGGGCAACAATGGTTTATGAACAAGGTACAGTTCAACTCCAGATTTGTAACTCGTCTAATGCTAAAAGATGGAGCAGTTCCAGCTTCATGATCGTATGTTGGAAGCAGGCGGTGATTAAAATTCCTTCAAATGTCTTTGTGTTGTTAGTTATCGACTGTGTTATGTTCATTCAATTACGCTAGTCTATTGTTTTTCTATGTAAACACACACTAGTCTGATGTGTAAAACCATTCCGCTTGCTACTGCTAACATTAAATTGCATACAATGTCCATAAACCAAATGATGTCCTCAAAAACCACCAGTTAACACAGACAAATGTTGTAAAACTCTTTAGCATGTCAAGACGCTTAGCGTCTACAGTTACAGTAACTTACATACTATTGAGATGTCCTGCTGTAATCATTATTGCTGCTGCTCCTGTTCAATTTCAGCCTCTAGATCTGATTCTGGATCATATATGTATGGCTAAATCTGATTGATCTCAATTGTTTATTTAGTATAACTTTTTTCCACGTTTAAGAATGTCAGAGCTTTCAGACGCTCTCAATGGAATTGTTGTGCATGCTCAGCATTCTTTAGCTCCACTTGATTGTCATGTTACACTAATGAAACTAAGGTGAGAACTCAATGTGAATTTATGAAACATAAAATAAACATAACACAAAACAAAAACCCACGAGGGAGCAAAACAACTGGTCAAAAACCATAACGAACTCAAAACATACCAACACAGGGAGACATAGACAGAACAACGATTACACAAAGACTGACAAAAACAAGGAGCTTATAAAGGGAAGAAATCAAGAGGGAACAGGAGGGAGAATTCAAACACTAATCAGATAACAAGGGGGGAGGGATCAGACAATTACATGAGCACATGCTCAGAATGACAAAAAAACCCACATGTGCACACAAGACAGGACAGGCATGTGACAGAAACAAGACACCACTTTAATTTACAGCCTGTAGATTCATACTTACCCTGTAACTACATGAAACAAGAGGGGAGCAAGCACCACTTTATTTTACAGCCCGCAGATTCATACTTACCCCGTAACTACATGGATACATAAATTTGTTAATTTTCCTGCAAGTTACCCCTTTATTCCCCAAATATTACATATTGTTCCCTTATGCCTGCACGTACATACTTTATAGTTACACTATAATTACGCTGTATAGTTAAGCTGTAAATTCGCTTTACTTTCCAGGCTGTAATTAAAAGCGTTGACTAAAACTATGTAAACATAGTTTAGTTGGCTGTTATTCCCAGATGCGTTTGGTGTGCTCCTGCGTGTTTTTGCTTTGTCTGAATGACAGTTTTTTGTGAGGGTTGTGTTTACAAGTACACTGTCAGAAAAAAAGTTACATTTCTGTCACTGGGGCGGTACCCTAAGGTACAAAACCAAAAAGTTACTAATATGTACCTTTAAGATACTACTATGTACCTTTAACTCCGGCGAATTTTTTAGTTTATCTTGATCATTATATCTTTGTGAGAAGAAGAAAAAAATGAACCGGATTGGTGCTTGCAACACAGAGTTATTACAGTTAATAATCGTATAAATCATACAGAAGGAGTTTTTTGGGGGGAAATTAAAAATTCAGAATGTTTCCTGTGATTGGTAGGTTTAGTGGCAGGGGCAGTGTAGGAGGATAGAAAATATAGTTTGTCCAGTATAAAAACCATTACGCCTGTGGAAAGTCCCCATAAAACATGGAAACACTACGTGTGTGTGTGGGTGTGGGTGTGGGTGGGTGTGTGTGTGTGTGTGTCAATAATCAGTATCTCTCAACTCCCCAAACCAGATTGCTCTGTGCATTCCTCAGATTCAAATGCTTATTTACACCCGCACATATTCATTGCTCTCCCCTCTTTCAAAAAACTCCACCTTCTTGAGCATCACCATATATCTAGGTGTATTCAAACAAGCCATCTAGTCTGCTGCGGTCCAAAGACCGGTTCACCTCAGAAGAATCATCTTCTCTTTTAGAATTCAGTTTGCTCTCTGCTTTTCACATCGTCAACACGATGAACAGAATTGTGCTTGGAGTTATTGCAGTGATTGGATTCTTCACTCTAAGTAAGTCTTAATAGAAATTGGTCATTATGCCTTTTTTAATTGGATGCTGATAGGGGGAAATTAAGCAATCCATCAGATCAACACATTTAAAAAAAAAATTGTATTTATATTTTAATTTATATTAAATTTGTCAATTAATGTATTTAAACTTAATTGATGGTTTAATATAGATTATTAAAAACTTATGTTAAGACTGGTAACTAAAACTAAAGGATCTCTGGATAACCAGCAACACACAACTTCATGTTTAGACCATTCTATTACAACACAGAATAACACATTTTAAAGACAATTTAATGTTGTTGTTGTTTTTTTTTTGTTTTTTTTTTTTGTCTGCAAAGTCACATAGTCAGAAGGGACAGAAGGGCCCCTGCTGAACATTACGTGAATCTGACGCGCTTTCTCAACCCTTTAAGTTCTTTTAAGACAATATTTAACTAATTTAAGACTACTCTTATGAAGATACATGACAAAATGGGCACTTTGGCATATTTCTCTGCGTTATTGTTTGTTAAGGGGCGAAAGAGAACTCAATTCTGGTGCGCATTGCAGGCCTATGCGTGTCAGACAGGATGAGGGTGCTCGTATGTAAATATAAGTGAGTGAAAACATAGTTGGTGACCCGTTAAAATAAATACTCTCTGTTTACCTATGTAAAGGCCCATAGAATCAGTATCGGTCGCGGGCAGCAGCGCAAAGCTGATTCTGCACTCATTTGATCAAATATGTGCTGTTTTAAAAAATGTTGTAGATTAAAATTGTTAAAATAATTGAATATTCATTATATAAGATGTTCTTAATGATTTTAAGTTTTCTTCAGGGTAATTAAAGGCACAGTTTTTCCATAACTTAAGAATATGTAAAAGTTGGCTACGTTATTTGGAGTAAAAGGCACCCCTAATTATTTTGACCATTTTAAGTCATTATAACATGAATAAATTACATTTTAACCAGAAACTTGACATAATGGTGTTAAATCAAGATGAAGTGCTTAAATAAAGTGCACAGCATCATAACATATATACAGTATACAAGCCAAAAGTTTGGACACATTACTATTTGTAATGTTTTTTAAAGAAGTTTCTTCTGCTCATCAAGCCTGCATTTAATTGATCAAAAATACAGAAAAAAATAATAATATTGTGATATATTATTACAATTTAAAATAATTGGTTTTCAATTTATTATACTTTAAATGATCCTTTAATTCTCTGATGCAAAGCTGAATTTTCAGGATCATTCTTCCAGTCTTCAGTGATCATGATCCTTCAGAAATCATTCTAATATGATGATTCATTTTCAAAGTTGGAAACAGTAATATTTTTTTTTTTATACCTGTGATACTTTTTTATAATACTTTGATGAATAAAAAGAAGAAAAAAAAGAAAAAAAAGAAGCAAAATGTTTTAAAAATAGAAATCTTTTGTAACAACAATATACACAGAATGCTGGTCAGTAATTTGGGATCAGACTTTTTTTTGTTGTTGAAATAAATCAATAATTTTATTCAGCAAGGATGTGTTAATTTAATAAAAATGGATAGTAACGTGGATTTATATTATTTGAAAATATGTTTTTTATTTTTAATAAATGCAGTTCTTTTGAACCTTTTATTCATCAACTGTATTAGGCAGCAGAACTGTTTCCAACACTCATAATAAATTAGAATATTAGAATGATTTCTGAAGAATCATGTGATGACTGGATGACACTGAAGATTGGAGAAGGGATCCTGAAAATTCAGCTTTGCATCACAAAAATAAATTATAATTTAAAGTATAATAAATTGAAAACCAAATTATCAAATTGATCAAATAAATGCAGGCTCTATGAGCAGAAGAAACTTATTTCAAAAACATTACAAATAGTAATGTGTCTAAACTTATATATATATATATATATATATATATATATATATATATATATATATATATATATATATATATATATAGAGAGAGAGAGAGAGAGAGAGAGAGAGAGAGAGAGAGAGAGAGAGAGAGAGAGAGAGAGAGAGAGAGAGAGTGAGAGGGATTATATTTAACATGATAATAAATATTTAGCTGACTTTTCCATTTGTTTGACATGACCTGGTTAGATTCAGATCACCATATTTATTATAAAACCATCATATTTAAAATATATGTTAAGCATATCATATAATAAAATATAACTTATTGTTACTAGTGTAAATTTATATACAATATTATGGGATCAATACTTTCAGAATCTTTACTTTTTAAAATTATTTTGTTTTTATATTTTTAAAATATATTTCTATATTAACATTTTAATGACAGCATGTGTTTTGTTGAACAAAATGATCATTTGTTGAACAAAAATGAATTATTTGATTTATCAAAATAAACAGAAAATAGTTAAAACTTTGCTTAAGTGATTGTTTTTAACAAGTATTAAGTTAGACATTATAGAAACATATTATTTTAGCTAAGTATTTGTATCAAGTGCCTTTTGCCCCATGCTGTTGAGCCTTTTACCTCATGTGAGGGATTAAAAAAAAACCTCGCCACCTCATACATTTATACGATTTTTAAACAAAATAACCCACTTTTATGATTTATTTTCACACAAAATCTGTTACTCAATACAATGTTTAATACAAACATATATATTTGGTCTGCAATCATATGGGATTAATGAAAAGCAATTTTTCCTTAAGGTGTGCCTTTCGTATGCCTCAGAAAGAAACTAGTTTAATAAATAATTAAAATATCTCCTTGATATGACACATTCATAATCATTATTTCTGCCAGTGCTTTGCTGCAAGTTTTATGTGTACATTTGAGTGCAGAATAGGCTATATTAAGCCTTAAGCCTACACTCAAAAAATGACTCTTTGAATGAACATAAAAAAATCATGGAAAGTGATTAACTTAATTAACTTGCTTTATTTCAGCATTATGTAATTCTGTTATTCCAATTTAATGTAGCTTAATTTAATAGTGTCAGCTCAACTACACAAATTTTTTGTAATCTTGTTGTATTAAAGCAGCACTTGGCAACTTTTGCTATCGGGGTCCCCCTACAGTTGGGAAAAAATAATGTCCTCAACTACTGTCGTAAGCTCTGTCATCCTACAACAGGGGATGCCATCGCGCGTGCATTTGTTGACATGACAACCCTGATAGCACTGAACTAGTAATGCGCGGGTCTTCTCATAACCCGCGGACCCAGTATGTCTATTTAATGGTCGCGGGTTGTAAAAATATATACAGTGGTGCGGGGCGGGCCAAATAACTTCATAAAAGCTTCCCGCGGGTTGGTGCAGCAATAACAGTTCCCCTGATCACTGAGGAGTTCACATGCAGGTGTTCTTCTGGCGTCGCGTGTGAAATGTCTTCATCCCAGGTACAGTCAGTGGCATATGTTTCAACATGTCATGAATATAATTTCATAGGTTTTATTTTTTTCAAACACCAAAAAATCAAGATGCTCACGTTTACAAGCCAGAGTCATTATAGTAGTCTATTGGTTACCGTTTTACAGAATCTATATGATACTTCAATTTAATGTTTGAGTGGTAGGTAATCACCATAACAAGCATGACAGCATCGGTCGGGCACCCCTCCTTCAGCTCACGCCAACGAGCAAACGCTGGTCCAATGTTGATCCTCGTCCTGCCTTTAATCACATCACATTTTTTCCCACTTATTTCTTTCCTCCAACAAAACCTTTTTTTTCTTATTTTTCTGTGCTGCTTCGGACATGACTATATTATCCGACGAACAAAGTTGGGCTCGCACGTCCGAATTTAAGGAAGTGTGGGTGTTGGTGGAAGTGACGTATATGCCGTAAAGCAGTCAAATTGTGTAGTTCTTTTTGTTCTCGGGTTACTACCCGAAACCTGAAATTTAAAAGTACGATTAAAAAAGATACAGACCCCATCAAGCTATGGCAGACATGTCGTTCAACCTATTGTAAGTCGATGTATCATCAAAAGAGTCTTGAAAATATATAATGAAGGTTGAAAAGTTATACCTGCTTTAACTTCATTTTTTTTAGTAGTTTTGACTAAATTATTTTATGTCAATCCATTTAGATAAAGTAGTATAGAGAGGGATAGAACTGATGCCCATGCGTATTCTATGGGAGCTGCATCACATGAATTAGTTTTCTTTATTTCTATAAAAACAATTAGTCAACAACACCTGATCAATTGCTAATTGTAACATGCAAGCAATGATCAAGTACAGCATCTCTCATCACTGGCATTAGCATAGTTTCAGAACAGCATAGCTTAACCACAAGATCTACACTTCACGATAATCGTAAACTAAAAAAAAAAAAAACTTTTAAATGTCAAATATAACTGTCAAATATAACATGAAAACATTAACAGGTCTTCCCCTTCACTAAAAAACACATTAAACAGCACTTAATTTCAACATTTACTCTCCTGAGACATCCCTATGCAAAGCATGCTGGGAAATAGAAATACACTGCCCAGTTCAGTCAGCGCAACATAAATGATTCATGTAGTCTCAACACAAATGGTTTAGGTTAACTTAACATTTAACACATTTTATTTAATTTAACCTAATTAAAAGTAAAATGACACTTAAGTAAAAAACTAAAGATTTGTGTTGTTTCAGTTTTTTATTTAAATAAACTCGGCAAACAGCTAGAATCCTTTTTGCACAGGCAATTAAAGTCTCATTATGATTTAGTATTCTCCTCAGTATATACACTGTAAAAAACACAACTTGAAAAAAGTTGAGAAGACTGATTTTGTTTTGTTGGTTCAGCAAAAATCCATACTGTAAAAATCTCATTCAACAAAAAAAATCGTAGTACTAATTTCCCCTAGCCTTTTTTTTTTGTTGACTCAACTTTTGTAAATAACAGTTATACGAACTGAAAATAAGATGTCTGTGACACAAAAAATGTTTAGTTGAGTCAATGTGAAATGATTTGTTTTCTGGAGAGATACAACTAATATGTAACAAATCTTTTGTAGTTGAGCATATTCAACATTTTGTGTCATTTGGAAACAGAAGTTCTTGTTAAGAATGAACAGGTTCAGATGTAAACTTTTTTATTGAAAATGTTTTGTTACCATTTTGGTGATGAGTGTTTCCTTTAGTTGGGCAGTTTGAGTCTTAGCAGATTGTATGAGTGTGTAACAGTGTTTAACAAAGCACATAATTTATTGCAAAGAATGCTGTAACCAATGGCTCCCAGCATGCATTGCTGCATGAAGCATGTCACCATTGTTGTGATTCACATGCTGATTCTTGATGTCTGTGTTTTTTGTTTGGTTTTTCAGGATCCTGAAGATTTTTTTTTTATATATAAAATAAATATTTATATGTTTTAGTTCTAGACACAGCATTCTATCAATCATCTATCATCCAAGTCATTGTGATTTTAATTTACCCAGACCTTTTTTTGGGGGGGGGGGGGGGGGGGGTGTCAAAAAGTTTATAATGTCCATTTAATTTCATATTCTTTATCTGTGTTTCTACAGCTGAAGCCCTGACCTGCAATTCATGTAAAGTGGGTGTTCTAGGCAAATGTTTTTTCAATTCCAAAGTTGACTGCACTGGCTCCATGACCAACTGCTATACTGCAAAAGCAGGTCAGACCAGAAACAAACAAACAAACAAACAAACACACACACACACACGCACACACGCACGCACGCACGCACACACACTAATGTTAAATCATTTGTACCTTTAAAGAGGCAAAAATCAGATTTTGTCAGATTTATAAAACATTTTTGAACAAATTTATTCCAAACAAAGGCACAAGTTCAACTATTTTACATTTTAAATATGTAACTAATTGGTGAAAGTTAAAGAAATATTCTTTGGTTGATATTTTTCCCCCTTTTTTAGTAGCAGTAGTATAAATATTAATAATAATTATAATAATAATAATAATAATAATAATAATAATAATAATACAACTAATAACAACAATAATAATAACAATAATAATAATAATTTACATGAAAACAAAAGTAAAATACTGACATGCTGCTTCTGGTGTTCTCTATGGTATATTACTTCACAGAGTTCAATGTGTCCGATTTTCTGAGCCTCTCCACGAGTGGCTGCACATCTGATTGCAACAACAGCAGTGGAGCCATCTTGGGTGCTGGATACTCAGTGACCAAATTCTGCTGTACCACAGATCTGTGCAATGGAGCAAGTGCTGTCCAGCTGTCCATGGCTGGGGCTCTCAGCACTGCCCTATTGACATCCATCTGGAGCAGTTACATGCTGTAGATGTAACACCTCCTTCTCTGTGCCAAGGGCAATCAATATAAATGTAATCTATAATGCATAGATTCCTTAACTTTCTGTAACTTTTATTGTTATTTAACTTGACTTGACTTTATTTTACAACTTTACTTGTGATGCAGTGTTGATGATTTTATTAACATTTACATACAATGTAAAACATTACATTTTCAACACTCTTGCTTATGTTTTTTTTTTAATGAAATCTGCATTTGGAATGAGGTGATGATATGTTTGAGCTGAATAATGTTGAGGGTTAAATAAACAGAAACAGCAATGCACTTGTGTTAGGCATTTGCTTGGTGTATTTTTAGTTGTATAAATAAAAATGTGTTAATGTAATAAGACCACCAATTTATTAAATTAACAATAGTATGTTTAGAAATTAGCCTATATTAATACATTTGTTACACTTTTTTATTGTTACAGTGTTACCTGAATAAAAGTTGGCAAAACAGTTAAATGATGTAAGTTAAGAAATTTAAAGTTTAAGCAGAACTTACATATACTCATACATTTGAATAACTCTTAACTTCTAAATATTTCAGTATACTAATTCATAAATGTTAACTTAAAATTATCAACTTAAATTTTTTAAGCAGAGAAAACTTGGCAAGCTTTAAAGCTACACTATGTATTTTTTCACCGCTAGGGGTCGCTAACCTCTTCAAACAACTTAAATTTATCAACTTAAATTTATCAACTTAAATTTATCAACTTAAATTTTTTAAGCAGAGAAAACTTGGCAAGCTTTAAAGCTACACTATGTATTTTTTCACCGCTAGGGTTCACTAAACTCTTCAAAACAATAACAAAGGTGTAGATTGATGGCATAGTGAATGACCATGGAATCATAGAACTTGTCGTGATACAGATGGATCTAATAATGTTTATGGCAAAATAATGTTTACGGATAAGTGAAAGCATTCATGTTTTTTAACATGACTGGTATGAAGCAGGGCGCGATTACTGATAAGAGAGTTATCAGCCTCACATGCGTTAGTCCACAGGGATATAAAGAAAGATATTTCATTCTATTGAACTACCCGCAAGTGTTGAATTACTACTCATACAGGTCAATTTATTTAACAAATAAAAATTGTTAGGAAACGCAATGCTGTTTTACTTGGTCTACACTATCTAAACTGCATTTGAGTGTGTTGGATGTTATAATGTTATTCTGTATGTTAGTTTTTTGGCTGTATGAGACAAGCAGTAAGCTACATCAACATTAGAATAGTGTTGAGCTACATAACATTAATTCATTTTATGTAGTTCACCTGTCTAATAAAGTACATGCAAGAACGGCATCTCTGTCAGGTCGAAGTTAGTTGCAAAGCTGTCGCCATCTTGAAAACACCACGTCGATTACTGGTCCTCTTTTGATTTCTCATTTTGTTCCAAAGTCTGCTTGCCATGGTCCACAACACTAATAGGGAAAATAGTATGCTACTTGCAGCCAGACTAATCTTTAGTATACTCCATTGTTTTAATGATTAGATAACTTGAGGTGTGCTATTTTAGAACAACTGGTTTTGTAGTTTTGTGTAAGTATACTTTAGTTGTAATTCAGTTGTATTAAAGCATAACTTTTAAGTATATTTAGTGTACTTTTATGTGCTAAATTTGGACAACTTCAAGTATATAGTACACGTTATGTATATGCTAGTGTAGGGACTAATTACATGCTTGATTGGCGATATTAAAGCATACTTTATTTGTGTTATAAGTAAACTTGTGTTTTAAGTATACTTCATTTGTGTTAAAAGTATACTTTTTGTGTTATAAGTATACTTTATTTGTGTTTTAAGTACATTATACAGATTCATTATGAGTGTACTCGGGACACACAAGCAACTGGAATATATACTAAGAATATATTATTTTACAGATAATAATAAAGCTACTGTGTGCTCTGCTCAGTACCTTTAGCTTATTCCAAATACTAAAATTGAACTTTAAGTATATTTTTATGTAAAAAATATCAATATTTTAATTACAGGACTACCGTGATCATTCAAGTTAATTTACTGTGCATTAAGGGGTTATGAATTAAGAAATCAACTTTCCCTTGAGCTTTTGATAAAAGGTCATGGTAATATAAGAATATCCTTTAAGTTTTAGAGCTGAAAACTTCCTTGTCAGTCAAAGTCAAAGAAAAGACACCAGGCCCAGCAAACGGTCTTGTGCTTCATTCTTACGTCATAGCGATACGAAACACACCTCTACAGAATCTAATCCAGTAGCCTCCTCCACTGATTCATGGAGTGCTCATGCTAACCTGGTCAACAACAATAAACATGCTGAGGAAGATAGCAAGATATTGCACTATTCCTGGTTGTGGAAGAACACGGTCACTGTATAAGCTTCCTTCGGATCCTAATATTAGGAATCTGTTGTTGGAACTTTATTTTTAATGAAGTTCCAGCTCACGTGGGGAAGACATGTTCACTTCATTTCACTGCGGGATCGTTTGTAAACAATTCTCTGTTCGATGCTGGATTTGGATCCGACAGGAATGGCGTAACACACTTATGTGAGTAAAACATGTTTTTATATGCAATAGTATTGCATTGTTATAGATCGTTTTAGCTAGACGGTTGCCTAGGGCGACAGTTGTGTCAGGGGTGCGAGCGCGCTCTAGTGCCACCCATTACAGTGACGGAGAAAGAGAAAGAAAGAAAGTAAGAAAATCAAAAGAATGCCCAGTATAGAGGTTAGTCTTCTTATCTCAGCCAATAAGTTGTCAAACTAAATAAAATTACTTCGTATTATCAATATCATCAACTAATATTTTTTTGAACTAATATTTTTTTTCACCAAAAAATCTGGGTCGTGAAAAAATCATCACAATAGGCTACTAGTATAAATAACAAATGTTAATATACAAAAGCAATACAAAACTAATATAGGCCTAGACAAAATTAGTCGAGAAAAGGTGATTCTCTGTGCCAGCCTCCCTCTGGTGCCAAAAGATCCGGGGCTTTTAGCCCTGCATGTTGAGTCTTTTATTTTAACGGGGTCCGGGGAAATTGTAAAACTTGGGCTGTTAAAGATGCAGCGCCAGTGGATGTGACGTCTGATTCCCGGTGTCGTGTATGGAATGTGACGTTTGATCTCCAGTGGTGTGACACGTCAGCGTGGGGTAGGGTTTGGGTCTATGTATGATGGCTTATTAGTCTGATGGTGTGACCAGTAAGTCATGTGTTAACCAGCTCCTCGTGTCTGTGATTCATTTGTGTTTATCCAAACACTGGCGTGGTGGCAACGGTTACGAATCCACTCCTTCAATGCATTCGTTGAGCTTTTGATGAACATTTTACGCTACGAATGATTGTAAAATTAGGAGTGGAGTAACTTTGATGACAAGACATGAATTGTAAGCATGGCAAACACACACAGAGCACCAAAGCAGTGGTGTCTTACTAAAGTTGAGATGGTGAACTCCTTTGAGAATTGGCATCAAAATCTTGTCTACACGCTGTTATTGGACGCGGGATTTGCTCAGTTTTTAAAGGACGGTGTGCAGTGGGAAAAGAGGACGCGGACGTCACCATATAGGGGTTTCACCTATGATGGTGCGGAGATTCCTGCAGCTCAGCGATGCATGCACCAACAAAAGGTTAGCATGCTTTAGCTTATGCTGGGACAGATTGCAAATTATTGTCCAGTTATATCCCACAACACTATTGTTAAGAATTCCATGTGCATTGATCAGATATGGCAGACAATTAGGCTACATTTTGGATTTCAGTCCACGGGCGACCATTTCATTGACTTTACTGCAATTAAATTAGAGCCTAATGAGGGTCCGGAGGATTTATATCAGAGATTAATGGCCTTTGTCAAAGACAATTTACTCCGTAAAGACTGTGGCATTTCTCATGGAGGGGTATCTATTGTAGAGGATGAAGAACTCTCTCCCACAATAGAAAATGTTATTGTTCTCACAATGGCTACGACTTATACATAAAGAGCTGCCAAAACCTGTAAAGCAGAGGTATGGCACTGAATTACGATCACGTACGCTGGCGTCTATAAAACCAGAGATATCACAGGCTCTTAGCTCATTATTGGACGAACTTCAGTCGTCAGAGGATGCCAGAGCTATGCATACTGCTGTGTCAAGCTTTCCGAGGCAGAAACCATCGTCTATGAGTCGATTCAGGAAATCATGTCCATTGTGTAAAGAGGCTCACAGACCAGATAATCATTTTCTCAGTAAGTGCTCCTATTTGCCTCCCCATGACAGAGCATTCATTGCTAAAGCACGGCAAGTGGTGTGCTCGTTAGACCACACAGGGGGAGAATCTGATGATGGCCAGGATGACTCTGTGTATTGCCCTATGGCAGTGCAGCGTGTTCATATCATGCAGTCACCGTACCTTGACGCTTTTCATGGGTATGCTCCAGTTAAGTTGACCATTGATAGCGGGGCTACAGGAAATATGATAAGGACAGCGTGTGCTAGTAGACTAGGTCTTAAGATTACCAGCAGTACCCAGTCAGCTCACCAGGCAGATGGCTCGTCACCTTTAAAAGTAGTTGGCGAGACAAAAACCCAGTTTCACAGAGATGGACATGAGCTTTACTTTGAAGGGCTTGTTGTAGAAAATTTAGACTCTGATATTCTTGCTGGCATACCATTTATGGAGTGGAATGACATCTCTCTTCACCCTGCTAAACATCAGGTCTGTGTAGGACCTAATATGTACGAGTATGGTTCTAGACGAACAGTGGGGAATATGCACGTTGTCCGGCGAGCACATGTCCTTCGTGCTACATCATCACATACTGTGTGGCCAGGTGATTTTGTTGAGCTGGACCCACTTTATATTAGGTGGCCTTAACTACTATGTACTAACATTGTAATTAACAATTTGATACAATGCACTTATTGTGTACATACTTGTTTTTACATTGTACTTACATTTAAAAAAAAACCTGCATGTAGTTACGTCTGTAATTAATTTCTGTAGTTACATTTGTAATTACACAGTTGGTACTTTCCTTACACCTAACCCTACCCTTAAACTGACCCACACCACCACACCTGTCCATAACTCTACCCGTATCCCACCTCAATATCAGAAAAGGTGTTTGGCAATACAATTTGTACATGTAAGTACATTGTACTTAAGGCCACCTAATATAAAGTGGGGCCGTTGAGCTTGAACTGCCTGCCGAGTTGATGAATGTTAATGAGAAGCTCGCCGTTGAGCCACATGAGGCCTTTACACAGTAGCTTGCACCAGCCTTGTATACAGGAACATCAGGTAAAATCTGAATTCCCAATTTGACTAACACAACACAGGGCATTAAGAGAAATGACCATGTGTGTCGTATTCGTATGACATATGTCCCAGAGCCTGAGCAATCTGTACGGACTCCGCCTGAGACCTCAATGACAGTTACCCATAGTGCCAGTAAGACATCGTTTTCTGATTTTGTCTCATTAGACCCAGATAATATAATGACTCCAAACATCAGAGAGAGATTCCGGGAAGTCCACCGAGAATTTGATGTAGTCTTCAACCCACAGTTTAAGGGTTATAATGGTGCTGTTGGGCCCTGTCAGGCTAGAGTAAATATGGGCCTTGTTCAACCACCACAGCGGAAGGGTAGAATTCCCCAGTATTCAAGAGGCCAGTTACAGGAACTGCAGGCTCAATTTGACATGTTAGAACAGATGGGAGTCTTTCAGAAACCTGAGGATGTGGGTGTTGCAGTTGAATATGTTAATCCATCCTTCCTTATCAAAAAACCTAAGGGAGGGTTCCGTCTTGTGACAGCGTTCACAGACGTAGGCCGCTACAGTAAGCCTCAGCCATCTCTCATGCCAAACATCGATGCCACTTTACGTCAGATCGCTCAGTGGAGATATATTATTGCAACTGACCTTACAAAGGCATTTTATCAGATACCCCTTTCAAAAGATTCCATGAAGTACTGCGGAGTAGTAACACCATTTAAAGGAATTGGTGTTTATGCTAGATGTGCAATGGGTATGCCTGGATCAGAGACTGCCCTGGAGGAGTTGACGTGTCGGGTACTTGGTGACCTTCTTCAACAGGGAGAAGTAATCAAAGTTGCTGACGACCTTTACTGTGGCGCTAACAGTTTTGAGGAATTGCTTGAGGTCCGGAGGAGGGTATTACTGGCTCTTCAGGCATGTAGTCTGTGCTTATCCCCTGCAAAAACAGTTGTGGCTCCCGCACAAACCAACATCCTAGGATGGATATGGAGACAAGGCACCATCAGCGCTAGTCCACATCGTATTGCCACATTAGCCTCATGTAATCCTCCCATGTGTGTAAGAGGCTTGAGATCTTTTATTGGTGCTTATAAAGTCTTCTTGCTCCCCTTGATGACATGGTTGCTGGGTGTGAGTCGAAGAGTGCAATTGTGTGGTCAGATGAACTTCTCCAGTGTTTTCACAGGGCTCAGAGGACATTATCCAGTAACTGTGCGGTGACAATACCGCGACCCAATGATCAACTTTGGATCGTTACTGATGGTGCTTTCGGGGAGCCAGTCCTTGGTGCAACATTGTACGTATCACAGGAGGGAAAATTAATGGTAGCTGGCTACTTTAGTGCTAAACTTCAGAAAAATCAGATCAATTGGCTTC
The DNA here is from genome assembly GCF_024679245.1 of Pseudorasbora parva. Classification (NCBI taxonomy): domain Eukaryota; kingdom Metazoa; phylum Chordata; class Actinopteri; order Cypriniformes; family Gobionidae; genus Pseudorasbora; species Pseudorasbora parva. The sequence continues at coordinate 27,554,528 of NC_090190.1, read as the reverse complement.
CATGTGAGATTGAAGCTCTTGCTATAGTGGCTGCGTTAAAGCACTTTGGCCCATTTGTCATCCAGTCAGCAAAGAAGGTGTGTGTTCTTACTGACAGCAAACCATGTGTACAAGCCTTTAAAAAGTTGTGAAGGGGCGAGTTCTCGGCAAGTCCACGTGTCACTACGTTCTTGTCAACTGCAAGTCGATTCCAGGTGTCTGTTCGTCATGTCGCTGGAGCTGCTATTCTCCCATCAGATCATGCTAGTCGCAATGCTGCAGTGTGCAACAGCCCAACGTGTCAGGTGTGTGGATTCGTTGAGGAGTGTACGAATATGGTTGTACGCCGGTCTGAGGTTGGTGATATTTTGCAGGGAGCACAAAAAGTACCTTTTTCAAATAGAGCGTCATGGGTGTCCATACAAGCAGCGTGTCCAGATCTTCGTAGAGTATGTGCACATCTTCGCCAAGGTACACGCCCCTCTAAGAAAGTAACCAATATCAGATATGTAAAACGATATTTGAATAATACCACTTTGGCAAAGGATGGGCTCCTAGTCGTACATCATCATACACCACTGGTGAGGTCGTCTGAGTGCATTGACGATCCAAGGAATATGTTGCATGGCTTACTTATGTCATTACACATCAGGTTGAATCACCCTTCTGCGCATCAGTTGAGACTTATGGTTAGCCGATACTTCTATGCAGTGGATTTGGAGGCTGCTATTCAACATATCAATAAGGGTTGCCATCAGTGTGCTGCATTAGCAAAGTCCCCTTCGTTTGTGGTGGAACAGTCCAGTAGTGACCCGCCAGTGACTGTAGGATCTTCTTTTGCAGCGGATGTCTAAAAAGTGTGAACGTCAACTTATTCTAGTTGTTCGTGAGGGTGTGACATCTTTCACGACTGCCCTTTTAATCGCTAATGAGCGAAAGGGGACATTGCGGGATGGTATTGTAAGCCTGTGCATTGGTTTGCGTCCACTTGATGGTCCGCTGGCAGTGGTCAGGACTGACCCGGCACCAGGATTTGCAGCATAAACAAAGGAGGAGGTGCTTGCCCGGCATAGATTGGTCATCGAAGTGGGTGCAACTAAAAACGTTAACAAAAACCCTGTTGCTGAAAAAGCTATTCAAGAACTGCAGGATGAGGTTTTGCGATTGGAGCCACATTGTCAGTTTATCACACCTTCTTTTGTCTATGGCTGTTGCTCAGTTGAACAGCTGGATTAGATCACGGGGCATGTCGGCCCGTGAGATGCTGTTCCAACATGATCAGTTTTCTCTTAAACAGTTACCGTTCCATGATCAGGAGTTAATTACTCAGCAGCATATTCAATGCCTGGCAAACCATCCTCATAGCTGTAAGGCCAAAGCACCATCGAACCGATTTGCAGTTTGCCCAGACGTTGGCCCAGGAGATCTGGTGTACTTGTATAGTGATTGGAATAAATCTCAGGCACGGAGTCGTTATATGGTACTTAATACTGAAGGGACATGGTGCAACATTCGAAAGTTTACAGGATCACAGCTATGACGTGGCTCGTATAGAGTTTGATTGAGCGATTGTTACAAAGTTAGGTCTAGCATTGAGAAAATAGCGGCAGTTGAGGAGGACTTGGACTCTGAGATTGAGGAATGGGATGTGAGCTCTACCCCACAGATTCCTGACATTCCTAGGGCAATAGCCGAACCAGCAGCAGCACCAGCACTATCATCTGACACTCCTACGACAATAGATGCACCAGCACCGGTACCTGGTAGTCCTGTCAGCAGTACAAGTAGTTCCCCCTGTCACAGTCCGGTGCCGACATTCCGAAAGTCTGGGCGTCTTCGCCGGCTCCCTGTTAAGCTGATGGACTATGAATTGCAGTAAGCATATAGCCTTGACTCGTATCCTTTTTTGAGTGTGGGGGGAGACCTATTTAATAGGTTATACATTTTGTATTTTGGTGTTCTTTAATAGCCTAGTACACTATATTGTATGATTCTAACAGATGTTTCTTGTTGCCACAGAGCTATCCTGGTCACCTCACTGTGATTAATAGGTCAGCAGTTACTGTAGGAGAGGTAGTGTGGTCTTATGGAAAATGGGTGGCGCCAGTGGATGTGACGTCTGATTCCCGGTGTTGTGTATGGAAGATATCGAGAGGCTGGTTCCCTTAGTTTCCCCTCCGTGGGAAGACGGTGCTTACCTCAGCATACGGTACCCGTCTTCCTTCGGTACCCTCAAGGGGCCGCGCTGCCAACCCCGCCGCAATGTCGGGGCGCAGAGGGTCTCCGCGGGCCACCTGAGGGTGGTCCGCCCCCTCCTCGGAGGGCAGGGGAAACAAAAGGACGCTGAGGGTAGTCCCCTCCGAAGGGAAACGGTGTTTACCTCTGCCTACGGTACCCGTTGTCCTGCAGCGCCCTCTGGGGGCCGCGCTGCCAACCCCGCCGCAATGCCGGGGCGCAGACGGTCCCCGCGGGCCACTCGAGGGTGGTCCGCTCCCCCTTCGGGGGGCTCCCGAGCAGTCAAGTCAGTCGTTCCCTGCCGGTCCGCCGCTTCAGGGCACTGTGCTTGCTGTTCAAAGTACACCAGAGGCCAGCCTCGAGAGGCTGGTTCCCTTAGTAGATTTTCTAGACTAATGGAAACGTCTATCAAATATATCTCGTTGGGTCCTGCAGATAATTGAAAGGGGGTATGCCATTCAATTTAAAAGGCGGCCACCTCCTTTCAGCTGTGTCCTATCTACAGAGGTGGGCCCGGAGCAGGCTCTGGTGAGGGCACAGGAAGTAGAGACACTCCTGCGAAAGGGGGCTATAGAAAGGGTTCCTCCTCCCGGCAGGGAGTCTGGGTTTTATAGCCGTTACTTCATCGTGCCAAAGAAGGATGGGGGCTTACGCCCGATATTAGATCTGCATCTCTTAAATCGCTCAGTGGCCAAGCTCAAGTTCAAGATGCTCACACTCAGACAGATTGTGTCGCAGATCAAATCGGAGGATTGGTTTGTCACCATAGACCTCAAAGATGTGTATTTTGTCTCCATCCTTCCACATCACAGGAAGTTCCGGAGGTTTGCCTTCGGGGGAGAGGCATACCAATATCGTGTACTTCCTTTCGGTCTAGCTCTGTCACCCCGCACATTCACCAAGTGTGTGGATGCAGCTGGCGCTGTTGCGTCTGCAGGGCATCCGCATACTGAATTATATCGACGACTGGCTGATTCTAGCGAATACAGAACAGATGGCGGTTCAGCATCGAGATGCTGTTCTCGCACACATGTCGAAATTGGGGTTGAGGCTGAACGCCAAGAAGAGTGTGCTTTCTCCGGCTCAGAGAACCACTTTTTTAGGCGTGGACTGGGATTCGGTAATTATGCGGGCGCAATTATCGGCAACACGCATAGCATCGATCCTGGCAGCAGTCAAAGAGCAGAAGCTAGACCGGGCCGTCACTGTGAAGCAGTTCCAGAAACTGTTAGGTCTCATGGCAGCAGCGTCCAACGTAATACCTCTTGGCCTACTGTACATAAGGCCACTGTAGTGGTGGCTCAAAACAAAAGGGTTCTCCCCGAGGGGAAATCCGCTCCGCACGATCAAAGTCACGCGGTGATGCCTACGTGCTCTGGTCATGTGGAAAAACCCGGGGTTTTTATCTCAGGGTCCCGTGTTGGGGGCTCATGTTCGACGCGTAACGCTAACGACAGATGCCTCTCTCACGGGCTGGGGGGCTACCATGAGTGGTCACTCATCCCAGGGTCTATGGCAGGAACATCAGCGGCACTGGCACATAAATCGGCTAGAGATGCTCGCAGTGTTTCTTGCATTGAAACAGTTTCTGCCCGACCTCAGGGGCCACCATGTGTTAGTCAGGACAGACAACACATCGGTGGTCGCCTATATAAATCATCAGGGGGGTCTGAGGTCCCGTCCGTTGGACAAATTGGCACGTTGGATCCTCCTGTGGGCCCAAGGGAAATTGCTGTCAGTCAGAGCAGTATATATCCCGGGGGTCCTGAATCTGGAAGCAGACAGCCTGTCGAGGCAGGGGCCGAGGCCCGGGGAATGGAGACTCCACCCAGAGGTGGTGGAGCTCCTATGGAAGGTATATGGGAAGGCAGAGATAGATCTATTTGCTTCGGAGGAGAATTCTCACTGCCCGCAGTGGTTTTCTCTGTCCCATCCAGCCCGCTGGGGTTGGATGCCATGGTACAGGAGTGGCCGAGGCTACCCCTGTACGCCTTCCCCCCGATTGTCTTGCTTCCAGGAGTTCTGGAGAGGGTACGCCGGGACGGGGCCCAGGTACTTCTAGTGGCTCCATACTGGCCGACCAGAATCGGGTTTTCGGACCTGATATCTCTCTTGGAAGGCTCTCCGATGGAGATTCCGACCAGGAGGGATCTACTCTCTCAGGCGGGCGGGAGATTCCTGCACCCACGCCCAGAGATGTGGAAACTATGGGCTTGGCCTCTGAGGGGGCCAGGCTCATAGAGGAGGGTCTCTCGGCCGAGGTCGTTGAGACCATCCTTCACTCCAGAGCTCCGTCCACGAGGAAGCTGTACGCTTTGAAATGGAAACTTTTCTCAGCATGGTGCAGAGAACGCCAGTGGGACCCAGTTAACTGCCCGGTTGGTACAGTGCTGGAGTTCCTGCAGGCAAGGTTCTCGGCAGGGTTGACCCCCCTCCACAATAAAGGTGTACGTGGCGGCCTGGGGTGCCTTCCACGTCCCTTTGGGTGGAGTGTCTTTGGGAAGACACCCTCTTATTACATGTTTCCTCCATGGTACCTTAAGGTTGAGGCCGGCTATGCACTCGAGGGTCCCAGCATGGGACTTGGCCATTGTCTTGCGGGGCTTGTCTGAGCCTCCGTCTGAACCCTTAGAGGAGGTTTCGGATAAGTTCCTCACCCTCAAAACTATCTTTCTTTTGGCCATATCATCTCGCAAAGAATAGGAGATATTCAGTCCCTGTCGGTTGGGCCCTCATGCCTAGAGTTTGCGCCTGGGATGGTAAAGGCTTTTCTGCATCCCAGACCGGGTTATGTCCCCAAGGTTCCTACGAGCCCACGGGGCCCCATAACTATCCAAGCATTCTGTCCTCCTCCTTTCACGACGTCAGACCAGGAAAGACTAAATCTGCTGTGCCCTGTTAGGGCGTTAGACACGTATGTCCACAGAGCTGTCTTGTGGAGAAAGACCGATCAATTGTTCGTCTGTTTCGGAGCCCCTAAGGGGGGGCTCCAGTGTCTAAGCAGAGAATGAGCAAGTGGGTGGTCGAGGCCATTTCACTTGCTTATGAGGCGGCCGGGCAGCCATCTCCACTGGCTGTCCGGGCGCACTCTACCAGGGGTATGGCTGCTTCTAAAGCACTTTTGTCGGGGGCTTCCCTCCAAGATATCTGTAATGCGGCAGGCTGGTCTTCGCCACTAACTTTCGTCAGATTCTACGAGTTAGATTTGGCATCTACTGTTGGGGCGCAGGTACTCTCGTAATCGTGTGCGCTTCGGCTTCACACATACGAGGCACTTGGTCCCATGGCGATGTGGGTATAAGCGTTCTCACAGCGTTTCGACGCAGCTCGAGTTCCCTGAAAGGGAACGTTTTGGTTACGTATGTAACCCTAGTTCCCTGAGGGAACGAGACGCTGCGTCGCCCTGCCATACTCCCGGCGTGCCCGTGATCACTTACTTCAGGCTTTTTCAGAAGCTAGTTCCTGTTTGTGTTTGCGGACCTTTTATAGTCTCCGGTCGATGACGTCATCATGTCGGCGACGTCATCACGTCGGCGACGATCGATCTCCCGATGGATTGGTTCTACACGCACTTCACAACGCATTAACGCAGAGGCGTTCTCACAGCGTTTCGACGCAGCGTCTCGTTCCCTCAGGGAACTAGGGTTACATACGTAACCGAGATGTTTTTTGTATTTGTTGATATTTATGATATTGTTAATAACACAAGTCAACTTTGCAATCGTGAATCGTGTAGCATGAATGGTGTAGCCTAGTTCAATAAACAAGTAGCCTAATTAATATTAAGTTACTTACATTTTAGATCCAAACAACCTTTTTTGTTCCATTTCCCCAACGTGATTTCACCAACGAAAATAGTTCCAAAAGAAAGCAACACAAAGCGCGGTGTTTTGTTACTAGCCTAAATGATTCAGCGATTTGAATGAATCATTTGAAAAAACGACTCAATGACTCGCTCATGAAGACGATCACTTGCTGCCCCCTATTGGCGGTTATGTTTAAAAGTATGATTGCATGTTTTATTTAGAACATCAATCTTGTAACATTATTTATTGCAGCTGTAATTTTTTTTTTTGCAGTTTAAATTATTTAATTTGATTGGTAGCAGCCTATAGTGTCTTTACTATTATAACTGAATGTATTAATCAAATGTAAGAATTTAACACGAAAGATGATGCATACATTTAATAAGATTTAAAAAATGGCCTTTATAAAATTAAATAACGCCCTGGGGTGAATATCACAAATATGCAGATTTAAGTAGGCCTATGTTAAAGCTGACAGAACATTGATGAGAATATTACTACAGAATCAATATGTATACCACCAATTTAATTTAATTTGATTAAATTAATGTTTAAGTTGATATTTACAAGAAATATTGTAACTATTACTAACTTTTAACTGCTGTAAAAAGCACCTTATTTGTTTAAAGTGTTTGCAAACCATATGTTATTGCACTTTTGTTCATTTAGCAGCCCTTTTGTATTCATTATTAAATTTTGCGCATACTGCGAAAACCACAGAAAACCATGTGATTAATCGCGATTAAACATTTTAATCGTTGCCCAGCACTAATATATATATATATATATATATATATATATATATATATATATATATATATATATATATATATATATATATATATATACACTCTTTGTTCACCCACTGTCTGCTTAGAATAATATTCTTCCCGACCCGACAGCTAAATTTAAATCTCAATTCCAGAATGTCACATTTAAATTTCCACAGAGAAAATAAAAATGAAGTCTGCACAAAAATTTGATTTATTTTTTTATGCACCTTGTCAAGTTCCAAATTTAACATTTTGCTTCCAAAACAGTAGGGGGGAAAATGTTGCAGAGAAAAAAATTGAAGCCTTTTTTATTTGTTATTTTTATTCTAGGGCCGGGACTCGATTAAAAAAATTAATCTAATTAATTAGAGGCTTTGTAATTAATTAATCGAAATTAATCGCATTTTAATTGCATATAAATATTTGACCTGGAACAATGAGAAGTAGCCCAATTTTTCACATGGATTTTTAGCATACCATTGAATAATGACTGAATACATAAGCTTAATCAACAAAATATTGTTTATTTATTTCAGTCCAGCAGACCAGTGCAATGTTTGCCATTAAGTTTAGCAAAAGCATATTTGTGATATTTGAGGCTCGATGTGCTGCGGTGATACGCTAATTCCTTGTTGTATAGCAGGGGTGTCCAATCCTGCTCCTGGAGGGCCACTGTTCTGCTGAGTTTAGCTCTAACCCCAATTAAACACACCTGTACCAGCTCATCAAGGTCTTATTAGGCATACTAGAAACTTTAGCAGTGTATTGAGGCAAGCTGGAGCTAAACTCTGCAGGACATCAGTGGCCCTCCAGGACCGACTTTGGATACCCCTGCTGTATAGCTTGCACACAACCATGCTCTTGTCGACGCTTCCATCATTTCGTTTTTTAAAACTAAATTTCCCATCCACGGGGCCAAGCAAAGCGGTCTCATCAGCTTCTTCGTTCATGTTCACTATGGTTTGTTGTTGTCGTGACTCATGAGCGCTAGTTGGTGTTCCAGTATAATCGGTCCGTCAAAACTCATTCATTGAAAAACGTTCCGCGGGGCAAAAATAAGTGCGATTAATTTATTTATTTATTTTGCGTAATTAATTAACGCGTTAAAGTCCCGTAGTTAATTAATCTTAATTAACGCGTTAAAGTCCCGGCCCTATTTTATTCATATTGTCAAAATACTAAATTCATAAAATTTATAACATTTTTCGTCAACACAGGAAATTGTCAGAGAAAGAAAAAATTGTTGTCAGTCTTGTGACTGCTGAACAGGAACACTTTCAGGCATTTATCACATTGCGCAAAGAAAATTGCCTGACCACAAGAAAATTCTCGCAGCATCCCCAACAACCCCCCTAAACAAAGACACAAACGCCGCAGCCACGGGTATCATAAAGTAAGGACTCTTAGGGCAAAAAGACGGCGAGCGGTGGGACTTGGTGGTGAACTCCATTACATTTGCATAGCCTATAGAGCGGGAATTGAAGATTGGATTTATATTTAGTGGAAAGGTTTAAGGTAAGACAAACTGCATGTTTTATATTTTTATTTTGTTTATTTGTTTAGATTGTATAGCCTGTTTTGTTTGTGAGCGCCATGCCTCATCTTGTCATAGTAAACTTGGTGGTGATAGTAAACTTTTTTAACTTGAAGTGTTTCATATATGTGGATTTTATTATATGCATAGCAAGTCAAGTGTTGATTTGAGAGGCTAAATTGATCAAACGTGGTTAACTCACTGTTGGCCACTGGCTGCGTGGCTTTAAAAAACAAAAACTTTAATGTTTAACAAACAAAAAAAATGCTCCAAATATTTTTCTAAAGTAACATTATAAAGAAACAAAATGAAATAGAACTATTGTGACATTAAAAACAAAACGGAACTATTTTAATTAGTGCAACAATGTGTGCCAGGAAAAAAAAAAAAAAAAAAAAAAACAGGCTTCAGTCGGACTGGGGCTGGTCATTTTGATAAGCTGTCAACACAGGCCGGGATAGGGCCTGGGTGTCTCGGGCCAGGGCCAGAGCCAGGGCCAGGGCCAGGCTAGGGCCTAGATTTGAGGCTCATACAGGGCTCCCATTCTCAAGCCTTCTGATCACAATCTTCCCTTTGTGGTTGAAGGCGATACCTCAAATTGTGGAACTGGAGCCGTACTCTCACAACATCACAGTCAGCCAGGTAAACTCTATTTTTTCTCATTTTTCTCAAGAAATTTTTCGCGCATTTTTCTCAAGAAAACTGACCTCAACCAAATGTCACTATGAGGTGTGAAATTAAAGCTCTAATGTATTTTTCTTTTATTTGTTTTACATAGGAACAAGAACAACAAGATCAACTGAGGCTGAAGTATCTAAACTTCTTTTCTCCAGTCATCCCACTACCTGCCCTCTAGATCCCATCCCCTCACATCTACAAGCCATCTCCCCTACACTTTTACCAGCACTCAAACACATCACCAACACATCTCTCTGCACCGACATCTTCCCTACCACATTCAAGCAGGCTCGAGTAACCCCACTGTTTAAATAACCCACATTAGACACATACTTGTAGAGAACTACAGACCTTTTTCTCTCTTACCATTCATAGCGAAAACACTTAAAAGAGTTGTTTTCAACCAGGTCTCATCTTTCCTCTCACAGTCTAATCAACCTATACGTAAACCAGTCATGTTTCAAAAAGGGCCACTCAACTGAGACAGCATTATTGTCAGTTACTGAAGCCCTGCGGATGGCAAAAGCTGCTTCCAAATCATCAGTCCTCATCCTCCTTGATCTATCTGCTGACTTTTGACACTGTGAATCAAAAGATTCTTCTGCCCACCCTCTCATCACTGGGCATCACAGCGACTGCACTACACTGGTTTCAGTCTTATCTTGAAGGTAAGTTTTTTAAGGTTGCCTGGAGAGGAGAGGTATCCAAAACACATCAACTGACCACAGGGGTTCCTCAGGGCTCAGTGCTTGGACCTCTCCTCTTCACCATTTTCACAGCATCATTGGGACCCATCATTCAGGCACATGGCCTCTCATATCATTGCTATGCTGATGACACACAGCTCTACCTCTCATTTCAACCAGATGATCCGACAGTAGCTGCACAAATCTCAAGCTGTCTGGCGGATCTCGGCATGGATGAAAAAACATAACCTGAAGCTCAATTTAGCAAAGACTGAGCTGCCCGTCGTCCCTGCTAATCAGACCATACAACACAATTTTACTATCCAGCTAGGTTCATCTTTAATTACCCCTTCAGGGATGGTCAGAAATCTTGGAGTAATCTTTGATGACCAGCTGTCCTTCAAAGACCACATTTCAAAGATAGCTCGTGCATGCAGGTACCACAGCTTCTTGTCCAAGCCCTGGTAATTTCTAGACTTGACTACGTAATGCGCTTGCAATGCGCTTGCAATGCGCTTCTGGCTGGACTTCCATCATGTGCAATCAAACCGCTGCAAATGATCCAGAACGCTGCGGCACGTCTTGTCTTCAATGAGCCCAAAATGGCTAATGTGACACCTCTTTTCATCTCTGCATTGGCTACCACTCGCTGCCCAGATCAAATTCAAAGCTCTGACTCTAGCTTATGGATCTTCCACAAGCTCAGCACCCGCATACTTCGACTCACTCCTACGAGTCTACACCCCCAGCAGAAGCCTTTGCTCAGCTAACGAGCAAAGGCTTGTGGTACCATCACAGAGAGGCATGAAATCCCTCTCCAGAACTTTTTCATTCATTGGTCCTGGTTTGCGGAATGATCTTCCGTCCTCCATACGCACGACAGAATCACTAGCTTCATTCAAAAGACAGGAAAAATCTCCTCTCTTCCATGAGCACTTAATCTTATCATTAAAAAAACCTCTAAACTCTCCACTACTTTTTCTTTTTTCCTTCCCTTTTTCTGTTTTTTGCTACTCTGAGTAGTATACAAATCTTATTTACTTTTTTGCATTTCTTTGCCTCTTTTTGACAGATCACTTTCCTGTACTCCTGAGTTGTAAGTCCCTTTGGATAAAAGTGTCTGCTAAATGCATAAATGTACATGTAAATGTAACATACACATACAGAGGATCACAGCATATTACTATTTATTATATAATATGATACCTTTATAATATCATCAAAGGAAACAACAGAAATAAAAAATAAAAACTACAGGGGAACATTTTCAAAAACTTCTTGCGACTTTTAGGGCCTCAATATAATTTTTAAGTTCAGTTTTAAATAATACAACGTTGGATTTATTATGAGCGTAAGTTCTGCCAGGAAGATTCAATGTTATGTCACTTTTTACATTCAGACCTAACCAGTCATGTTCTAATACTTAATACCTAATACTACTCATTTATAAAAGATCGGCACTTACACATGTCTGAGTTCACAGATGCTGATGCCAACATTTACCATCATCCTCCCCCACTGGCACCAGGATGGTCCCTGCCTATACCTCCCAGGGGGTCAGCTTCGCCCCTGCCTTAATCTTCAGGCAGCAAATGCAGAGTCTGTTACCATCGAGACGAGAGCTACGAATGGGGCCTACGCCAAATAACTTCTAAATATAATACTTGCTGATCTGTTAATGAACGCATTATTACTTAATTTGGCCTCCCTAGTTTTTCTGATAGAACTGTTATCAATGAAGCCAGCTATTAAAGAGTGGAGACATTAGCTGGAGGGGGCCATTCATCCCTTTCAGGTTATCACAGATGACAAAAATCTGGAGTACATGAAGATGGCAAACGCATGAACCCTCGTCAAGAGTTGGTCTCTGTTCTTCACTCGCTTTCAGTTTACAGTTACTTACAGACCAGGCAACAAGAACAGTAAGGCTGATGCTCTGTCCAGACGCCATGATCCTCCTGCTGAAAATATCTCACGCAAATCTATTTTCCCTACAGTAGCCAATGTAGCTCCAGTCTCTTGGGACTTAATGGAAGACCCATCAACGAGAACCACCAACTGTCAACAATCCGCTAAACAAACATGCACCACAAGCTCTTCGTCAAAGAGTCATGCAATGGGTCCACACAGCTATAAGCTCTGGTCACCCTGGAATTAAAGAGTACCCTCTCTTACAGAATGTTGCAACCTATGTTAAGTCCTGCCATGTCTGTGCACAGTATAAGTCCTCAGGCCTCCTCCAACCACTTCATATTCCCCAATGTCCTTGGTCACATTTGTCCATAGATTTTGTCACTGACCTGCCCCTCTCAAATGGTTTTGCAGCTCTCCTGGTAATCACTTCCTAATCAGTCTTCTACAACCATTGAGACAGCCAAAGCCCTATTCCATCACCCACAATCTAAAACAAGAGATCGGCAGATACCTTAGAAGCCACTGCAGTCTTGAACATTTCCGCTGGACAGAATTCCTCCCATGGACTGAGTATGCTCAAAACTCCCTGACAAACTTTTCTACTGGCATGACTCCCTTCCAATGATTCTTGGGATATCAACCCCCTTTGTTCCTTTGGTCTGGCAAACCCTCATCAGTCCCTGCTGTGGATCACTGAATCAGGTGTAGTGAGAGGGTGTGGGACAGTGCCCATGTCTGTTTACAGGGAGCTGTCAGAACACAGGAGATCCAGACCAGCAGACAACGTTGCTCACACCCTCCCTACCACCTGGGAAGCGGGTCTGGCTCTCCACAACACTGCATGAAAAGTGGGATTTTCGTCCCCGTAAACGGCCGGAAATCTCCCTGATTTTCGACAATTAACGTCAGTTTACAGCCTGTGAACGTCGCGTTCGTCTGTGCCACATATTGACGGAAACGAACCATGACGTATGTGGAGCTTGCGGAGGCATGCTGGCGCCGGCGCTAATGGCTCTAATTAGCATATGAATAGCAGCTCTGGGCGGCGCCTTGCCGGAATGGCTTGAATTTCCTCACTCAGTATTGGTTGAAACTACTACATTGAAACAAGAAATATCACTCGTGATTGGTTGGCAGATCTGTTACTATTGGTCAACCTGGGTAATAAATTAATAAATTTAAACCCCCAAATTATAATAATTTTACACACATATATATATAAAATTATGATTTGCATATTAATTTTTAATTGTATATATTCATATTCATGTGATATGCTATTATGTTTTATATTCATGTCATTGTTATCCTATGGACTACGCTATTATAACCATCAAGGACATTCATTTATTGAGGAAAGGAAAATATGCCAGGGACGTGCAGTTTATTCAAAGAAAGAGCTTTATTAGAACAAACACAAACACACAACCAAATGCAAAACGTTTGAGATCTGCCCACACAACAATAGGAAGCTCACGAGAAGCCCAAAATCCTACAGCAACATGAAGTCTCTGTTTTCCGCTTCAGAGCTGTAGGTAACTAGCGCCATTCTGTCTGATTTCAGTCCATTTTTCAGACGTCTGTCGTGCGTTGCCCTGTTCTTTGGAATCGCCTCTAATCTCGATTGCAGCGTGGCACAGAGCTCGGCGAGCTCCTGGCTGGTCGAACAGTCCATCCAGACACCGCGCGAACGATGCCGTCTTCCTCATCAGACATCAGGTCTATGGTAGCGCACTTCCAAAGGCCCACCTCATCCTCAGCTAACACACTCTTTCTTGCTTGTAGCAGCTGTAAAAACAAACAATAAAGACAATCAGTATTGCGCGATGTACTGCACCTGAAAAATAGTCACACTGACCAAAAACGGATCTAATCTAATAAATCTTACCCTCTTTCTTCTCAATCGACTCCGAGCTGAACTCTTCACAGCTTCTGCGTGCGATGCAAGAACAGGATGTTTGTACCTCCTGCGTACTGTCTCTGTCTTACATGCAGCTGGAAAACAATTAAATGAGTGTTATGACGAAGTTGTGAAGACGGCGTACTGCTTCCTGTAAAATGACCAGAAAAAGAAAACACTTTTATAAAGCAACTTACATTTGTTCTTTTACAAGGCTAATTTCAGCTTGTGCTACTTAAAAAGCTTTGCTTTAGGTTACTTTAGCTTAGATAACAGTCTTACCGCAATCTTAGGACTGGTCTTCTCTTAGGCACTCGTCTTCTCTTCTTAAAGTTAGTATCTTCCACACAGTTTTTCGACTCCAAAGCAAGCAACCTATCATCTATGGACAGCAACCTGGAGATTACTAAAGTTAACTGCTCGTTAAAATCGGCAGCAAACTGAGCAAGCTGACGAGATAGCCCACTGATTGCATTCAGCTGTTTCTTCCCGCCGGTGTTACGGATCAACTGGGGATCATGTTATCTGGGGACGGGCGCGTGCACGCAGCTAGTTTTACCTGGATTTACAGCAGATGTTAGACGAGGACAGATTCGTCACAGCGGATTTTCCACTGAACAGATTTAAAACGCTTTCCACATTATTGGTAAATGTTTGCATAATATCAGGCTCTAGGGTTGCCACCCGTCCCTTGAAATACGGAATCGTCCCGTATTTTCAGGAAAAATGACGCGTCCCGTATCAAAGCAATACGGGACGCGATTTGTCCCGTATTTTACATAGGTCCACCCGCATTGTGTGAAGACACGTCCTATTCTGCCCCTAATTGGGTCGCTGCCGTCGTTGGTTTGTTTGATTGGTTTGTTTCAGGTTCACGGGCCGTGAATCACGGCCAATCAGAGTCAGAAGAGGTATAGGTTCTTTTCTATATGGGCAGAATCCATTTGAAACGATGGCGGAGGCAGGTCCAAATACCTCCGCGTCCAGCTGTAAAAGTTTCAGAGCAGAAACGCAAGCGGATGCAGAGGTACAGACGAGAGTGGGAAGAAATAAATATTTGGCTGGAAAGTGTCCGCGGCAATGAATACCAAGTCAATAATTATTTGTCGGCGAGTGTTTTCAGTGGCGCACGCTGGCCTGTCAGATGTGAGACAGCATGCAGCGGGAGAGCAACATTCACTAAATGCAAGAGCTCACCGAAATCAAAGCACTGTCGCACAGTTCTTCATACCTCAAGCATCTCCTGAGGCAGACAGTTATGTTTTTTTTTTTTTTTATCACCTCAATTTTTTGATTGATAACGTTAGATTTCATAAATGCTGCCTATTAAGAAATAATGTTAATAATGTAGGCTACATTAATGATGTTATGGTATGATTTGTTTATTAAGGTTAAGTTGTATAGTCAGACACAAGCATTACTTTAATAAGAGATAAGATATATATATATATATATATATATATATATATATATATATATATATATATATATATATATATACATATATTTAATCAAAATAGGACCTTTTAGGAATAAAATAAACAACTATTTGTTATGCTTAACAAATGTAAATAATTGCATCATCCAATACTATAGAATTAACAATAGACTATAAAAACGGAATAATACATAAATATATTTACTTAACTTACCAAAAATAAAAAGGTTGTTTAGTGTTTTATTAAAATAAGAAATGATTGTAGATATTATATAATTTACAGTTATTTAGGTGTGGTTTCACTGTTTGGATGGAGTTACTGCAAACAATGACAAATATTTTAGTCAAAATCTTTGTTCACAACACTACAAAATTACTCAAGTTAATTTGCAATTTCTTATCCTACTCCCCTCTAGGTTACAGCAGCTGAGTTTGTTTTTCATTGTCATAGCTGTGTATTATACTGAGTGCATCTGTTCACACTGATTTCAATAGCAGATATCCTATTATAATGTCCATTGGTATCAATCCTAATATATATATATATATATATATATATATATATATATATATATATATATATATATATATATATATATATATATATATATATATATACAAATTAGGTTTTAAGTTATGATATACGACCACTGCACTGGCACACCATCGGGACTGTGGTCATCGTGGCCCCGAGGGGTGTGGCCACCGCTACGGCAGGCGTCCCTTATTTTTCTGTATTGAAGGTGGCAACCCTACCAGGCTCTGTGTTTTCCTCTGTCGCTGCTTTGCTGTATGTTTCAAACGCAGTTTAAGGGAATTTTTTAATGTGGTTTCATTTCACAACACAGACCACGCCCACATTTTGTTACATTCTTTTCGATGAAAGTCGTATCCAATGACAATTACATTCAATAAATTACATTGTGTCGTATTAGTATCGGAATTTTTATTTTATTTTTAATAACTATTGTTTTTGTAATTTGCTTAGGGTATTTTTTAAATTATATATATATATATATATATATATATATATATATATATATATATATATATATATATATATATATATATATATATATATCCTAACTAAAATAACTCATAGCCTGTCATATTACCTTTCTCATATAAGCCTATTATATTCTATTATAATCTATTATATTGCCCACCCCTTGCCCACCTGCACATCCCAGCTGATATACAAGATTTGGGGGGTCATTCTGCATTTGAAAGTTTGAAAGGGTTTTAAATCTTCTAAATAAAGTAAAAGGATTCAAAATCAAGTAATTTATATATGCCAAAGTCAACTTTAAACATATACAATGTAATTTCCAAACAGCAAAATTGTGGCCAGTGAAAATGCTGAGTGGCTAGTAACTTTGGAAAACCACTAGCCACGGTGGCCGGTGAGCAAAAAAGTCATATATATATATATATATATATATATATATATATATATATATATATATATATATATATATATATATATATATATATATATATATATATATATATATATATATACACACACACACACACACACACACACATACATACATACATACATACATACATACATATATATATATATATATATATATATATATATATATATAGTGCCGTTAAAATTAATTTGCGTTAACACGTTAATTTTGACAGGCAATGATATATGATATATAAAGTTTGCTGATGTATGACGCCGCTTATTAGCAGGAGACCGCAATGATTGGTAAAAGTTGCGGTGATTGGTCAAAATTGCGAGTCGCACTGAATTCACGGGGACTGATTGCAAATGACACACAATAAATAATCTAGAATACTTTCATCAAATATATAAATTCAAGCTTAAGGTTAAGATTTTACAATTAGGCTATACTGAGCCTGATCTATCTAAGAGATTTTCTTGGAAGGAAGTTAATACCTTTTAAATGTCACATGGGTTAAAACTCCTGCTACCCTGATTTGCATTTGTATAGCTCACAGCATGTTCATTTACATGTTAAAGCCTCCCCTGGAGTTAAGGGAAGGGGGGTCTTGGGGGGGACAACTGCCAAGCAAGGCCCACGTCAATTTCTGACAATTCACGGCAGTTTTCGGTGTCGCCTGCAAACTGCCGTGTACAGTCGTAAACCTGATCTTCCACGACAATCTACAGTGCCGCTTACTGACGAAAATCCCACTTTTCATGCAGTGCAAGGGACCTCAAGCTGCGGCTACTGAGCAGGAAGCTCAGTCACAGATATGTTAGCTCATTCAAGATTTCCATACAGATTAATGAGGTCACGTACCAGCTTGAGCTTCCTGCTAATTATTATATTTCTCCCTCCTTCCATGTCTCGCTCCTTAAACCGGTCCAACCGGATGCTGCAATGCCAAGGGACATGAGCAAACAAACACCACTGGATGTAGATGGATCACTAGCATATAAGGTGAACGAGATGCTGGATTCAAGGTGCAGAGGGTCAGATCCAATACTTGGTGGACTGGTAGGGCTATGGGCCTGAGGAGAGATCATGGGTGGCTGCCCACATCATCTTGGATCCGTTTCTTATTGAAGACTTTCATCAAGCCAACTCACCCAGCACCATGACGTTCCCCATGCTCACTACAGTCGCTTTCTGTTCTGCAGCCATTTTAAGCCCATTTTGCCAATTTACTTTGATCTCTATTTCTTGATTACCCTTTGGACTTGATTGCCTTTTTGTATTGTTTACTGTGTTTGATCATCTTCCCTGCCTCTTGACTCCTGCCTTTTCAATTATCCCTTGGTCTGTTTACCTATTTGAATTTTACTGCGGTTTTGACCCTTTGTCTGGCTTTATGTTTCGTTCTGGACTGTTGTAACAACAATGACTTATGAGTTTAATGTCTCGGGGAATAATTAACTCAAAAGGGATTTAATATTCAATATTCATGAATTTATGAATATAATTTGCCAGTTGTTCATTACGTATTAAAATTTTCCGATAGGGAAAATTGTTTAATTAAATACAAGTAACCCTTTACGGAATTGCTTGAAATTATCCTACTAAGTTTGTCCTGCAAATTAGTTATAGACTTTTCAAATCAATTCTCAATAAGGGATTACTGCTTTACGAGCGCATAAGAAACATTAACTTTACTGATCAGGACAAGTTCAATATTTCAAATGGTCATACAGTTTACTTTACTAACATAGTAGCATAAGCAGTTAGGTAACGTTAGATCGCAAGTTTCATTGACTTTGTGTATGTGGCAGAATAACAGATTCAACTCATTAAATGTCTTTTGGAGGTTTAATAAACACAGACTAAAAATAACACTACAATACACACAGAAAGTACATACTAAATATGCATCAAGAGAGTAGAAGTATAGATATTAACGAAAGAATACATAAAAGAGAATAATGAATAGACTGAAATTAGAGAGAGATAAAAGAGAGAGAGAGAGATGAGAGAGAGAGAGAGAAAGACAAAGAGAGTGGGGGGGATAAGAAGCAGCTTTCCTTCAGTTCATCAAATACAACCTTCACGGAGTTAACTTGTCCCAACGGGAAAATAACACACCCTCTTTACAGCAGTTTGAATTTGGAAGATAATACTTGCTCTAGTTGTGGCTTCTCGCGTGTGTGCGTGTTCCAATTTCAAATGCCCTGCGTGTCCGGTGGTTTTTTCCGAGGAAGAGAGGAAGAGCTGGGGCCTGCTTGGAGGGCCTGCATTGGTGGCATGGCTTAAGTGCCAGCCACCGTGGGTGTTGGCTCCCACAGGGAGAGAATTGGAGAAGTAAGAGTAAGAGCGTGAAGATTGTCTCCACTGGTCTTTTAAGGTCTGGAAGTAGTCCCACCCTCCAGGGTTAGACTTAACCAATGAGATTGTTGGGATTTCCAGGCGGGAAATTCCTCAGAAGATTTTATGGCCCTTTGTTCCAAGGCTCGAATCAGTGGGTCTGTGGCCATTCATCTTCTAATTAATGCAACAAACACACACTGCATTTTCTGAATAAGTGATATACATGGAAGTGTAAGTCGTGAAGTGAGCATTAATTTGATAGGAGACATGACATATATGAGGTTATCTGAACTAGTACTTTGTTAAGACAAAGACAAAAAGATGCAAAATACCATACAGAATAAACATTTTACAAGACAGTTATGTGTTTACATATAATGTCCTGGGGTGCATGTTCATTTATAGATGGTTTGTCTATAATTTGAGGTAAAAGCGGGTTTGTTACAAGCTTCGTGTCGTAAACTCTTTGTGAATAAGACACTCTTCCTGCACTTTTCTGTGGCCAAATTCTTTTGGGCCATAAAACATCTTATCAGATGGTTTCCAGGGTAACGGAGAATCTTTCTCTGTTGTGTTGGGGGAAGGTCTGCTACTCAGCACAGAGCATTCAAAACATATTTGTTAAATGTAACTGGCGATTGTGTGTTTGATTCGCCTGAGTCGCTACACTGTCCTATTACACTTCTGCACATGGATTCTAACATTAACATTCTAACTCTTCCTTAAAAGCACTAAAGGCGTAGTGAGAGGGTGTGGAGACCATCAATCAAAACATTCTACAGTTTTCTTTAACCTGAGGACAAATGTATTTGAAAGGTTTGTTGTCTTCATACTCAAGAATATATAGTTTGAAGGAAACATGAAGTATGTTTAATGTTTAATGTTATTATAGATTGTAAATTTTTTTACATTTAAATACATAAAAAGTTTTAAAAAAAACTTCCCAGTGTCTCCTAAGTTAATCTCAGCCATGCACTAATGCAGCATCTAATCAACAAATTAATTACTTAATAATTATATGAAAACATACTCATTTTTGATGCCATATGACTGACTAATAGGAATCTAGCTAGATAGGCCAATCCTATCTATTACTTTGAGTGTAACTAAATGAGGCAATGCACATTGCCATGTGATAATTGCATAATGAGCAGCAGGTGCAAGACATCTTTAGCTTTTTGCTACTGTTTTAAAGACAGCTCATTATTTACATTCATTCCACCTTCTCGCTTTGGGCTCTTTCCAAAGCCACACCCCCAAAATACATGAACGCGCCTCAACGGCTACTCCGCTGGAAGCGGAGGATGAGATGTTACCTGAGACGAGCGGTGTGCATGTAGTGACATCATGTCAGAATCACATGTGATAAAAAATCTAACTTAATCAGTATGAATAAAAACAAATAAGATCTTTTAGTACTCACTATCAAGCTAGAATACCGATACTGGAAAAGTTTTAAATATATTTTTGTTTAATTCGGTAACGAGCTAGTTATATTTATAAGGCAAAGCTAAAAACGGGTAGCATTGATACATTCCCCCCCCCCCCCCCCCCCCAATAACATCAGTTATACTGTGATGAAGATGAATTTCGTGTAAGATTCATAACATATGTAGCCTAGAAATCTAGACGCACCCTAGCGGCAGCAAATCTAATCTGCCGCGAGTTTCATTAGCAAATCTCAATACACTTCTGAGCTGTAAAAACCAAACTCTGGTCAGGCCAATCACAACGTGTACAGAGTCGGTTGGCGGGGCTTAACATAATGACGGCAGAGTTGCGCTTGCGTGCTACTAACAAACACAGAAGCTGGCGAACGGCAGTCTTTCGAATCAGCTTTGACCGAGACTCTGGAAGACATGGAGTTAAACTTTTCTCTGAGAAAAGAACAAAGAACAGCACCGAAGTCATTCTTTAAAAAAGGGAAGATGTGTTCAGAGTTTTGCCGACCAGATACGGTAAAAGTTTAATTTTCACATGTTTACTAGCTTCAACTAGCTCCGCTTCATTTTGCTCTGGTTGGTTGTAGCGCTATCCAATTGCGTGCAGAGGAAGTTTGAAAGACAAACGTTTATCCCGTCCCTCGGATTGAGCCCTGTCAATGGTGAGTTTCCAGACCAAACATCTTGATGTGGGTCTGGCTTGTCAGGCTACAGTAGACTAGCCTACATCAAA
This sequence comes from Pseudorasbora parva, assembly GCF_024679245.1. Taxonomy (NCBI): domain Eukaryota; kingdom Metazoa; phylum Chordata; class Actinopteri; order Cypriniformes; family Gobionidae; genus Pseudorasbora; species Pseudorasbora parva. The sequence continues at coordinate 27,533,643 of NC_090190.1, read as the reverse complement.
TTTTGATACTCAGAATTTAGAACATAATCCTCATAACCTAAATTTGCTCTCCACAATTTGCTATTGCTTTCTTAAGTTACAAACTATCAGAGTCAGAGTCTAACTAACACCCTATAATTTATTAGGCATCTGGAAATCACTAACCTTTTAAGATCTGGGACCATTTTGGGGATTCCTGCCTGGATTTGGCCTACTCAAATTGAAAAGCTTCCCATACACATGTATACACTCTAAAAAATGCTGGGTTAAAAACAACCCATGTTGGGTTGAAAATGGACTAATGGACTATGTTTTAACCCAATGATTGAGTTGTTTTAACACTGCAATTGGGTTGTTTTAACACAGTGGTTGGGTTAAATGTTGCTTAAGACAACCCAATCGTTGGGTTAAAACAACCCAATTGCTGGGTTAGTCCATTTTCAACCCAACTTGGGTTGTTTTTAGTCTAGCATTTTTTAGAGTTTGCATTAACTCATGACGATCTGTGCATTAATTAAGCATGAATTAATGCATATTAGTGCACCCATATTCACTCTAAAAAATGCTGGCTGGTATTAACCCAATGTTGGCTCAAATGTGCACTAACACAGCAATTGGGTTGTTTTAAGACAACCCAATCGCTGGGTTAGTCCATATTTGACCAAACATTGGGTTGTTTTTTACCCATAATTCTTTAGAGTGTACAGTTTAAAGCAGCACTTGGCTACTTTTGCTCTCGGGGTCCCCCTACAGTTTGGAAAAAATAATGTCCTTAACTACTGTCGTAAGATCTGTCATCCTACATCAGGGGATGCCATCGCGCGTGCATTTGTTGACATGGCAACCCTGATAGCCCTAAACTAGTGATGCGTGGGTCGTCTCATAACCCGCGGACCCCGTATGTCTATTTAATGGTCGCGTGTGCGCGGCGGGCTGTAAAAATATATACAGTGGTGCGGTGCGGGCCAAACAACTTCATAAAAGTGGCGCCGCGGGTCGGTGCAGCACTAACAGTTCCCCTGAACACTGCAAGAGGAGTTCAGAGTTCTTCTGGAGTCGCGTGTGAAATGTCTTCATCCCAGATAACGTTACAGTTAGTGGCATGTTTCAGCATGTCATATGAATATAATTTCATGGGTTTTATTTTTTTCAAACGCCAAATAATCACGATGCTCACGTTTACAAGCCAGCGTCATTATAGTAGTCTATTGGTTACCGTTTTACAGAATCTATATGATACTTCAGTTCAAGTGGTAGCTTACCGTAACTAACAAGCATGACAGCATCGGTCGGGCACGCCTCCTTCAGCTCACGCCGACGAGCAAACGCTGGTCACATATTGATCCTCGTCCTGCCTTTAATCCCATCACTTTTTCGTTTCATCTTATTGCTTTCCTCCAACAAAACCTTTTCTTTCTTATTTGTCTCTGCTGCTTCGGACATGACTATATTATCCGACGAACAAAGTTTGGCTCGCACGTCCGAATTTAAGGAAGTGTGGGTGTTGGTGGAAGTGACGTATATGCCGTAAAGCATTCGAATTTTGTAGTTATTTTTGTTCTCGGATTACTACTCGAAACCTGAAGTTTAAAAGTACGATTAAAAACGATACAGACCCCATCAGGCTATGGCAGACGTGTCATTCAACCTATTGTAAGTCGATTTATCATCACAAGAGTCTTAAAAAATATATTATGAAGGTTGAAAAGTTACCTAGTGCTGTTTTAAAATTTTTACATGAAACCCTTTGAAGTTACATAAAACACTGCTAAAAAGTGATAAGCATATAAGTACAGTATATGTTGTAAAAAACATATAAACATATATATTAAAAAAAAAAAAAAAAAAAAAGTAGGCTTTTTAAAAATATATATAAATTCAGTTTTAAAAGTGTGTAACTCAGGCCCTATGTGCTAAAGCGCCCTAGAGACAGTTTGGGCTGTTTCCACTAAATTCCAGAAAATTGTGGGAAAAATAAGTTTGTCTCTGTCATGTTGTATGCAAGATTTATTAAAATATTTTATGTTTATCACTTTTAGTAACTTTTTATGTAACTTCAAAGGGTTTCCTGTAAAATGACACCAAAATGTTGAACTTAGACAACTGTATGGGTATATGGGAAGCTTTTCAGTTTCAGTAGGTCAAATCCAGGCGAAAATGGTACCAGATTAATTAAGTGTAAATACAATACTCTGTCTAAAACAAATGCAAAAGTTATGCATATCTCCAGAAAGTAGAGATTCTAAGCTTTCAAATGGTACCACATATTAGGTCAGAGCTCCTCCAAGTTAACAGTTACGACACAAAATTTTATACATTTGGCACAGTTTGAAGAGATCCTGATAAAAAATGATTAGATGTGGGCCTTCCCATATTGTACACTGCTAGTGTGGCACTGTTTTTCTTTCTGCAACAACAATATTGCATGTACTTATCATGAAACATGACCAAATTCATCTATCTATGGTCATTAATCTATTAGGCATAATCTGCCCTGTGGGCCCACATAATATTTAGATACAACTGTTTTTGCTAAATAATTGATTTGCCTCTGCCTCTGAATATTGTCTCTTCAAACACCAATTCTCATGTCATACAACACCATCATTCACACCCACCTTTGGCCAAATTATATTTTTTTGTGAAAGCCTCAGCAGATTGTGAACTGAATGGGGATTGTATGATTTTAGGGGGTGGAATATGCCACTGAGTCTGAACAGGATAACACAGCTTTAACAACAATAGACGCTACTGAATGTATGCCTTGTGGCATTCCCTGTGTAACAGTGTCTAAATGTCATAGTATACATCTGGGCGACTTTGGTCACCATACGGTAGAATTTATGACTGTTGCTATAACTTTTTTGGTCCCCCACAAAATCGAATATATCATATGGTTTAGAATAATAGGCCTTTGCATAGTGTAGCTGAGGGCCATTTGTAATTTCCGTAAATACATTGTGTCATTTGTCCGTGTCCTTTATTTTTGGAGATCTATGATTTTGTGCTGGTGTATATTTCCTCACACCTCCGTCCTTCTGGCCATGACCAGGAAACCAGTCGAATCCATCCATCTTGAAAAGCATCTCAGTTCTCTAACTGTACTGCTAGGAGATGAGAAGAAGAAGCTTCTTTATGAGACATGAGCAAGGATACACAGGTGTACTTCCTTTGTTGTTTCCGCTGTCTCTCTCTTTGTTTCGTGTGCGGTGGTTGATCACAGAGAGTGTGGGTGTTGTTGAAGCAAAGACCTTGGTTAACTTCCCTTGTACTATAGTGGCTGGAAAAGATGGGTTCCCTTTCGAGAGAGGTTCCTCGTATTACGTATGGGGAAAACACCTTTTCTCGAGAATATGAAGCAAAACTTTATTAATAAAGGTATCCATGTAAAGCGTAGTGCCGCTGTACGGCCATAGCCCAGCGCGAGGAGCGCTCTGATTGGCCGGGCCGCGGCAACTGCAGGAACCTATGGTGAGGCGGCTGAGAGGAACGAGCCAATGGGGGACGTTCCAGAAAGCCTGCCGTAAAAGGTGCTTATATTTGCATACAGGAGGCTATATAAGACCCTGATTCACCATAGGTGTTAGATTTTATCTCCTTCAGCGACACCTTCGCTGACCTCCGGAAGAAGCACCGCCGTTGAACAAGCACCAGCGAAACCTGCAGCTGAGGACGACGGATTCCCCCGGTCTCCGCCTTCTCTGCCGTTCCAGCTACGCCATCCGGCACCAGTATCCTTTTATTCTCTCTTCTTTCTAAAAGAGCGCGAGGCGTTGTTGCAAATGCCTCGCATTTTTTGCGGCTCGTGCAGAGCCCCTCTCCTCGGCGACGACCGTCACATCATCTGTGTGACATGCCTCGGACAGGACCACGTGCAGCTCGTGCTTTCCAGGGGCGGCTGCCCCAAGTGTGATGTGATGGCGCTGCAGACCCTTCGACCAGGTCCCTCCTCCTGCCGCTGGGCCACGCCGTAAGAAACGCCGCGACCAGAGGCTGCCAGAGCGGTCGGGCGACTGCACGCCGGATGATTCCCCGCGTGCCTCGCCTTCGCCGGTCACCTTCACTCAGGAGGAACAGCTCCCCTCTCATGCAGCGGCCTGTTCGGTTTCCTTCGGTGGCCCGTCGCCAGAGGAAGACGAGGACAGCCTCTCCACAGCCGCTTCGGGTAGCGAGTGGTCAGTTTCTGTCTCGGAGCCCCCCGCTTCGATGCTGACCGCCACGAGCTCCAAAACCAATGCTGACGCGGAGCTTATCGCGTGCTCTCTAAGGCCGTGGAAGACCTCGGACTCGAGTGGTCCCAGCCCGAAGAGCCAACACGCAGCAGACTGGACGAGTGGTACCTAGAAAGCCGCCGCCTCTCTTCTCCTCTTCGAAGCCCGCACCTTTCTTCCCTGAGGTATGTCTCCGCTGGCCAGGCTTCCGCGGCCCTTCACACCATGGCTGTCCTTCAGGTTTTCCAGGCCAGACTTCTCCGCTCTTTGGACGAGTCTGTCCCCAACTCCAAAGTTTTAAAGGACCTTCGCAGCACGACGGACTTGGCCCTTCGTGCTACTAAAGCCACCGCGCAAGCCATTGGAAAGAATATGGCTAACCTGACGGTCTTAGAGACGCACCTTTGGCTGAATTTGACCGAGATGAAGGACGCGGATAAAGCCTCCTTCTTGGACGCCCCCATCTCTACTACCGGTCTCTTCGGTCCGTCAGTCGTGGGCTTCGCGGAGCGTTTCACCGAAGCGCAAAAGGCTTCTCAGGCTATGAGGCACTTCCTACCCAAGCGCTCCAGCTCCTCTTCAGGCCGGGGACACCCTCAAGGTAGACCGCCACCCTCTCAACCCGCTAAGCCGGCTGCGCCACCTTCTCGGCCTCTCTCCTCTTCTGGAACGCACCAACGCTCCCGCTCCACGAACCACAGCAGGCAGCCTGAACGCCGGGGACCTCGACCCAAGCTTGTGTTGAACCCCGAGCCTCCGAAGCCGTCCTAGCCGCAAGGAGAAAGAGGAGATGGTCAGGTCTCCCAGTTCCCTGCACCCAGGTGACTGCCGACCTCAGTTTCGCAGCCAACGAGTCCGTTGTCAAACGCACTCGCCTGCACACAAACGCAGTTATCACAGCGACCCAAATTAAATCTCAAAAAGAGCTTTTTCTCTGTAGTAAATGTGCCCACTTATCAGTCTGCACTCCTACACTCATATACCCCTCCCACCCATGCTATAAATGTCCCGGCGACCACTCCACAGTGCACGCCGCCACACATAAGCATTACCCCCTCTATGTCACAAGCACAAAATGGCAGCGCTACCGAGTTCCCTCTAGTAGGCGACCCTTATCCGCGCTGGCTCCAGCCGCTATCGCGTCGGGCTCAAGCCTGGCAAGCCATGCCCGGTGTATCAAATTGGGTTGTGAACATAGTAAAAAGGGGCTACTCGCTACAGTTCGCTTGCAGGCCCCCGTGCTTTCGCGCCATGGTCGATACCTCGGTGAAAAGCAGCGTCAGTCACGTGCTTCGCACCGAGATTTCAAAACTGTTAGAGAAGGGAGCAGTGGAGCCCGTTCCCCCATCCTGAAGCGAGTCGGGCTTCTACAGCCGATACTTTCTCGTTCCGAAGAAGGACTGAGGGCTCAGGCCCATCCTAGATCTAAAGCATTTGAACAAAGCTCTAATGTCTCGCTCTTTCAAAATGCTGACGGTGAAACAGATCCTCGCGCACATTCGCCCCGGGGACTGGTTTTTCGCAATAGATCTGAAAGATGTGTACTTTCACGTTCAGGTAGCCCCCCACCACAGGCCATTCTCGAGATTCGCCTTCAAAGGGCAGGCTTATCAGTACACGGTCCTGCCATTCGGGTTATCCCTGGCGCCCTGCACGTTTACAAAATGTATGGACGCGGCATTAGCCCCACTCAGGCTGAAAGGGATGCGGGTGCTCAACTACCTCGACGACTGGCTAGTGATAGCCCAGTCTTGAGCACAACTACTAACACACAGATCCTGGCTCCTCAACCATTTAGACTGTTTGGGTCTCAGGATCAATATCGCCAAGAGCTCGCTGTCCCTCACTCAAAATATATCTTTTCTGGGCATAATTTTAGACTCGAGACTAAATACACAGCGTGCGCTATCCGTCCAGAACATGGCGGCTTCATTCAAAGCCGGGACTCGTGTTCCCCTGAAACATTTTCAGAGGATGCTTGGCCTTATGGCCTCGGCATCGTCAGTGCTCAGGCTGGGACTGTTAAACAAGCGTCCCCTCCAGCGTTGGCTACACGCCCGTGTCCCTCCTTACGCATGGAAATGGGGCCGTTTTCCCGTCAAAGTGAACCACAGCGTTGTCAAAGCTTTGGCTCCTTGGACGGGGACAGAGTGGTATCGGAGGGGCGTGCTTATGGGCACGGTTACGAAGTTGAAAGTGGTCTCAACAGATGCCTCCACTCGAGGGTGGGGAGCCCTACACGAGGGCAAGCCGATCTCTGGCCTGTGGACAGAAACAGAGAAACGGCTGCACATAAACTGTCTAGAGATGAAAGCGGTCGCCTTATCGCTGAGAGCTTTCCTCCCTCATATAAAGAACCACCACGTCTTGGTTCATACAGACAACATGTCGGTGGTAGCGTATATAAATCGCCAGGTCGGCCTGAGATCACATTCTCTTCACCGCATGGTGAAGCATCTCCTTTTATGGGCAGAGCACAACCTGAGCTCCCTGAGGGCGGCTCACGTGCCAGGTATTCTGAATCTGGGTCCGGATATGTTATACAGGGGACCCATTCCCCCAGGGTAATGGTCTCTTCACCCGCAAACGGTTCTCTTAATTTGGAACACCTTCAGCAGAGCGAAGGTGGATCTCTTCGCCTCAGAAGACAACACTCACTGCCCAATATTTTTCTCCAAACGCAGGGACGCCCTGGCCCATGTCTGGCCCAGTCTCCCGCTATATGCTTTCCCCCCGATCGCGATGCTGCCGCAAACCATCAAGAAAATCAGGGAGACAGCATCCATGGTGCTTTTAATAGCCCCGCTCTGGAGGAACCGAACGTGGTTCTCCGATCTGATCCAGCTGTCAGACACAGCCCCATGGCCCATTCCGCTGAGGAAAGACCTCCTCATGCAGGCGAAGGGGAAGATCTGGCATCCCAGTCCTGAACTATGGGCCCTCCACATATGGCCCATCAACTGGTATCGGGAAACCTCTCTGACATAGTTATGTACACTATTGTGGAAGCTAGAGCCCCCGCGACTAGGCGGCTCTATACTCTGAAGTGGTCAGTGTTTTCTAACTGGTGTGCCATCCGAAATATCGACGCACGCTCATGCGAAACAGCAGAAGTGCTCGCTTTTCTCCAAGAGCTACTGGACGCGGGTCGTCGTTCCCCCTCCACGCTCAAAGTTTATGTCGCCGCCATAGCAGCTAACCATGCTCAGATCGCGGGACATTCACTAGGGAAAAGTGAGCTCATTGTACATTTTCTTAAAGGGGCTAGGAGATTGAACCCCCCTCGCCCCCCCCCCCCTCGGTCCCTATTTGGGACCTCGCGGTGGTTTTAGACGCTATGAAGGGTCCCCCCTTCGAGCCACTCCAGACCGCGACCATAAAGCTTTTATCACTCAAAACTGCGTTTCTGCTGGCTCTGGCCTCGGTGACCTACACGCAGTCCCAGAGAGCCCGTCTCGAGTTCGGGCCCAACAACTCCAAAGTTGTTCTCAAACCGAGACATGGTTTTATACCCAAAGTGCTTTCTACCCCTTTTAGAGCACAGGTTATTACTCTGCTTCCATTAACCGCGTCTCAGGGTGAACAGGACGCGAACCTACTCTGCTCGGTCAGAGCTTTGAGACTGTATCTGGAGCGCTCCTCCCCCTTCAGGCAGGCGGACCAGCTCTTTGTCTGCTTCGGCGGCCGCACTAAAGGTTGTGCTGTCACGAAGCAAAGACTCTCACACTGGATAGTGGACACAATCTCGCTGGCATATGAGTCTAAAAACCTGACTTGCCCTATAGGCGTTAAAGCCCACTCCACTAGAGGCATGGCCTCATCTTGGGCTTGGTCGTGTGGCATTTCTTTGGACGATATCTGTGCGACGGCAGGCTAGGCCTCTCTGGTCCACTTTTATCAGATTCTATAAATTGGAGGTTCCAGCTCTACAAGCAGGGCTTCTCTCCATCTAGGCTCTATCTTGACCCTGGCAAACAGATTGCCTTACATTTTGGCCTGTACACATTAGTCCTTAAGCACTATTCATTCATCATAAGATCCGACTATGTCCGATCAGCTGTTCAAACGAACCGACTCTTCCGGTTCTTCATTCCCCTTATAAGCCACCTCTGTCGGTCTCTCGGGGGTTATTAACATGTGCTTTGGGTATACTGGGTCAATCAGCACACACGGCGCTTTACATTGTGTTCCCCATACGTAATACGAGGAACCTCTCTCGAAAGGGAACGTACTCGGTTACTTTCGTAACCTCGGTTCCCTGAGAAAGAGGAACGAGTATTACATTCCATGCAGTGTTTATGCTTCTCAGCTCCTTGCGCTGGGCTATGGCCGTACAGCGGCACTACGCTTTACATGGATACCTTTATTAATAAAGTTTTGCTTCATATTCTCGAGAAAAGGAGTTTTCCCCATATGTAATACTCGTTCCTCTCTCTCAGGGAACCGAGGTTACGAAAGTAACCGAGTACGTTCTTCTTACTCGTCAAAAAGTCAGTCAAAATCCATAAACAAGTGTGAGTTTGATCAAATCCAAAAAATACAAAATTGTACAAATCCTATTGTTTCCTGTATCCTATGACACTTGTCAAACTTTTATCTTGTATTACATTAAACGTTTAAACACAAGATTTATCCATAATTGACAAGACGAGACAGTAAGAAAACGTCTCGGGTTACTGTTGTAACCCTTGTTCCCTGAGAGGGAACGAGACACTGCGTCGTCGAGTGACGACACTTTGGGAACGCCCCCAGCGTGACGGCTCTGAAGTATGAATGAAATCAGCCACCAATCCGATTGGTGCAACGTCCTGACGTAATAGGCGACGGCGTACGCGGAAGCTATAAGAAGGCGCCGCCCCAAACAACAGACAGCCTTTGCGATGAAGCGAGCGCTCTACGTGTAGGTGTGGCGACGAGACGCAGTGTCTCTTTCCCTCTCAGGGAACAAGGGTTACAACAGTAACCCGAGACGTTCCCTATATCGAGGGAACTCAACACTGCGTCGTCGAGTGACGACACTTTGGGAACGTCAATACCCACTATGGCTACAGGAGGCCCCTGGCGGCGAGGGAGGTACTGCCGGAAAGCCGCCTCACCTCCTGGAATCTCTCGACAACGCTGTTTACTGCGTCGCCGAAGAGACCCACAGGAGCTATCGGGGAATCCAGAAGAAAAGATTTCTCCTTTTCCTTCATCCCCGATAGGTTTAACCAGAGGTGCCTCTCCACGCACACCATGCCAGCCATAGAGCGGCCGATGGCACGGGCCGTCTCTTTGGTGACGCGGAGAGACAAGTCGGTAGCTTTCCGCAGCTCAGTGATATCGTCCGGTGACGGACCTTCTCCCTCATCGAGCTCCTTAAGGAGCTCAGCTTGGTAGGCCTGCAGTACCGCCATGGTGTGCAGGCAGCTACCAGCTCTCCCGGCCGCTCGGTACGCCCTGCCCACCAGGGACGATGTGTCCCTGCATGGCTTGGTGGGCAGGACAGGGGCTTTCAGGGACGCTGCTGCCTCCGGAGACAGATAGCTTGCTAACGCCTCCTCAACGCGAGGCAGCGTCTCATAGCCAGCCTCAGCCGCGCCCACAACACACCCAAAGTCGAGAACTGGGGGTGTCGATAGGCGCAACGAGTACGGTTTTCCCCAGGATTTGCACAACTCGTTGGCAGACGCGGGACCAGATCCACGGGGCTCGCGAGCCTGGCCGCTTTCGGTGAAAACGGCCAGCCGTGAGCGCAGCACCCGGAGCGGCAGGCTCTCACACTCGATGCAGGCGGCACCCTGAAGTGTTGAGTGTTCCTCGATATAGGGAACTGTTTCTCTCTTCTTTCTTCCTAAGCTCGATCTTCCGTGCTCACGAAGTGGGAACAGAACAGAAATTATACATTATAAACATAGGAAATAATACTGAAATATATAAAACACGGGAAATATCAGAATTGCTTCTCAAAGAATGTAACATAATAATACTTTCAGTTATTAATTGCAAAAAATCAGCAATAATAATATCAAATTTATTGCCATGTTAAATTGGCTCTTACATACCAGCCCCTAATTGTCTTTGTGTTCAACGAAACAATTAGCGTCTATTTTACCAAAGAGCCAAGTAAATTAAAGATCCAAAAATATTCTTCACTAAATCTGAGTAAAATTTTCCAATAAGACCTGAATTAACGCAGCGGACTCATACCAGATACTCCATACAGGATTATGTGTACGTGATTATAAATCTCCCTCTAAAAGTAAAAAAAGTTTAGTAACAGGTCGTAAAAGACTGCTCATATTGGTTTTCACTTGGGCCTGCTGCACAAGACACTTGTTGTCTGTGAATGTTTGTAGCACACATCCCATAACCCAAGAGTTTCATGGTGCAGAATTGTCAGCAACCAACACAAGGCCCAAGGCTTGAGATTTTTCTTTAGGCTTTGCCACGTTTGTCTTTCTTGCAGGTTTGGTAAGTACTCTTTGATCCAGCGCTTCCCGAATAGGTCAGCCATATACTGAACTTGGCGCCACCTACGTCTGGAATACAGGTCTTTTTCATCAAAAACCCCAGGAGACAAGCGGCTTTACTTTGAGCAGCAGCAAATGATTTGGAGTGAGGGCCTCTAAGTCATTTGGGTCATTGGACACCTTAGTGGTGGGACGACTATTGATTATTGCCTCCACCTCACATAAGAGCGTTTGAAGACTTTCAAAATGAAGAAGACTTTCTTCATCAAGAGACTGCTGTTTTACAATGGAGTTCAGAATTTTTCTGACAGTCCGTATTTGTCATTCCCAAACTCCTCCATAGTGGGATGCAGCTGGGGGGTTGAAAATCCACTGTACACCTTTTGCCAGCAATGTGGTTTGAATGCTGTCATTATTCAAACTTTGTATGGCTGTTCGCAACTCCCTTTCTGCCCCGATTAAATTCCTTCCATTGTCAGATCTGATTGTTTGAATCTGACCCCTTCTAGAAATAAATCTTCTTAGTGCATGAATGCATGAGTCCATATCTAAAGAGCTAGCAATCTCAATGTGAACATCTCTTAACATCAGGCAAGTAAAGATTACCCCATATCTTTTAATCAAAACCTTCCTTTTTTGATTTGAGCCAAAATAATCAATGCCCACATTTGTGACTGGGGGTTCATCTGGCAAAAGTCTGTCACAGGGAAGATCAGCCATGAATTGTGTGCTTGTAATGCCGTGCTGACAATTACAAACTGCATCGAAACTGCATTCTGGTGGCCGTTTGCCATTTTGGAATCCAGTATCGCAACTTTGACAACGTGATTACGGCCGCTATGACCTACATCTTCATGAATTGTTCTTAAAATCAGATGTGAAACATGATGGGCCTTTGCTAAGATAGCAGGATGCTTCGACTCCTCAGGCATAGCTGTTCTGCTTAGTCTGCTACCTACTCTTAGGATTTTATCTTGCAAAACTGGTGACAACCTGTAAAGAGGGCTACTGCGTTTCACATTTTTACCTTGCTGGAGGGTTTTGATTTCCTCGGGAAACATGATTGTTTGGATGTAGCAAATTATCTCTTTCTCATCTTTTTCAACATCACTTACAGTCAATGTAACACCTGACAGTGAAGCTTTGAAGGTTTCCATTTCCATTTCAAGATCAGAATTCACTGTTAGACTGTGGCACAGCTATTTTCTTTTTTCTACCAGTGCCTTCAGATTGGATTTTAAATTTGAGGAACCATCCCAGATAGCAAGCATGTTTGGGCCACATGTGGTTATTATCCGGCACATATGGCCCAGATATGGCATGGCTGAAAAGATATGGGCCAGAATGTGACCATATTTGTTTTGCCATAACTTTAAAATCGGCGGAAAATGTTGTCTTGGTTCACAACCCATTTTGAGGTATATGGCCCAGATTACAATGTACACATAAGGGCCATATGTGTTTGAGCTATGGCACAAAGTGAGAAAGGCTGACTTGTGGTAAACCTTTGGATTATATATGGAAAAACACCGGACACCTGAAATCAAGCACAGCTGACATCCGAGGTTTCAGGTGGTTGCATCTCATTAGTGGAATAAATTTGACTGGCTGTGTTCGGAACCGCATACTTTCCTACTATATAGTATGGAAAAAGCAGTAGGCGAATAGTATGTCCGAATCCTTAGTATTCATAAAAGAGTAGGCGAGAACTACCAGGCATTTGGACTATTCCTCGCAAGATTCGGTTGTGCGTGTACTTAAGTTGCGTCCGAATATGCCTACTAACCGACAATATAGTAGGTGAAAACTGTACGTGAAAGGAGTAGTATGTTCGAAACCTCAGTAATCATAAAAGAGTAGGCGAGAAATCTCCGTATGACCTACTGCGCTCCGCCCAGATTGTGAAGCACTCGTCGTCGGATACTTTTCTATCCCTGACTTCCCATAAGGCCACAGGAAAGGATACGTCAGGCGGAGGAAAGCGATGCGGGTGTTTTCAAACGTGAGTATTACAAACTAAAATCACGATTCTCTTGTGTTCAAATCACATTTGTTGAGCTTCTCTAGAGTAAACTTTTGAACAGTTGAAGGTGTAAAGTTGTCTAAATAGTTATGATTGTGCTGTAAAAACATGTTTTATTGTGTATAGCTAACAGGGGAGCTCCAGTAACACACATACATCTCCAAAGTGGATTACATATACATCTTAAAGATAAAGATACTTACTAAATGTTTATTTTACATCTGACATTAATTTTTGATAAGTATTGCAGATGAGCACATCACAACATAAAATAGACATCTGATACATCTGAATAGATCAGAATGATGTGTGTGTGCTTGTGTGCTATAATGCAGAGTTCACTACTGTCAACTCTGCTTACTTTACATGAACCTCAGCAATGTAAATAAACAAATCTACATAAACTAACTAAACATAAGTTATCAATTTAATTTGTCTATTAGTACTGTTGATAAACTGAGGAACATTAACACATCAGCAACTACATTTAAATGTAGTATTAAACATAAAACACATAGGTAACGTTAATCTTGTCTGATGTTACAGGGACAGAAGAGACAGAAGAGAGAAGAGAGAAGAGAGAAGAGAGAAGAGAGAAGAGTGTGTGTGTGTGTGTGTGTGTGTGTGTGTGTGTGTGTGTGTGTGTGTGTGTGTGTGTGTGTGTGTGTCATCCGAGGCTTTGAGTCAGTATACTACAGAAATGAATAAAACATCTATTTAAATCTTAAGTTGTATTTTATTTCAAACAGTTATTTCAGCACTTTTCTGATTAAATCAGAGTATTTGCTGCAGAGCTTTTGTGGTGGAGCAGGGCCTGCAAGACACGGGAATGGTGGCATGTGTGGGGAAAACCTGAAATAAAAATATAAAGTAAGATCATTTAGTTACTTCTAATACAGAAATCAAATGACATTGTGCTATTTAAATGAGTGCTTTTGTATTATGTTTGTGTATTCTGTTAGGATCTGAGATGTCAGCAGATGGGTGTGAGCACTGATGATCCTGGACCTTTCATCTCTTCACCTGCCATTAGTGCCTCATCTGGCCCAGATGTTGCTGTGGTCTCTTCATCCTCAGTAAACCCAGAGCCAGTGGGTTCTAGAAAAAGACCAAACGTGACTAACAGTGCACTTATTACAGGGACGATCCCCCTGGGCATACTTGCTCAATGATATACTGGTGGTTGTCTAATGTGTATTCATGGCATGCATCGCTATGTCATATGACAAGTTGCCTTTTGCTTGTTTTACTAAAACGATATAAAAAAGTAATATAATTAAGTATTGGTCAGCATTTTGTCATTATTGTTGTAAGTGTTTGCGGCTGGGCTAGCACTGCAGTTCATTCTGGGGGAAATCTTAATTTTTTTATAGTTATACTTAAATTTTTTGAGTATACAATCAACAGTTTCCTCCAAAGGCAAGATCTTCGAGCAGCTGAAAGATATTTCTGAGCAGACATTACAAACACTGAGGGAAACCGCACAGGTCGGGTTGTTACTGATGCTATGAGCTCTTACTGCACCTGTCACTTATCTTTTCATTTATTGTTTTATAATTGCATTGTGGTATATTTAACAATGAAAAATCATAATGATAAAACAAATATGGGGTTGTGTACATTATATACACAGAAAAAAACAATAACAAGGATATTTTGAATAAATCATAATTCAATAATTTTTATTGTTTGTTTTTTTTGTTTTTTTTTTTGTTGTTATATCATAAGCCTGGGATGAAACAGGAGTTACATTAAACAATAAAAAGGGAAATATAAAGGAGATTTAGCCCACTTTTGCTTGTGGATGAAATTTTTTTGCATATAAAATAAAGAAATTAACCACATATTCAAGAGATCACGATTTGGGGTATTCGCAAGGATAAAAAAGGATGAAACTGTCAGATTAGTAGGGTTAAAATGTATTTATTATACTACAATGAAAAAATAAATGGGTAGCTTTTTCTTGAACAAGACCACAAAATGAGCATGTGTAAACCAATATTAATATATAGAAGATAGATGAATTAAACCAGTCACACAAGTTGTTACGCTTGTGATAGCGTCATGGGTCACATGATAACGTCAACATGGCGCATTCATCCTTAACGAGATCTGGATATACAGTACCTACTCTTTTAGCGCTCGTTAAGTAAGTACTTATTGAAATTGAGTACCTACTCAATGAGTATGCGGTTTCAAACGCAGCCACTGATACGGTACCATTTTGTCATCTGCTATCATGAGTTTTCGGTCACGCATATCTTCAGGTAAGTGAAGTTTTGGCATTTCAAAGTCTTTTTAAGGTTATTTTGTGCAGCATTATGCATTTGTTTGAGGAGGGTGTCGAATTAGCCTCATTTGAGTGTATTTACCATTTCAATCCCATGTGTAGCCTAATGCAGCACAGTCACCAAACGAGTTATTGATTGATGATTTAAAACTCCGGACTAGTTTTCTTGCGTGCGTCTGTTTTTTAACACACCTCGACGGGACATTCTAAAACGCTTAACGTGAAAAACGTGTAACGTGGCTTAATGCACTAAGACAGTGTTAAAAACACACCAAACTCAGGAAATATCATATTAATGAAGTATACTACGCACAAAAAAATCAGGTGAGCCCAGAATATGAACGCAACGCGTTATATTACACGGTAAGCGTTTTTCTCCCATTGAAAACCATTTTAAGAAAACGCTTAACGTGGCTTAATGCACTAAGACAGTGTTAAAAACACACCAAACTCAGGAAATATCATATTAATGAAGTATACTATGCACAAAAAATCAGGTGAGACCAGAATATGAACGCAACGTGTTTTATTACATGTTAAGTGTTTTTCTCCCAAACCATTATAAGAAAACGCTTAACGTGGATTAATGCACTTAAAGACTTATAATGGTTCCCTTTCGGGGAACTCGAGCTGCGTCGAAACGCTGTGAGAACGCCTCTGCGTTAATGCGTCGTGAAGCGCCTGTAGAACCATTCCATCGGAAAAAAGATCGATCGTCGGCGTGATGACGTCATCGACCGGAAGCTATAAAACGTCCGTGAAAACAAACAGGAACTAGCTTCTGAGCCTTCAGCAAGCGATCTGTGTGAACCTGTCTGTCTATTTGGTGTTTTTGTCTGTCTATTATCAGAGATTTTCCACCCTTTTTGTTAAATATTCCATATATTAACAGAAAAAAGAGAAAATAAAATAGATAGAAATGGCGAGTGAGAGCAGCAATTTCAGAAAGTGTGTTCCTCCCTGCCCACGCTACATCACGGGCGGGGACACACATCTTCTCTGTGTTGCATGCTTGGGAGCGCAGCATGCCCAGGCAGCCCTCGAGGGGGCTGCTTGTGAGCACTGTGAGCGTTTACCATTAAGAACGCTGCGCTCCCGCCGGGCACTCTTCGAGGAGGGTGCCTCGGCTCGTGTTCCCCGCGGCTCTGGTCCCGCTTCCGCCGAGGCGGAGCGAAGGCTGCAGTCGTGGGGATCACAATTGGATGTTGCAGAGGGGTTAGAGACGGGCGCTGCCTTATCTCTGCCCTCACCTGCTCCATCCAGCGGCTCTTCTCGGGGCATGGAAGCACGCATGGCGGTTTCTTCCCCCCCCCGAGAGAGTCGCCGGTACTTCATCTGTCCAGCTCTGAGGAGGTGGACGTTGAAAGTATCGACACTGAAGATTCGCCACTTCAGTCCCCTGCTAGTGAAGAGCTAGTTGAGGTTTTGACGCGAGCAGTGGCCAGATTAAACATCGACTGGCCCACTGAAAGATCTGAGGCAGGAAGAAAACGTCATAGCAATCTAGACGAACGCTTCCTGCCATCTCGCCCCTCAGAACCTCAGCGACGGGGCCTGCCGTTCTTCCACGACTTGCACACCGAGGTGGCAAGATCGTGGAGGAGACCGGCATCATATCGTGTCTTCAGCCCGCAGACTTCGGTCTATAGCAACATCAGCGGGCTGAGACAGTACGGTTATGGGGCGATGCCAAAGGTTGAAGAGACGCTTGCGAGCCATCTTTCACCTTCTTCGGCATCGTCCCTTAAGGCCCCGACTTTACCCACCAGACCATTGAAAACAACGTCGGCGTTGGTGGGTAAAGCGTACTCGGCAGCGGGTCAAGCGGCTGCATGCCTGCACACGATGGCTATCGTGCAGGCATACCAGGCTGACCTGCTGAGGGATCTGGACGGTAGTGATGCTGTGGGGGGAGATATTGTAGCTGAGTTAAGATCTTCAGCCGACCTAGCTCTCCGGGCCACCAAGGAGACGGCCAGATGTGTTGGCCGCTCCATGGCAGCATTGGTGGCTACGGAGAGGCACCTATGGTTGAACCCCACAGATATCAAGGAGAGGGAGAAAGCCTTTCTACTTGATGCGCCGCTTTCTCCTGGAGGCCTCTTCGGTGACGCAGTCCATACTGTCACCGAGAGGTTCCAGGAGTCGAAAAAGCAAGCTGCGGCGCTCAAGCAGTTTCTCCCTCTCCGAGTCCAGGTCCCTGGGGCTGCTGCTGATACCACCAAGCAGCCCAAACCGAGTACGAGCTCTTCACACAGGGCTTCACAGAAGCAGAGCGTCGCTGCCCGAGCTCCCCCTCAGCGTGGGGACGATGGGCGGCGCTCTCAGGCGAGGCCTTCGAGGGGCAGGGCTGATCTGCGGACAGTCCTGATCGCCAAGAAGGCCTCGTCGAAGCGTTCCTGACGCCAGAAGCGTCAGGACGCTGAGGGTGGTTCCCCCCGTAGGGAAACGGTGTTTACCCCTGCTAACGGTACCCGTTTCCCTACGGCACCCTCGGGGGGCCGCGCTGCCAACCCCGCCGCAATGCCGGGGCGCAGTCGGTCTCCGCGGGCCACCCGAGGGTGGTCCGCACCCCCTTCGGGGGGCCCCCGAGCAGTCAAGTCAGTCGTTCCCTGCCGGTCCGCCGCTTCAGGGCACTGTGCTTGTTGCTCAAAATACACCAGAGGCCAGCCTCGAGAGGCTGGTTCCCTTAGTAGATTTTCTAGACGAGTGGAAACGTCTATCAAACATATCTCGTTGGGTCCTGCAGATAATAGAAAGGGGGTACGCTATTCAATTCAGAAGTCGGCCACCTCCTTTCTGCGGTGTCCTACCTACAGAGGTGGGCCCGGAGCAGGCTCTGGTAATGGCACAGGAAGTAGAGACACTCCTGCAAAAAGGGGCTATAGAGAGGGTTCCCCCTCCCAGCAGGGAGTCTGGCTTTTACAGCCGTTACTTCATCGTGCCCAAGAAGGATGGGGGCTTACGCCCGATATTAGATCTGCGGCTATTGAATCGCTCGGTGGCCAAGCTAAAATTCAAGATGCTTACACTCAGACAGATTGTAGCGCAGGTCAAATCGGAGGATTGGTTTGTCACCATAGACCTCAAAGATGCGTATTTTCATGTCTCCATCCTTCCACATCACAGGAAGTTCCTGAGGTTTGCCTTCGGGGGAGAGGCATACCAATATCGTGTACTTCCCTTCGGTCTAGCACTGTCACCCCGCACGTTCACCAAGTGTGTGGATGCAGCTCTGGCGCCGCTGCGTCTACAGGGCATCCGCATACTGAACTATATCGACGACTGGCTGATTCTAGCGAATACAGAGCAGATGGCGGTTCAGCATCGAGATGCTGTTCTCGCCCACATGTCGAAGCTGGGGTTGAGGCTGAACGCCAAGAAGAGTGTGCTTTCTCCGGCTCAGAGAACCACTTTTCTAGGTGTGAACTGGGACTCGGTAATTATGCGGGCGCAATTATCGCCAACACGCATAGCATCGATCCTGGCAGCCGCCAAAGAACAGAAGCTAGGCCGAGCCGTCACTGTGAAACAGTTCCAGAAACTGTTAGGTCTCATGGCAGCAGCGTCCAACGTGATACCTTTTGGCCTACTGTACATGAGGCCACTGCAGTGGTGGCTCAAAACAAAGGGGTTCTCCCCGAGGGGAAATCCGCTCCGCACGATCAAAGTCACGCGGCGATGCCTACGTGCTCTGGTCATGTGGAAAAACCCGGGGTTTCTATCTCAGGGTCCCGTGTTGGGGGCTCATGTTCGTCGCGTAACGCTAACGACAGACGCCTCTCTCACGGGCTGGGGGGTGACCATGAGTGGTCGCTCGTCCCAGGGTCTATGGCAGGAACATCAGCGGCACTGGCACATAAATCGGCTAGAGATGCTCGCAGTGTTTCTTGCATTGAAACAGTTCCTGCCCGACCTCAGGGGCCACCATGTACTAGTCAGAACAGACAACACGTCCGTGGTGGCCTATATAAACCACCAGGGGGGTCTGAAGTCTCGTCCATTGGACAAATTGGCACATCGGATCCTCCGGTGGGCCCAAGGGAAATTGCTGTCAATCAGGGCAGTGTATATCCCGGGGGCCCTGAATCAGGAAGCAGACAGCCTGTCGAGACAGGGGCCGAGGCCCGGGGAATGGAGACTCCACCCAGAGGTGGTGGAGCTCCTCTGGAAGGTTTATGGGAAAGCAGAGATAGACCTGTTCGCTTCGGCGGAGAATTCTCACTGCCCGCAGTGGTTTTCTCTGACCCATCCGGCCCCTCTGGGGCTGGATGCCATGGTACAGGAGTGGCCGAGGCTGCCTCTGTACGCCTTCCCCCCGATTGTCCTGCTTCCAGGAGTTCTGGAGAGGGTACGCCGGGACGGGGCCCAGGTACTTCTAGTGGCTCCGAACTGGCCGACCCGAGTATGGTTTTCGGACCTGATATCTCTCCTGGAAGGCTCTCCGATGGAGATTCCGACCAGGAGGGATCTACTCTCTCAGGCGGGCGGGAGATTCCTGCACCCACGCCCAGAGATGTGGAAACTGTGGGCCTGGCCTCTGAGGGGGCTAGGCTCATAGAGGAGGGTCTCTCGGCCGAGGTCGTAGAGACCATCCTACACTCCAGAGCTCCGTCCACAAGGAAGCTGTACGCTTTGAAATGGAGACTTTTCTCAGCATGGTGCAGAGAACGCCAGTGGGACCCAGTTAACTGCCCGGTTGGTACAATGCTGGAGTTCCTGCAGGAGAGGTTCTCGGCAGGGTTGACCCCCTCCACACTTAAGGTGTACGTGGCGGCCTTGGGTGCCTTCCACGTCCCTTGCAGTGGAGTGTCTTTGGGAAGACACCCTCTAATTACACGCTTCCTTCGTGGCACATTAAGGTTGAGGCCAGTTATGCACTCGAGGGTCCCAGCATGGGACTTGGCCATTGTTCTGAGGGGCTTGTCCGGACCTCCGTTCGAACCTCTGGAGGAGGTTTCGGATAAGTTCCTCACCCTAAAAACCATCTTCCTTTTGGCCATTTCATCTCTTAAAAGGATAGGAGATATTCAGTCCCTGTCAGTAGGGCCCTCATGTCTAGAGTTTGCGCCAGGGATGGTGAAAGCATTTCTACATCCCAGGCCGGGTTATGTCCCCAAGGTTCCTACGAGCCCACGGGGCCCCATCACTCTACAAGCCTTCTGTCCTCCTCCATTTATGACGTCAGACCAGGAAAGGTTAAATCTGCTGTGTCCTGTGAGGGCACTGGATACTTATGTCCACAGAGCTGCCCTGTGGAGAAAATCCGAACAATTGTTTGTTTGCTTTGGACCCCCTAAGAAGGGGGCCCCAGTATCCAAGCAGAGGATGAGCAAGTGGGTGGTCGAGGCCATCTCACTTGCTTATGAAGCTACCGGGCAGCCATCTCCACTGGCTGTCCGGGCGCACTCAACCAGGGGTATGGCTGCTTCTAAAGCACTTTTGTCGGGGGCTTCCCTCCATGATATCTGCAACGCGGCCGGTTGGTCGTCTCCTTCTACCTTCGTCAGGTTCTACGAACTAGACCTGGCATCTACAGTAGGGGCACAGGTACTCTCGTAACCGTGTGCGCTTCGGCTTCACACATACGAGACACTTGGTCCTATGGCGATGTGGGTATAAGCGTTCTCACAGCGTTTCGACGCAGCTCGAGTTCCCCGAAAGGGAACGTCTCAGGTTACGTATGTAACCCTAGTTCCCTGAGGGAACGAGACGCTGCGTCGCTCTGCCATACTCCCGGCGTGTCCGTGATCACTTACTTCAGGCTTTATCAGAAGTTAGTTCCTGTTTGTTTTCACGGACGTTTTATAGCTTCCGGTCGATGACGTCATCACGCCGACGATCGATCTTTTTTCCGATGGAATGGTTCTACAGGCGCTTCACGACGCATTAACGCAGAGGCGTTCTCACAGCGTTTCGACGCAGCGTCTCGTTCCCTCAGGGAACTAGGGTTACATACGTAACCTGAGACGTTTTCTATGGGAGAAAAACACTTAACGTGTAATAAAACCCGTTGCGTTCATATTCTGGGCTCACCTGATTTTTTTTTGTGCATAGTATACTTCATTAATATGATGTTTCCTGAGTTTGGTGTGTTTTTAACACTGTCTTAGTGCATTAAGCCACGTTAAGCGTTTTCTTAAAATGGTTTTCAATGGGAGAAAAACGCTTAACGTGTAATAAAACGCGTTGCGTTCATATTCTGGGCTCACCTGATTTTTTGTGCATAGTATACTTCATTAATATTGAAAAAAACCCTGTTGTCACTAAGAGGCGCTATGGAGCTATCTTGTTGATTTGCACTTGCTGCCACCACCTTTAATTTTAACCCGGTTTGGTCCAGGAGGAGCACTCAATGCACACAAGAGCCACCTGATCAAGGAAGTATACACTTTATTAACAACCTTCTGGCATTGTCAAATTTGGTTATCCTGATTACATACACTGGTCATTTCATTTCATTCTACAGTGCACACACTTTAAAAAAGGACACCCAATACACACTCAAACTTCACAGCAACCAATAAATAGTGGACAATATCATAAACACACTAGAAACCTCTTAGTATAAATCCCTTATTCTCTACGTAACCACCAGTACACATAATCAGCATACAGCATTTAACGGGACATGGGCACACACAGCTGACCAGGACTGACAATGCACAAATGAATGAATAGATAAAATAGTTTTGGACTTCCCTGTGCGTGCCTGACGACACCCCGCTGTTACTGAGAAGACACACCCTTCCCCTCCGCGGCAATATTAGGGGACGTCTTTCCTGAGTGAAGCCTGTCAGGGTCCACCTATGTTCCCTTTCCTCTCTAACTATATGTTCACCCACTATCTACCTCCGGGCCAATAATGGTACCCCGGTGTTCTTCAGCGCCGGTCGTGCTAGCCAGCGACGAACGCCACAAAACGGACCCTTTTTCCCCGTAGACCCTACAAGCTCAAATCACTCACATCCGTATTCAACAATACATTGTCACAAAAAGCCTGTGTATTCTCCCCCTCCCCCTCTTTTAAAACCACACAACAATTATAAATTGTCCACAGGTGTGCTCATCCAGCTTGTCCCTTCTTCCGTGATTGTCACTCTGGATGACGTCACACATCCTGAGTGTGCGAATCATCACACTACCCCCTCTCTTGAAAACACGGACTCGTCCTCGAGTCCTTACTCGGTTCCAGCATAATCTTTGAACCACACAGGGGGTGTCCGTGTCTGTACAGGTCGGCCCCCCTCTATATTCTGGGCTCTTGCGCATTCAGGCGTCCCAGAGTCTAACACAATTGGCAGGGAAGTTTTTTCCGCCATAGACAAGGTTGGGGAGTCCAATTGCCCCAACGCCACAGACACTTCACTCCTCGTTGTAGCAGATAAGGAGGGCTCCCCATCTGTATCAGGAACCCCAAGGGAACAAGGCTCCTTAATGTCTGGAATTACAGCAGGGGGATGAGACCCTACAGCCTCAACAGGGAGCAGTACAGTTTGAGAGCCCCCAACAGTAGTAGGCGGCACGGATGGAACAGATCCTCCAACTGGAGAAGACGAAACCCCTGGATGAGCCCTCTCAGTGGCCCTGGACCAAGCAGGTGGATGGAAATCAATCGCAGGGATATCAGGTGGCCGTGACCGTCAGAAAACCCAAAAAGGCCCAAAGCGTGGACCCTTTTCTTTTCTCCAAGAGGTCTGCCAGTCTCCTGCTCAGCTCCGGTCCCAGTATGGCCACCCCAAGACTCTGCAACCATAGAAGGAACATGAGGTTTTAGTTGATTAAAATGCACCACATGATCAGCGCCTCCTGCTTCAAGCTGTATTCTGTACAAAACTTCTGATACCCTTTCCAAAATTCTATATGGACCCTTAAACCGTTTCTGTAATTTTGGGCTCACCCCCTTCTTTCTAGCCTTATTCTTTAACCACACCAACTCACCTACTGAGTAATACGGAAATCTGGCTATAAAATCAAAATGTAGCTTTTGATGTTCAGAAGCTCTAGCCTGATGATGTTTCACTGATTCTACCACTGTAGAGATACTTTCAGCTACCCTCTCCACATACTCATTTACAGTTGAAAAATCTCTCCTGACCATCTACACCCATCATTATATCAATGGGCAGAACCATTTCTTGGCCAAACAGAACTTTATAGGGGGTAAAACCTGTGCTGGAATGGACACTACTCCGATATGCCATCATCACATAAGGCAACAGAACATCCCAGTTCTGCTGGTTATTGTTTACATAAAAAGATAGAAAGCAGAGTACGATTAAATCTCTCAATCATTCCATCTGACTGAGGCTGGTATGGAGAGGTCCTTGTCTTGTTAATATCCAGCAACCGGCACAGTTCCCCAAACAAATTTGATTCAAAGTTCCAACCTTGATCAGAATGTAGGCTTCTAGGGGTTCCATAGTGATACACCCACTCCTCTACCAAAACTCTAGCTACTGTTTTTGCCTCCTGGTTAGGGAATGGATATGCCTCGGTCCATTTTGAAAAATAATCCCCCACCACCAAAACATATTTGTTTTTAAGGTTCGTTTCAGGCAGGGGGCCTAGTATTTCAAGTGCCACTCGTTCAAAAAGGCGAAATGTCACAGAAGGAATAAGGGGGGCACGAGGGGCAGGAACAGTCTCTTTACGAACCGCACACTCAGGACATTCCTGACACCAACGCTTCACATCTCTATGCCACCCCCGGCCAATAAAAACGATCTCCCACCTTTCCCTGCAACGTCTGCACTCCCAAATGAGCTCCAGTAGTTACATTATGCAACAGCCCTAACATTTCTGGCACCATAGACCGTGGAATAACAACTTGGGTCTTAGCCATCAAACCTGGTTTTGCAGGTAACACCCTGACTAACCTCTGCCCTTGGACCCCTAGCTGTTCCCAAACCCAGGCATACTTTTTAAGGGATGGATAAGCGTTCATAATCTCCTGCCTGTTCTTCAATTTTAACAGCCAACTCAGCTCTGAATCACTCTGCTGGGCTCTTGTCAGTTTAGTCTCTTCTCCTTCCCCCTCCCTTATTCCCTGCTCCTAAATCACGCCCTGCTCCAAAGCACAAACTTGAACCACAGGTTCAATTTCTAACTGGTTAACAGGGCTAATGATGGCATCCCCTAAATACGCAGGCAACCTTGACAATGCATCTGCATTAGTATGATTCTTACCAGGTCGATGAACAATCTTATGTTGAAAGGCAGCCAATTGTTCCAACCAGCGGGCCAGTTGGCCTTCCACCCCCTGAAAATTATGCAGCCACCGAAGAGAATTATGGTCTGTTCGCAACAAAAACTCTTTCCCCAATAGGAAGTGTTTGAAATACTTTGTAAATATGACCACACTTAACAATTCTTTCTTTGTGGTGGCATACTTTCGTTCCTGTTTACTCAAGGTTCTGCTAGCGTATGCCACCACTTGCTCCAGGCCATCCACTTCCTGGGACAAAACAGCTCCTATCCCGGCATAACTTGCATCAGTATCTAAGATGAAAGGGCGCTGGGGGTCGGGATAAGCTAAAATTGGAGCAGTAATAAGACAAGATTTCAACTTGGGGCGATCTTTAGGATCTACTTCCACCTGCCAGTAACCACTGGCCAAATCCAGGGTAGAAAACCACTGGGCATGGGTGAGACTATCTAATGCATCATCGATGCGTGGAAGAGGATATGCACCCTTTCTCGTGACATTATTTAATTTGCGATAGTCAACACAGAATCTCAACCCGCCATCTTTCTTTCTCACCGGAACAACAGGGGCGGCCCAAGGACTGCATGATGGCCGTATAATGCCGCTTTCCTGCATCTGCTTCACATGGTCTGCTACCTCATGTTGCAGATGAAGTGGTACTCGACGAGGATCCATTTTAATGGGATTTGCATCACCTGTATCAATTTGATGGAGGGTCCTATGGGTCCGTCCTAGATCTGTATCATTCTTGCTAAAAACAGAGAGATAGTTATTTAACAATTCTTTAATTAACTTTAACTGTGTTGGTTCCAATTCCCTGTTTTGCAACCCCAAATATTGTAACAGTACTTCGGCTGTCCATGGTTGCTCTGAGTCTTTAAATGATACTGGGGTGTTAACTGCCCTCTCTATTATCTGAACATCAGTACAGAGGGTTCCAATGGTCATCCCTCTTCTTAAGGTAAGTTAATCACTTGTTACATTAATGACCCTTATTGGCAACACCCCTTTTTCCACCCTACATTACACACGAGCCACCAAGACATCTGTAACCAATCTATCAGAGGGTTCCAACATTCCTTCTATACACTCTAATCCGACCCCTTCAACATTACCAGGAATTATAACCTCTGTCCTTGGAGGAACAATCACATCCTGCTTCACTTACACAGTCCTGGTCTTATTATTGACATTACCCACATGTAAAGGCAAACACTTTCCCATTAAGGTACAGCATTGTGAACTCAAGCCAATTACAGCCCCAAATTTCATCAGAAAATCAGTACCCAAAATTATCTCCTGCAAGGGTATATCGGCTACTAAAAAATCTGTGGCCAAAGCCAACATTTCAATCTGACATACGGTTGACCACTTTCCCAAAATATTCATTTGTCCCCCATCAGCTACAGACACCCTCCCTGAATAGGGCATTAGTTCAGAACTTTGTTGCTTGTAGCCAAAATTCCTTAGATACAATAGAAACCTGTGCACCTGTATCTACCAGCAAGTCACAACTGCCCCCCCCCCCCCCCACTCTGGCTGATAACAACACCCTTACGCCCTGTTCGCTGAGAGAAACACTAATCTGTAGGTCAGTCGTATAATCAGGGAGGGGGGCAAGCATTTGCCAAACTCACGTGCAGTTTCCCCTGCCAACCTTCTTCTCGATGACAAGCTTGCATGGATCCAATCCTTACTTTCACACGGATCAAAACATTTGCTCAAAGCTTCTTTTTATTTTTCATAACTACTACGATCTTCTACTGTCAAATCCCAAAATACTTCCCTAGCTCGCCCAGACAAAGAAAGAGACATAAACTTCAGCTTAATTTCCCCGTTCCAATTATTCACCTCTGCTGCCATTTCAAATTGCTGGGACCAATCAGACCAATCCCGGCCACTACCTGTAAATGTTTCTGGCATAAAAACTGGGCGATCCACTATGCTATTAGTAACAGAGATCCTATCCATGGCTACTTGAACAACAGGCTCTTGACTAGAATGTGCATTTTCAGTACACTCCATTTTATTTAACCAAAATTTACTAACCAAAAGAAGAAACAAATAAATAAATGATTATATATATATTTATACACAATATTTGGGTTCCGTCCCACCGCTGCCACCAGTGTAATAAGACCTTATCTGATGCTTCTGAAATGGGTGCTTTCTTAGATGGCCTAAATTTTCCTACTTTATGTTTATTTTAGATTTCATTCAGATATTACATATAATTTATAGTAAAATAATACATTTATAGTTTGTAAAACACAAATGTGTCTATGGAAGCAGCAATAAACAATCCTTTCAAATGTATTTGCCTACATACACTACAGGCCAAAGGTTTGGACAAGCTGT
This sequence comes from Pseudorasbora parva, assembly GCF_024679245.1. Taxonomy (NCBI): domain Eukaryota; kingdom Metazoa; phylum Chordata; class Actinopteri; order Cypriniformes; family Gobionidae; genus Pseudorasbora; species Pseudorasbora parva. The sequence goes on along the minus strand of NC_090190.1, from coordinate 27,507,122 downwards.
AATGTTTTTGAAAGAAGTTTCTTCTGCATATCAAGCCTGCATTTATTTGACAAAAATACAGAAAAATGTTTAATATTGTTATATATTTTTACAATTTAAAATATTTTGTAATTTAAAATATTTTCAATTTATTATACTTTAAATAATCATTTATTTCTGTGATCAAAGCTGAAATTTTCAGGATGATTCTTCCAGTGTTCAGTGATCCTTCAGAAATCATTCTAATATTCTGATTTATTATGAGTGTTGGAAACAGTTCTGCTGCCTAATATATTCGATGAATAAAAGGTTTAAAAGAATTATTCAAAATAAAAAAATATTTTTAAATAATATAAATCTCCTTTACTGTCACTTTTTTATAAATTTAACACATCCTAAATTTAACACATTGTTGAAAAGAGTTCTATTTTTAAAACATTTGCTTCTTTTTTTTATTTTATTTTTTTTACTTTTTATTCATCAAAGTATCCTAAAAAAAGTATCACAGATTATAAAAAATATTAAGCAGCAGAACTGTTCCCAACTTTGATAATGAATCATCATATTAGAATGATTTCTTAAGGATCATGTGACACTGAAGACTGGAGGAATGATACTGAAAATTCAGCTTTGCATCAGAGAAATAAATGATCATTTAAAGTATAATAAACTGGACTCAAGCCTTGACTCGGACTCGAACTCAGGTAATGGTGACTCGACTCGACTCGGACTCTTCTTTGGTGACTCGGACTTGGACTCGGAACACTGGGACTCGAGACTCGACTCAGACTCGACAGTTGGTGACTCGACTACAACACTGGTTGATGGTATTAGGGTCATTGTGTAGTGTGCCAGACGGATCGTTGATTTGAAGAATCATACGTGAGGCAGCAACGGCGACGCAACTGATGGGTTAATAGCCGGCTTGCCTTATCGCCATGTTCATAATATGTGGAATGCAAGCGTTAGAGAAGGCGCTCTGCCTCAGTAGTTGTAATAAGGTCGAATTTGGGTTCACGAGTTTGTGTGCCCATATAATCTTAGTGAAAGTGGTAAACAGATTTGGCTTGCTGTCTGCTATAGAGGGGCTCAGAGAGGATATTCTACCCGAGCTCCGATTGCCCCCCTATAACAGGCAAATTGAATGAATAAAATAATGAATGAATGAGTCATTTATATAGCGCTTTCATACTGAACCTTTTCGTACTGTACACCCAAAGCGCTTTACACTCGTGTCAGGGATCTCTCCTCAACCACCACCAATGTGGTGTACAAAATTGTACAAAAGGAGGAGCAGGGGAGGAGGAGGGATGCTTCAGGAACTAAAAAGGGGAAGAGGTAAGCTGCTGTTTTTATTCCTTGGTATTAATTGAAAGATTAGCTGGGCGTACTCCTCCCGAAATTACGTTTATTAACTTCACTTCACGAGTTTGTGTGCCCATATAATCTTAGTGAACGTGGTAAACAGATTTGGCTTGCTGTCTGTTATAGAGGGGCTCGGAGAGGATATTCTACCCGAGCTCCGATTGCCCCCCAAAAACATAATGCAGAACAGACAGCAAGCAAGAACCATGGAAATTTGAACAGCTCATGATTACGGGAGGAGTCTGCATAATTATTCCAGAAGACCCCCCAAAATTGTTAAATAGACTGAATGGAAGATGGCACTGTAGCAGTATTGAGATAGGTAACTGCTGTGGCAGTTTATGAAATAGGTGAGGGGTTGCAGCAGCAGTCAGGCATTGAGCGGGGCACTGCAGCAGCATCAAGCAAAGCGCTGCAGCAACATTTTTGAATTGGCAGGGCACCGCAGCAGCTTTCCCAAATTGGCAGGGCACTGCAGCAACATTCTCAAACTGACGGGGCACTGCAGCAGCAGAGCAAATACTGCAACAGCAGTCTCAAAATGGCGGGGCACTGCAGCGGCAGTCTCAAAATGGTGGGGCACTGCAGCAGCAGAGCAAACACTGCAGCAGCAGTCTCAAATTGGTGGGGCACTGCAGCAGCAGTCTCAAAATGGCAGGGCACTGCAGCACATTGAGCAAAGCACTGCGGCAGCATTCTCAACCTGGCGGGGCACTGCAGTAGCCTTCAGCAAAGCACTGCAGCAGCATTCACAAACTGACAGGGAACTGCAGCAGCCTCCAGCATTCTCAAATTGGTGGGGCAGTGGAGTGGCAGCCTCAAAATGGCGGGGCAATGCAGCAGCGTTGAGCAAAACACTGCAGCGGCAGTCTTGAATTGGCGTGGCACTGCAGCGGCAGTCTCAAAAATGGCGTGGCACTGCTGCGGCAGTCTCAAAAATGGCATGGCACTGCTGCGGCAGTCTCAAATTGGCGGAGCACTGTAGCAGCAGTCTCAAATTAGCGGGGCACTGCAGCGGCAGTATCAAGCAAAGCATGGCAACGGCAGTCACAAAATAACGAAGCACTGCAGTGGCAGTATCAAATTGAGAAGCACTACAGCGGCTGCATCAAATTGGAGGAGCACTACAGTGCCAATATTAAATTGTGGAGCACTGGGCACTGCAGCGGCAGTATCAAGCAAAGGATTGCAGCGGCAGTCACGAATTAGCGAAGCACTGCAATGGCAGCATCAAATAGGAGAAGCACTGCAGTATCAAATTGGCGGAGTACTGCGGTGGCAGCATCAAAAGGAGCAGCACGCCGCATAAAATTGGTGCAGCACTGCAGTGGCAGAATCAAATTGCGAAGTACTGCAGCGGCTGCATCAAATGGTGGAGCACTGCAGTGGCAGCATCAAATAGGAGAAGCACTGCAGTGGCAGTATCAAATTGTGGAGCACTGGAGGGGCAGCATCAAAATGGAGGAGCATTGCAGCAGCGGTATCGAATTGCGGCTCACTGCAGCATCGAAAAAGAAGGAGCACTGCAGTGGCAGCATCCAATAGGAGGAGCACTGCAGAGGCAGTATTAAATAGGAGGAGCACTGCAGCGGCAGCATTAAATAGGAGGAGCACTGCAGTGGCAGTATTAAATAGGAGGTGCACTGCAGTGGCAGCATTAAACTGGAGGAGCACTGCAGCATCAAATTGGTGGAGCACTGCAGCAGCAATGTCAAATTGCGGAGTGCGGCAGCGACAAATTGTGGAGCACTGCAGCGGCAAATTGCGGAGCACTGCATCGGCAACATCAAATTGGTTGAGCACTGCAGCAGCAGCGTTAAATTGCGGAGGCAGTGTCAAAATGGCGGAGCACTGTATTTTTGATGTAGCATCAAAAATAGGAGAAACACTGCAGCGGAGCACTGTATTTTTGGAGGAGCATTGCAGCAGCATTGCATTATACAGTGTTGAGCATTGCAACACTGTATAATGGCGGAGCACTGTATTTTTGATGTAGCATCAAAAATAGGAGAAACACTGCAGCGGCAGCATCAAATTTTTTTATTTTATTTTTTTTTTACCTTTATTTTACCAGGAAAGTCCCATCGAGTTACAATAACTCGTCTCCCAGGGAGTCCTGGCCAAGGCTAGCGGCCAAAAGTTTCCAGAAAAAAATAAAATAAACAAAAAAGACAAGACATAAATTACACAATACACAATACATAATGCACAATACATCACTGATCTCATGCACTACACAACAAGTCATTATACTTAACCTTTAAGGAACACAAACATACAAGTGTTGTTAAGAGGCACCTAATTAAAACAAGTGCACTGTTCAGTCAGAGATTACTTTAAAAGATGTTTAAAAATATTTATAGATGGAAGTGATTCTAGATTTAAGGTGTTTTGAAGTCCATTCCAGATATATGGTGCATATGATGAGAATGCTTTTTTACCAAGGTCTGTTCTTGTTGATGGAATAGTTAATAATATTTTCTTTGACGACCTTGTCCTGTAAACACTATTTTGGTAAATCAGCAAATTAGAAATATAGATGGGTAATTTACCCATTAATGCTTTAGCAATAAAAAACAATAAATGGAATTTCCTTCTAAGGGAGAGGGAGGACCACTGTACAGTTTCATACAGAATGCAGTGGTGAGTCCTAGCTGCAGCACCTGTAATGAAACGTAAGGCTGAGTGGTATAAAACATCTAGTTTTTTTAATAAAAATGAGGTAGAGTGCATATAAATTAGGTCACCATAATCTAAAACTGATAGAAATGTGCTCTGCACCAACCTTTTCTTTGCGGAATAAGGAAAGCACTTCTTTAATCTAAAATAAAAACCTAATTTTGGTCTGAGTTTTGTTAAAAGGCTCTCAATATGGACCGCAAAAGATAATTTGTCATCCAACCAAAAACCTAGGTATTTGTAGGATGTTACTCTCTCTATTGGAGTACCACTTTGTGTTAAAATAGTGAAATCGATAATAGAATGTGAACGTGAAAACACCATTAATTTAGTTTTTTTTGCATTTAATACCAACTTTAATCCTACCATCACTTTTTGTACCTCACTAAAAGCAGACTGTAAATTATAAATTGCTTCCTTCAATGACAAAGCAGTGGTGTACAAAATAGTATCATCTGCATACAAATGAGCCTTTGCTTGATTTAGGTTCACACCTAAATTATTTATATAAATAGAAAATAAAATAGGACCCAAAACTGATCCTTGGGGTACACCCATTTTTACTTCTAGCAATGATGAGGTAGAGTTATCTAATGCCACACACTGAGTTCGACCACTCAGGTAATTTAAAAACCAATTTAGCACAATGTTACTAAAACCTATATTATGCAATCTTTGCAGCAGAATATGATGGTCAACAGTGTCAAATGCTTTAGATAAGTCAATAAATAAAGCAGCACAAGACTTTTTATCATCCAAAGCATTAACAATATCATTCGTGACAGAGGTGACAGTCGTAATCGTACTATGCCCTTGCCGAAAGCCAGACTGGGTGGGACTTAAAATACAGTTCTCAGCTAAAAAAATTTTTAGTTGTTTATTTATAAGAGATTCAAAAAGCTTTGCTAAGACAGATAATCTAGAGATTGGCCGATAATTGTCTAAGACTGATGGGTCTCCACTTTTTAATAGTGGGAAGACAATTGCAGATTTCCATGATTTGGGGATAGAACCACTATATAAACTAAGATTAAAAAGTGAGGAGATAGGATCAGCAATCAAGTTTGCAGCAATTTTGAGGAAATATGGCTCAATTTGGTCTGGGCCAGCAGACTTTTTACAGTCCAAGCCTAACAGTGCCTCTCGTAGTTCCGAGACCGATATAGGAATAAAATTAAAATTATTTAAACTTGCACAAGACACCCTTACGAAACAAAAATATATTGCAATATACTAGAATTTATATTGCAATACATTAGAAAATATATTTTAATGTATCAGAAACTTCCTCATATATTTGAAAATATATAGCAATATATGGATGGACAACCTATTGCTATATATTGATTCATATATTAAAATACATTGATATACAAACAAAACTGAATTATTTCATGTATGTTTATTGAAACAAAGTATTTTTTGTGAGTTAAGCAAGCTCCTGCATATGTTTACAGAGGTTGATTAACAATAGCCCAAATCAGATGGTGCATGACATTCAATATATTTTCTATATTTACCACACTTATTTTTGCACCGCGGAACGTTTTTCAATGAATGAGTTTCGACGGACCAATTATACTGGAACACCAACTAGCGCTCCGGAGTCACGACAACAACGAACCATGTGAACATGAACGAAGCTATGGAACGAAGAAGCTGATGATACTGCTTTGCTTGGCCCCGTGGATGGGAAATTTTGTTTTAAAAAACGAAAGAATGGAAGCGTCGTCAAGAGCATGGTTCTGTGCAAGCTATACAACAAGGAATTTGCGTAGATTTGTCCATTCGTTTAGGATTTAGGCATGTAGGTGACTGTATTAGTTGCGTCAAATGTAGCTCATCACATAGATCTCTTAACGGTGATGAAGTCGATAGCCAGTCCCAGTTCAGGTCTCCTAGGACAATATACTCGTTGGGCAGCTTATACAAAAAGTCAGACAGCAGAGCAGTAGCTCCAGCTTCAGCTGAAGGTGGGCGGTAGCATCCTACCACAGTCAAATAAGTGCCATTTGTGAGATTTACTTTGATGGCACATAGTTCAAAGAATTTTGGCTTTTTTATTGTTTCAAAGCAACAACATTCCAACGACGCCTTGGCATATATGGCTGCTCCACCTCCTTTACCCACACGATCCTTCCTAAAGAGATAATACCCTTCGATGTGAATCATATTGTTTGTGATTGATGGTTTGAGCCACGTCTCTGTCAAGACAATTATGTCACTTTCTGTCAGTTTAGCCCACAGACGAATAGCGTCGATTTTATTAATCATGCTGCGTACGTTGACATGAATAAAACGCAAGCCACTGCTATCTTTCAAATCATTAGGGCTCAAAAGGTCAGTCAATTCTGGACCTGGGTTAGGATGGATGTTACCTGATAGGAACAGAAGTAGAATAATCCAAAAGCCTGCCCTAAAAAATAGGAGGAACACTGCAGCGGCAGCATCAATTAGGAGGAGAACTGCAATGGTAGTGTCAAAATGGTGGAGCACAGCAGTGGCAGCATTAAATAGGAAGAGCACTGCAGCGGCAGCATTAAATGGGAGGTGCACTGCATCGGCAGCATCAAATTGGTGGAGCACTGCAGCAGCAGCATTAAATTGCGGAGCACTGCAGCGGTTGCGTCAAAATGGCGGAGCACTGCAGTGGCAGCATCAAATAGAAGGAGCACTACAGCGGCAGTGTCAAAATGGCGGAGCACTGTAGCATCAAAATAGGAGAAACACTGCAGCGGCAGCATCAAATAGAAGGAGCACTGCAGCGGCAGTGTCAAAATGGCGGAGCACTGTAGCATCAAAATAGGAGAAACACTGCAGCGGTAGCATCAAATAGAAGGAGCACTGCAACGGCAGTGTCAAAATGGCGGAGCACTGTAGCATCAAAATAGGAGGAGAACTGCAGTGGCAATATCAAATAGGAGGAACACTGCAGCGACAGCATCAATTAGGAGGAGAACTGCAATGGCAGTGTCAAAATGGCAGAGCACTGCAGTGGCAGTATCAAAATGGCGGAGCACAGCAGCATTAAATAGGAAGAGCACTGCAGCGGCAGCATTAAATAGGAGGTGCACTGCATCGGCAGCATCAAATTGGTGGAGCACTGCAGCAGCAGCGTTAAATTGCGGAGCACTGCAGCGGTTGCGTCAAAATGGCGGAGCACTGCAGTGGCAGCATCAAATAGGAGGAGCACTGCAGCGGCAGCATTAAAAAGGAGGAGCCCTGCAAGTGGCAGCATTAAACTGGAGAAGCACTATAGCGGCAGCATCAAATAGGAGGAGCACTGCAGCGGCAGTGTCAAAACAGGAGGAGCACTGCAGCGGCAGCATCAAATAGGAGGAGAACCGCAGTGAAAGTATCAAATAGGAGGAGCACTGCAGCAGCAGCATCAAACTGGAGGAGCAATGCAGCGGCAGCATTTACATTTACATTTAATCATTGAGCAGACGCTTTTATCCATAGCGACTTACAAAAAAGGGGAGAGTAATAGAAGCAACGAAACAGACAAGGCCAACAACCTGTAAGAGCTGTAAGAAATCTCAATTAATTAGCACAATACACTTTTTTTTTAAGACATCTACAACAAAAACTCACGTACGCAAAATGCCGAACATTGGATTTTGATAGCTATGATAAGCATCAAAATAGCATATAGCATCAAATAGGAGGAGCACTGCAGTGGCAGCGGCAAAATGACAGATCACTGCACCGGCAGCATTAAATAGTAGGGGCACTGCAGTGGCAGCATCAAACTGGAGGAGCACTGCAGTGGCAAGCGAAGCCCTGAAGCATCAAGCGAGGGACTGTGGCATTAAGTGTTGCTACAAGTGTAACTACAACGGTGATATCTAGTAAAGCCAAATACTGCAGCGGCAGTATCAAATTGGCAGAGCACTGCAGCATCAAGCGAAGATGGCTTGTTTGATGAGGTTGAGGTCCGAACAAAGTAAAATCGAAAGGCCTCTGAGGACCACCAACCCAGTAGTTTAATTGATGGTGTGGCAGTCCTTTTTGGCCTGCGGTGGTATCTGCTACATTGTGGAAGAAGTGAGGTGAATATAAGTAAGCCTAAATACCAGAGTGGGTGGGGATTTGCTGAAGCTTTTTTAATGAACTTCACTGCCTGATGACAGGAAGGTTGTTCTCATCAGGAAACGGCGGGTCGAGATGTGAGGAGATCTGCACCTCCCTGTGGCAAGGGAGAAGGAAAGATATTGATATTGCTGGATGGGTGTCGGGAGATTGAAGATAGGAATGAAAAGGCAGTTTTTTAAATTGATCCGTTTATTGCTTTTGATGAGGAAACGGATGGTGTTCTTGTTTAAAACTTAGAGATCATAGATGGTTGGATGGATGGTTGTAGATTAGAAATTGAAAGCAGCCGAGATAGACTTTGATGGTACTAGATTGGGTGGACATCTCATATCTCAGATGAATGAAAAAAAAATGAAAAAAAGGGAAAATTTGGGAAAACAAGTTGGTTGTAGGAGTGAAATTGTTTGAAAGCTCTCCAAGTTGTCCAGTAGGATTGCAATGCTGGGGTTGGAACGGTGTCCACCTTCGGGCTAATGCTCTTAATATTTATGCCAAAATCTGGGAAATATAGAAATTAAGATAAAAACTCCATTCTTCTCCTAAAAAAGTCTGCTGGTTCCTCAGTGACAATTTTTATAGCGTCAAACAACTAACTAAGCTAAACTTGTTTAAAACAAATAAAATCATAGTGATAAAACTGCCTTAAAAGACAGAAAACATCTTGGACAATATAAAGTGTAATTTGATTGTTTAGTTTAACTCGTATCCATTAGAAACCACAGAGGGGCGGGGCTTATGAGCTATACTGGGACCAACCACCTGGGGCGATCCATCAGACAGGTGATGGATCCATAGTAATGATGTAGTAGGAACTGTAAGAGCAATGCAGTTGAGAAGGAGGCAAGGAACTGTAGAGGAAGCAGAAGCTGGATGGAATAAGGTTGGAGGATAGAAAGCTTGGGGAGCAACCCCATGCTTGGATCGGCTCCAATGGCGGCGGAGAAATTATAGGGGGTGGGGGGGCAGGACCATTTGCAGAGGCAGCCTCACGCTTGGGTCTGCGCCTATAGCAGAGAAGAAATGATGGGGGGGGGGGGGGGTGGCAGGACCGTTTGCGGAGGCAGCCTCACGCTTTGGGTCTGCATATGCATATTATAGCATCAAATAACTAACTAAAACTAAACTTATTTTAAAAACGAACACTTGAAATGAAATCATAGTGATGATAACTGCCTTCAGTGACATAAACTAACTTTGGGGAAAAAATATTTGAAGTGTAATTTTATTATTTAGTTTGCCTCGCGTCCATTAGAAAACACAGAGGGGTGGCTATACTGGGACCGGTCACTGGGGGGGGGGGGGGGATCGAGGCACGAAAGCTTCAGTAAATGAGAGGGAGACTGCAGGCATGGTCTGCACCTATAGCAGAGAAGAAATTAAAGGGGGGGCAGGACCGTTTGCGGAGGCAGCCTCACGCTTTGGGTCTGCACCTATAGCAGAGGAGAAATTAAGGGGGGGAGGGCAGGACCGTTTGCGGAGGCAGCCTCACGCTTTGGGTCTGCACCTATAGCAGAGAAGAAATTAAAAGGGGGGGAGACTAGGACCGTTTGCGGAGGCAGCCTCATGCTTTGGACCTGCTCCAATAGCAGAGGAGAAATGTATTATATAGCTTTTCTCGATTTAACAGAAAATAAAAGCCAGAAAGCACAGAAATATTGGAAGTGTAGAAAGAAGAACAGAAGAAGCTATACTTACCTGTGGGAGGAGGAAGGGTAACAGTCACTGTCGAAGAGGCCGTGGAACTATTGCGAACAGACGCAGAACTAATGTCTGCGGCCGCGATAGTGCCGGCCGAATTAATGGTGGCCGATGCATCACGATGAGTATCGACCGAGCCCCGTGATGATTCTAGATGGAAGAAGAGAGAGGTTTTTCTTGAGCGAGGTGTTATGTGGAGCGGAGAGACCGGCGATCTGGAGATCAACAGGTGAAATGAGCAGCGAAGCCAGTCAAGCAGAGATGGGCAGGCCAAATGCTTCAGGAACTAAAAAGGGGAAGAGGTAAGCTGCTGGTTTTATACCTTGGTATTAATTGAAAGATTAGATGGGCGTACTCCTCCCGAAATTACGTTTATTAACTTCACTTGTAAAACAACACTGTCTCTAGGGGAGGGGCAAATGGCTAATAGTTGATCTAATTTGTCCAATCTTGTTAAAAGCTCTTGAAGTTTGGCTATGCAAGTTTTATTTAAATGCGCAGAGTAGGAAATTATTTGATCCCGCAAGTATGCTTTGAGTGATTTACTATAGCAGTTTTTATTGCAAGTGTAGAAACAACACGAGTCCCAGCAACGCACTTCCAATACTGATTAGTGTCACAATTCACCAGTGTGAGTGCCCGTGCTCACCACCAGGGGACACTCCAATCCGGACTGTCATTCTATCATAAACTACATTACCCATTATCCTTTGCCAGGACTCATTAGCACTCACTGTTTACACCTGTGTCTCATCATTCTGTTTTCCTCACCCTGGTTATCTCTGGGTGCGTTTACATGCACGTTCTTAAGCCGATTATGCCCAATAAGCTGACAATGAAAATCAATCAATCAATCAATCAATCAACTTTATTTGTATAGCGATTTTACAATCACGGTTGTGTCAAAGCAGCTTCACAGTGTCAAACAGGATAATATTGCAACAAAATTAGATTTGGCTGTACAGTCGTACTGGAGAAAACAGTGATGTTATCAGCTTTTTTTAATTTATTATATAGCGACAATGTTGGCATATCAGTATTATAGTTTATAGAATTAAATATAACCTAATTCATACATTTTTTGTATAATTAGTTGAATAACTTTAATCATAATTTTAGTGTCCCCAACTGAGCAAGCCAAGCCAAAGGCGACAGTGGCAAGGAACCAAAACTCCATCAGGGTGTGATGGAGAAAAATAAACCTTGGGAGAAACCAGACTCAGTCGGGGTGCCAGTTCTCCTCTGGCCTATTAACACACCGTGTAAGATTATTATTCTTGCAACCTTACAGGTCAGAAATCATATTAGATTGGAATATTCAAAATTTCAGGGTATCACAGAAGAGACGGATTTATTTAGGATGGGGCGTCGATTACACAAGAGTATGAATACATGAAAGATCGAATTTATTGCGCCGAAGACGGGTTTTGAGCATGTCGTGCTGGTGAGGCAAATTCAGAGGAGACACCATTTGACACGGCTCAGCAGACACTCCAGGATGCGTTGGTCATGTCCAGGCAGGTCCACCATCCGATTCGGACAGGGCCCAGATCCGGGATAAACCTCTGGATAAACAGAGAGACTAACATTAGTGTAGATGCCACTCTTTTTATGATGTAACGAGTACATCAGGTATTATGGGAAGTGTTCCCGGTTCCGGCTGACCTAGTTAATGCAGCCTAACAATCAGTCAATTGATTTGAATAATGAGAGTTAAAAATGTTCTATGTGTATGCCATAGTAAAGAGATGTGTTTTAGTCTAGATTTAAACTGACAGAGTGTGTCTGCTTCCCGAACAATGCTAGAAAGACTATTCCAGAGTTTAGGAGCTAAATAGGAAAATGATCGACCGCCTGCAGTTGATTTAGATATTCTAGGTGTTATCAACTGGCCAGAGTTTTGTTAACCGCAACAGACGTGATGGAGTATAATGTGTTAAAAGATTGCTTAAGTACCGAGGAGCTAAACCATTTAGTGCTTTATAAGTAATAAGCAAGATTTTAAAATGTATGCGATGTTTAATAGGGAGCCAGTGCAGTGTTGACAGAACTGGACTAATATGATCATACTTCCTGGTTCTAATAAGAACCATGCATTTTGGACTAGCTGGAGTTTTTTTATTAAGCGAGTCGGGCAACCACCCAGTAGAGCATTACAATAATCTAGCCTTGAGCTCATGCACGTGCTAACTGTTCAGCATTTTGCATTGAAAGCATGTGCCGTAATTTAGATATATTTTTAAGATGATAGAATGCGGTTTTACAGATGCTAGAAACATTGCTTTCAAATGAAAGATTGGTATCAAAGAGCACACCAAGGTTCCTCACTGACGACGAGGGCTTGACAAAGCAGTCATCAAGTGTTAGACAGTATTCTCGGTTACTACTTGTGGAGCTTTTCTGTCCAATAATTTAAAATTCCGTTTTATCTGAATTAAGTTGCAGGAAATTATTATTCATCCAAATTTTATATCAGCTATGCATTCCGTTAATCTTGTGAATTGGTAGGTTTCGTCAGGGCGTGAGGAAATATAGAGCTGAGTATCGTCAGCATAACAATGAAAACTAACGCCATGCTTCCTAATGTTATCTCCCAATGGTAGCATATACAGGGTGAAGAGCAGCGGTCCTAACACTGAGCCTTGCGGTACTCCATACTGAACTTGTGATCGGTGTGACATCTCTTCATTTATTGCTACAAACTGATAACGGTCAGATAAGTAAGATTTAAACCATGCCAATGCAGTTCCACTAATGCCAACATAATTTATTATCTTGTCTATTTAAAAGAATATTGTGATTGATATTATCGAATGCAGCGCTAAGCTCGAGTAACACTAATAGAGAGATACAACCATGATCAGATGATAAGAGTAAATCATTTGTAACTCTAATTAGAGCAGTCTCAGTACTATGATACAGTCTAAATCCTGACTGGAAATCCTCACATATACCACAGGATGAATTAATGATATTAAGCAGAGGATCTATGACCTCTGGAAGTATCTCTTTTAATAGCCTAGTCGGTATAGGGTCAAGCATACATGTTGTTGATTTTGATGATTTGACAAGTTTAGCCAGTTCTTCTCCTCCTATAGTAGTGAATGAGTGTAATTTTTCCTCAGTGACACTACAATGCTCTGTCTGAAGTGATAATGTAGTAGACGGCTGCATGGTAATAATTTTATTCCTAACATTATCAATCTTACTAGTAAAGAAGTTCATAAAGTCATTACTGCAGTGTTGTTTACAAACGTCAGAAGTTGAAGCTTTATTTTTTGATAATTTAGCCACTGTATCGAATAAATACTTAGGGTTGTATTTGTTTTCTTCTAAAAGAGTTGAGAAATAAGCAGATCTAGCAGGTCCCTTTCGGGGAACTCGAGCTGCGTCGAAACGCTGTGAGACGGGCGCTGCCTTATCTCTGCCCTCACCTGCACCATGCAGCAGCTCTTCTCGGGGCTTGGAAGCACGCATTGCGGTTTCTTCCCCCCCGAGAGAGTCGCCGGTGCTCCAACTATCCAGCTCTGAGGAGGTGGACGTTGAGAGCATCGTGACTGAAGATTCGCCACTTCCGTCCCCTGCGAGTGAGGAGCTCGTTGAGGTTTTGACGCGAGCAGTGGCCAGATTAAATATTGACTGGCCCATTGAAAGATCAGAGGCAGGAAGAAAGAGGTCTAGTAAATTAGATGAAAGATTCCTGCCCTCTTGCGCTTCAGAACCTCAGCGCCGGGGCCTGCCTTTCTTTCATGATTTGCACACCGAGGTGGCAAAGTCATGGAAGAGACCGGCATCATACCGTGTGTTCAGCCCACAGACTTTGGTCTATAGCAACATCATCGGGCTGAGGCACTACGGTTATGGGGCGATGCCAAAGGTAGAAGAGACGCTTGCGAGCCATCTCTCGCCTTCCTCAGCATCGTCCCTGAAGGCCCCAACTTTGCCCACCAAACCATTGAAAACAACGTCGGCATTGGTCTCAGGCGAGGCCTTCGAGGGGCAGGGCTGATCTGAGGACAGTCCTGATCGCCAAGAAGGCCTCGTCTAAGCGTTCCTGACGCCAGAAGCGTCAGGATGCTGAGGGTGGTTCCCCCCGTAGGGAAACGGTGTTTACCCCTGCTAACGGTACCCGTTTCCCTGCGGCACCCTCTGGGGGACGCGCTGCCAACCCCGCCGCAACGCCGGGGCGCAGTCGGTCTCAGCGGGCCACCCGAGGGTGGTCTGCGCCCCCCTCGGGGGGCTCCCGAGCAGTCAAGTCAGTTGTTCCCTGCCGGTCCGCCGCTTCAGGGCATTGTGCTTGCTCTTCAAAGTACACCAGAGGCCAGCCTTGAGAGGCTGGTTCCCTTAGTAGATTTTCTAGACGAATGGAAACATCTGTCAAATATATCTCGTTGGGTCCTGCAAATAATCGAAAGGGGGTACGCCATTCAATTCAAAAGGCGGTCACCTCCTTTCAGCGGTGTCCTACCTACAGAGGTGGGCCCGGAGTAGGCTCTGGTGATGGCACAGGAAGTAGAGACACTCCTGCGAAAGGGGGCTATAGAGAGGGTTCCTCCTCCCGGCAGGGAGTCTGGGTTTTACAGCCGTTACTTCATCGTGCCAAAGAAGGATGGGGGCTTACGCCCGATATTAGATCTGCGTCTATTAAATCGCTCAGTGGCCAAGCTCAAGTTCAAGATGCTCACACTCAGACAGATTGTATCGCAGATCAAGTCGGAGGATTGGTTTGTCACCATAGACCTCAAAGATGCGTATTTTCATGTCTCCATCCTTCCACATCACAGGAAGTTCCTGAGGTTTGCCTTCGGGGGAGAGGCATACCAATATCGAGTACTTCCTTTCGGTCTAGCTCTGTCACCCCGCACATTCACCAAGTGTGTGGATGCAGCTCTGGCGCCGTTGCGTCTGCAGGGCATCCGCATACTGAATTATATCGACGACTGGCTGATTCTAGCGAACACAGAACAGATGGCGGTTCAGATGGGGTTGAGTCTGAACGCCAAGAAGAGTGTGCTTTCTCCGGCTCAGAGAACCATTTTTCTAGGTGTGAACTGGGATTCGGTAATCATGCGGGCGCAATTATCGCCAACACGCATAGCATCCATCCTGGCAGCAGTCAAAGAACAGAAGCTAGGCCGGGCCGTCACTGTGAAACAGTTCCAGAAACTGTTAGGTCTCATGGCAGCAGCGTCCAACGTTATACCTTTTGGCCTACTGTACATGAGGCCACTGCAGTGGTGGCTCAAAACAAAGGGATTCTCCCCGAGGGGAAATCCGCTCCGCACGATCAAAGTCATGCGGCGATGCCTACGTGATCTGGTCATGTGGAAAAACCCGGGGTTTTTATCTCAGGGTCCCGTGTTAGGGGCTCATGTTCATCACGTAATGCTTAACGACAGATGCCTCTCTCACGGGCTGGGGGGCGACCATGAGTGGTCGCTCATCCCAGGGTCTGTGGCAGGAACATCAGCGGCACTGGTACATAAATCATCTAGAGATGCTCGCAGTGTTTCTGGCATTGAAACAGTTCCTGCCCGACCTCAGGGGCCACCATGTGTTAGTCAGGACAGACAACACATCGGTGGTCGCCTATATAAATCATCAGGGGGGTCTGAGGTCCCGTCCGCTGGACAAATTGGCGCATCGGATCCTCCTGTGGGCCCAAGGGAAATTGCTGTCAATCAGGGCAGTATATATCCCGGGGGTCCTGAATCAGGAAGCAGACAGCCTGTCGAGGCAGGGGCCGAGGCCCGGGGAATGGAGACTCCACCCAGAGGTGGTGGAGCTCCTATGGAAGGTTTATGGGAAGGCAGAAATAGACTTATTTGCTTCGGCGGAGAATTCCCACTGCCCGCAGTGGTTTTCTCTGTCCCATCCAGCCCCGCTGGGGTTGGATGCCATGGTACAGGAGTGGCCGAGGCTACCCCTGTACGCCTTCCCCCCGATTGTCTTGCTTCCAGGAGTTCTGGAGAGGGTACGCCGGGACGGGGCCCAAGTACTTCTAGTGGCTCCGTACTGGCCGACCAGAGTATGGTTTTCGGACCTGATATCTCTCCTGGAAGGCTCTCCGATGGAGATTCCGACCAGGAGGGATCTACTCTCTCAGGCGGGCGGGAGATTCCTGCACCCACGCCCGGAGATGTGGAAACTGTGGGCCTGGCCTCTGAGGGGGCTAGGCTCATAGAGGAAGGTCTCTCGGCCGAGGTTTTTGAGACCATCCTTCACTCCAGAGCTCCGTCCACGAGGAAGCTGTACGCTCTGAAATGGAAACTTTTCTCAGCATGGTGCAGAGAACGCCAGTGGGACCCAGTTAACTGCCCGGTTGGTACAGTGCTGGAGTTTCTGCAGGCAAGGTTCTCGGCAGGGTTGACCCCCTCCACAATAAAGGTGTACGTGGTGGCCTTGGGTGCCTTCCACGTCCCTTTGGGTGGAGTGTCTTTGGGAAGACACCCGTTGATTACACGTTTCCTCCGTGGCACTTTAAGGTTGAGGCCGGTTATGCACTCGAGGGTCCCAGCATGGGACTTGGCCATTGTCTTGCGGGGCTTGTCCGAGCCTCCGTTAGAAACCTTTGAGGAGGTTTCGGACAAGTTCCTCACCCTCAAAACTATCTTCCTTTTGGCCATCTCATCTCTCAAAAGAATAGGAGATATTCAGTCCCTGTCTGTAGGGCCCTCATGCCTAGAGTTTGCGCCGGGAATGGTAAAAGCTTTTCTACATCCCAGGCCGGGTTACGTCCCCAAGGTTCCTACGAGCCCACGGGGCCCCATCACTCTCCAAGCCTTTTGTCCTCCTCCTTTTTTGACGTCAGACCAGGAAAGATTAAATCTGCTGTGCCATGTTAGGGCGTTAGATACATATGTCCACAGAGCTGCCCTGTGGAGAAAGACTGATCAGTTGTTCGTCTGTTTCGGAGCCCCTAAGAAGGGGGCCCCAGTATCTAAGCAGAGAATGAGCAAGTGAGTGGTCGAGGCCATCTCACTCGCTTATGAGGCGGCCGGGCAGCCATCTCCACTGGCTGTCCGGGCGCATTCTACCAGGGGTATGGCTGCTTCTAAAGCACTTTTGTCGGGGGCTTCCCTCCATGATATTTGCAATGCGGCCGGCTGGTCGTCTCCACTAACCTTTGTCAGGTTCTACGAACTAGACCTGGCATCTACTGTTGGGGCGCAGGTACTCTCGTAACCGTGTGCGCTTCGGCTTCACACATACTAGACACTTGGTCTTATGGCGATGTGGGTATAAGCGTTCTCACAGCGTTTCGACGCAGCTCGTGTTCCCCGAAAGGGAACGTCTCGGTTACGTATGTAACCCTAGTTCCCTGAGGGAACGAGACGCTGCGTCGCTCTGCCATACTCCCGGCGTGTCCGTGATCACTTACTTCAGGCTTTATCAGAAGTTAGTTCCTGTTTGTTTTCACGGACGCTTTATCGCTTCCGGTCGATGACGTCATCACGCCGACGATCGACCGATTTTCTGATGGAATGGTTCTACAGGCGCTTCACGACGCATTAACGCAGAGGCGTTCTCACAGCGTTTCGACGCAGCGTCTCGTTCCCTCAGGGAACTAGGGTTACATACGTAACCGAGACGTTTTTATGGCCTTTCTATATGCCATCATGCTCTCTTTCCACAAATTGCAAAAGCGCTCCATTTTTCTGGCTGCTGTTTTAAGGGCCCGAGTGTGCTCGTTGTGCCACGGCATTGGATTATTTGCTTTAATCTTCTTTAAGCGCTGGGGAGCAACTATGTCTAAAGTGCTAGTAAGGAGAGAGTCAATAGTTTCTGTTGCAGCATCAAGTTCCTCTTGGCTATCTTTAATTCTGAGGAGATGGAACTGATGAGGAAGATTATGTACAAAGCAATCTTTAGTTGCAGCGGTTATCATCCTGCCATATTTGAAGAGAGGGGATGGCTTTGCAGCCTTAGGTAAATTAAGTATACATGATATTAGGTAATGATCTGAGATGTCATCGCTCTGCTGCAGAATTTCAACGGTATCAACATTTATTCCATGTGACATTATTAGATCTAAAGTATGATTAAGGCGATGAGTGGGTCCCAATACGTGTTGTCTAACTCCAATAGAGTTTAGAATGTCTCTAAATGCCATTCCCAATGCGTCTTTTTCATTTTTTACGTGGATATTAAAATCACCAACAATTAGTACTTTATCTACAGCTAATACTAACTCTGATACAAAACCAGCAAATTCTTTGATAAAGTCTGTATTGTGGCCTGGTGGGCTGTATACAGTAGCCAACACAAATTTCAAACGGTATTTATCATTTACACTACACAGCGTTACATAAAGCACTAAAACTTCAAAGGAATTATATTTGAAACTAGACTTCTGAGTAATACTGAAAATATTATTATAAATTATAGCAACACCTCCCCCTTTACCTTTCAGACGTGGCTCATGTTTGTTACAATAATCTCGGGGGGTGCACTCATTTAAAGTAATGTGATCGTCAGGTTTTAGCCAGGTTTCTGTCAAACACAGCACATCTAAGTTATGATCTATAATCATATCATTGAGGCCATCCTTAAAAATATTTTGGTTTGCAGTAACAGTAAAAAAATTTTTTTAAAAGAGTCGGTAGGTAGGTCAATTTTTTTTTCCAAATTTTAATGTAAAAAAAAAAAGTTAATTTTTGGTGATGGTGATTACGTAGGTATGAATTTAAACTGACTGGGTCTTCAAGCCATGCCTTCGGGCGCATAGGCTGATTGCAGGCTATATAGACCACAAACAAATTGAAATATTTGTCAAAAACATGTTTATTGCATAAATTTCAGGTGCATTCATTAAGAAAAGACCGCTAGCTGTCATTGACTCATAGCTGTCAACCCTCCCTTTTTTCCGGGTTTCTCAGGTATTTTAGCTCTTTTCCCGCTATCTTCCCGTTTTAGTATTTTCCAGTGATATGTATTGTATATGATATGTATATGTATTCGTATTTTTACGCTCGATTGTGTTAACTCAGAACACGCAACTATCTGTGTCTCTGAAGTGGCTTGCACTTGTTGCTAAACCAACGCATATGGTGATATAGACTAGTGTATTTGAATATTAAAAATATATATATTTTTTTTATGAATTCAATTAAATAAGCAGCTATAACCTTCTCCTTACTGGTAAATATTACAGTAAACAAACATCACAGACAATGGCAGAGAATTTTTTTCAGACGTTATTTTATTTTTGTAATATTATGTTTTGTCTCTGTTTTTTTGAAGAGGCACTGCCCCTCTTTCCTCCTTCTTGACAGCCTACATTTAGAATAATAGCTTTGATTAACAATAATGATGAAAAAGGTTTAAAAATCGTGATTTTTTGGATTGTTTTTCCTGCCGTCGAGCCACAGCCATTCACTAAATCAGTGTTTCCCAACCTTTTTTCAGTCAAAGATCAATCCTTTTTAAAATTACAAAAGCTATTCAATCAAGAGCAGTGAGTGATGTCCTTATCTTTTGTTTGACAGACAGCAGTAAAGGCTACTGCCCCTTTAAGACCTAATACAGGGATATGCTCGTTTTTCTCGACTGTATACAGTTCACTTAAGGCATCAGACTATGTCTGCTTGGATACTCATCAAGATCGACATGTTGACATACTTTTTGTGTGAGTTTGTCCGTTGAAGCGCAAGACTTGAAGAACTCAATATTTGCGCGCTGTGAGACGTGCGCGCGCTTTTGTACCAGCGCAGAGAGACAGCTTCTCACACTGCAGAGTTCTCATTCGCGTCTTCTGGCGAATATACTGGGTGATGATGGCGAAATGACTGGTCATACAGCAGCACTCGCATGCATTGAACACAGTTTACAAAGATAGACCATTTTGCCCACGTTTTTCTTTTATTATCGCTGTTGTAGTGTACCCTGTCTCTGATGGAGCCAGCACGTGTATCCATCGACAGAACTTTACATAAAGCATTAATTTTCAAGTTACAACCAGTGCCACCGCTCCCACCACGCGCTGCGGTCGAGCAAAACACACGCTACCCATAGCAACGCGTTATGACAACGATATTTCAGACTGACAGAGACAAGATAAACGGCTTTTCCGCCATTTGTTACTGTTTTGTACACGTTGTTATATTAATTATAATTCAAATTCTGTTTTATTGACCACAATACAGTAATGATGAATGTTGAGAGGAGCACTTTTGATTCATTTTCAAAAAGGGCACGGGCTCAAACCCCCAAAGCCCTCCCCTCTGCAGTGCACTTGCCTGGTGTGTGTAACGTGTCCATGGTCCTGATTCCTGTCACACAATGCTGCGAAATCTCCGACAGGGCTTTAATAGTCTAACGTTACAGTGAATGAGAGAATGAGCCAAAACGAACGCACGTGCAGGCCATAGCATAGACATCCGTTAACCTTAGTGTAAACATAGATGCCGTCACGGGTTTTTCTATAAAATAAAGAACGTAGCCTTCGTTTGTATGTAGACCCAGGCAATTTATATATTTATAATACTTACTAAAATATATTCATATTATTTTATTACTTTTGTATTAGATGTTTGAAGAGTAAAAAAAGAAATTGGTCGGACTTAATGCAAATTTACAACCGGCAAGTCGGTCGGACTAAAAGGAAAAAAAAAAAAAATTTGAGTCGGCCCTAAATTGACAGGGTCGGTCGGGTTACGGCAAACAAGAATATTTTTTAGGATGGCCTGACAATAAGCGTTTTTGGAGAAAGGGATCGAATATTCAGCAACCCAAGCTTTATTAATTGTTCATCCGTATTATATCCGTTGTTTATTTGTTGGACATCAATTAAATTTTTACTGTTGAATGGTTTTGATGTTTTTTTGTATTTACTAATTCGGGGAACAGACACAGTCTCTATGTGATAATATCAAGGTGAAAGAGTCTCTATGTGCTGGGATTTAGCTGACTTTGGTGACGTGAAACAGCTAGCAGACGGTTGATTTAGCCAGTTTGTCTGCTTCCTGACCTGGGCCCCAGTGAGTCAAGGTTTATCTCTAAGACTATGTGCCAAATTACTAGAGAGAAGAGCAGCACCAGCCCAGGAGGGATGAATGCCGTCTATCTTCAACAGGTCAGGTCTGCCCCAAAAACTTTTCCAATTGTCTATGAACCCTATGTTATTTTGCAGAAACCACTTAGACAACCAGCCATTGAGTGATGATAATCTGCTAACTATTTCATCACTCCTTTTAGCAGGGAGGGGACCAGAGAAAAATACAGCCTTTGATCATACTTGAGAGTTTACACACCTCTTTAATGTTAATTTTGGTGATCTCCGACTGGTAAAGTCGAACATCATTAGTGCCAACGTGAATAATAATCTTAGAGAATTTACGATTAGCTTTAGCCAGCATTTTTAAATTTGCTTTGATGTCAGGCGCTCTGGCTCCCGGAAAAAACATGTGACTATGGTGGCTGGTGTCTCTATTTTCACGTTCCGTGTAATAGAATCGCCAATAACAAGGGGACTTTCAACAGGATCCTCAGTGGGTGTGTCACTGAGTGGGGAGAACCTGTTTGATGTTCTAATCGGAACGGAAGAGTGGTTTATTGATCCGCGACTATGCTTTCTCATCATCACCCAGCCCTGCTGCGCGGGCTCAGCCGGAACCAAACAATGAGTGTTCACTAAGCTAGTCGCATCCAAAGCAGTATCTAAAGCTGTTACCTTCTCACTACTCTCACATAAAGCTTGGATGCGTGTCTCTAAATCTGAAATCTTCTCCGTCAGCCTGATTAATTCCTTACATTTATCACATGTGAAGCCCTGTTCGCCAACGGACATTGATATGCTAAACATGTAGCATGCAGTGCAAGTGACAATGACAGGAGAAGAAGACATGGCTTACCGTATTTGTTGATGAATCCAAAATTTACCACAGTTGTCTGATGGAGTCTTTTTAATAATCCAACTCACCACAGTTGTCTAAAGAACGTCTCGGTTACGTATGTAACCCTCGTTCCCTGAGGAGGGAACGGAGACGTAACGTCAGTGACTGACGAATGGTGGGTTTCGCCTAGAAGCCAATCATCTTCGAGATCTTAGAAAGCGCCCAATGGCAGTGCCAATGCCATGGGCATGCGAATTTGCATGCGTAACTCCGCCTACCCACCTGGGTATATAAGGAAGTAGCTGGCATGAATCGCATTATGTTACCTGCTGAGGAGCCAAGACTGAACTCCGTTCCAGCGGTACAGCGGATGTGGCAACGGGACGTCACGTCTCCGTTCCCTCCTCAGGGAACGAGGGTTACATACGTAACCGAGAAGATTCCCTTTCGTTCAGTCACTCCGACGTAACGTCAGTGACTGACGAATGGGGGTCCCAATACAATAACGCCACTCGGCTGTCTTCCAGTGCCCTGCGCAAGCGTGAGAACCCTGATGCAAGTTAGAACGGTCAAAGGTCTCTACTTAACGCAGGAATACCAAGGTACACTGGGAGGCATATTCCAGGAGGAGATATGCGCCAAGATGCCTACCCGTAGGGAGGACTTAGGGATACACGTATGACCCCGGGGGGCTGCATACGGAAGATCACTGGGGTACCAGCCGAAGGTGGATTTTTAACCCCAGGAGGTGGCAAGGTTGCCAAGGGAATACACCCGCTCAGGGAGGCTTACGGTGGAAATACACATGTGGGGGTCGCCGGAGGGGAACCATGCACATGGGGCACCTGGCCGGACACGAGTGTCTGGGCTAAGGGCAGACTACTGATGTCGGCGTCGTCAGTGCTGGAGGAGCTCAGGGCTCTCGGGGAACTCACCTGAGAAGAATATCGCCCGTATCCAGTCCGTGGAGTGGAATGGCGAGCAAGCGAAGACACCTGAGCCAATCCATTACCGGCCACTTGTAGAGGCGAGTACATAGTCGGATACAGGCTCCACTCGGAGGTTATAAAACCTGGCGAATGTGTTTGGTGTCGCCCAGCCTGCAGCTCTGCAGATGTCTGTCAGCGGAGCGCCATGTGCTAAAGCCCAAGAGGAGGCCACACTCCGGGTGGAATGGGCCCTGACCCCAAGGGGACATGGGCGTCCCTGCTGCTGGTAAGCCAAAACAATGGTGTCCACTATCCAGTAAGACAGCCTTTGCTTTGAGAGAGCCTTCCCTTCAGCTTCCCACCATAACAGACAAAGAGCTGGTCTGAGGTCCTGAAACACTGCGTCCTGTCTACGTAAGCGCGAAGGGCGCGTACTGGACAGAGCAATGCCAAGGCTGGGTCTGCCTCCTCCAAAGGCAGCGCTTGCAGGATCACCACCTGGTCTCTGAACGGAGTGGTGGGAACCTTGGGCACATATCCAGGCCGGGGTCTCAGGATCACGTGAGAGTCAGCCGGCCCGAATTCCAGGCACGTTTCGTCAACCGAAAATGCCTGCAGGTCCCCTACCCTCTTGATGGAGGCCAATGCGGTCAGGAGTGCTGTCTTCATAGACAAGAACTTAACATCTACTGACCGCAAAGGCTCAAATGGGGCCCTCTGCAGAGCACTTAGAACTACTGAGAGGTCCCAAGAGGGTATGAGAGGAGCACGAGGAGGATGTAGTCTCCTCGCACCCCTCAGGAACCTGATGACCAGGTCGTGCTTACTTACCGTTTTCCCGTCCAAGAGGTCATGGTAGGCAGCGATAGCGGCCACATAAACCTTCAGGGTGGATGGAGACAGCCTTCGATCCAACCCTTCCTGGAGGAAGAGAGCACAGACCCGATCGGGCATTTCCAGGGGTCTTCTTGGCAAGAAGAGCACCAATTGACGAAGAGGTTCCACTTCAACGCATAGGCCTGTCTCGTGGACTCGGCCCGAGCGGAAGTGATGGTAGCCACCACCGTAGGTGGTAGGGTACACAACCTGCCGCGTCCCGTCCAGGAGCCACACGTGGAGGCTCCAAGATCGGGACGCGGGTGCCACAGGGTGCCCCGTCTCTGAGAGAGTAGGCTCAGAGGAATCGGCCAGGGAGGGGCTGTCGCAAGGAGAACTAGTTCTGGGAACCAGGTCCGGCCGTACCAGTACGGGGTGACCAAGATGACCTGCTCCTTGTCCTCCCTGACCTTGCACAGAACACGTGCAAGAAGGCTCACTGGGGGAAACGCATACTTGCGTAGGCCCTGCGGCCAGCTGTGTGCCAGTGCATCCGTGCCGAGTGTGCCCTCGGACAGGGAATAGTACAGGCTGCAGTGGGACGAGTCGTGGGAGGCAACAGATCTACCTGTGCGTCCCCGAACTGATCCCAAATCAGCTGGACCGACTGGGGATGGAGTCTCCACTCCCCAGGGATTGGCTGAACCCGTGAGAGCTCGTCGGCTGCACGGTTCAGGATCCCCGGGATATGGACAGCACGAAGGACCTCAGGCGCTTCTGACTCCATAAAACGAGATGGCGGGCGAGTTGAGACATGCGGCGGGAGTGTAGACCGCCCTGGCGGTTGATGTACGCTACTACGGCCGTGTTGTCCGATCTGACTAGTATGTGTTGACCCTTCAGCAACGCTCGAAAGCGGTGCAGGGCGAACCGTACTGCCAGCAACTCGAGGCAATTGATATGCAGGCGGAACTGGCTCTCTGACCAAGAGCCGGCGGCTACATGTCTATTGCACATGGCATCCCAACCCGTGGTGGACGCATCTGTTGACACAACAACATGCCGGGAAACTCGTTCTAAGGGCACACCTGCCTGTAGAAGCTGAGGTTCGACCACTTGGTGAGAGTCTGTCTGCAGGCCCGAGTCACTGGGACCCGGAGCGTGCCGGACTGCCATGCCCATCTCGGGACTCGATCGCGAAGCCAGTGCTGAAGCGGTCTCATATGAAGCAATCCGAGCGGCGTCACCGCGGCTGCAGATGCCATATGCCCCAGGAGCCTCTGAAACAGTTTCAGTGGAACCGCACTCTTGCTCTCTATCTGAGGGAGGCAAGTCAGCAGTGACTCTGCACGCACGCCGGTAAGCTGCGCACACATGGCGACCGAGTCAATCTCCATACCGAGAAAGGAGATCCTCTGCACTGGGCAGAGTTTGCTCTTCTCCCAGTTGACCCGAAGGCACAAACGAGCTACGTGGTGGAGAACCAGATCTCTGTGTTCGCACACCCGGTCCCGAGAGTGGCCCAGTATGAGCCAGTCGTCGAGATAGTACAGGATGCGAACCCCTTGTTGCCTGAGTGGCGCAAGGGCTGCCTCGACAATCTTCGTGAAGACGCGAGGGGACAGAGCTAGCCCGAATGGTAGTAAGGCATACTGATATGCCCGCCCTTCGAACACAAACCGTAGGAACGGTCTGCGTCGCGGAAGGATGGACACATGGAAGTACGCGTCCTTCAGGTCGATCGCTGCAAACCAATCGCATGGACGAACGCATTCGAAAAGGCGTTTCGCAGTCAACATCCTGAACGGAAGCCTGACAGGGATCGGTTCAGGACGCGAAGGTCCAGGATCGGTCGTAACCCACCGGATTCTTCGGTACAATGAAGTAAGGGCTGTAAAAGCCGGACTTCATCTCGGCTGGAGGGACGAGCTCGACTGCGCCCTTCGCCAATAGGGTCGCGATCTCCGCACGCATGACTGGGGCAATGGACCCCACCACGGTGAACCGGACACCCCGGAAGCGGGGAGGAGCTCGCGCGAACTGAATCGCGTAGCCGAGCCAGATGGTCCGTGCGACCCAGCGGGACAGTCCCGGCAGCTGTATTTTCCACGCTCCCAGGGAGTGTACCAACGGGGTCATGCGGAGCATTGGCGTACCCTCGGTGGGGCAGCGAGGCAGCGTTACCGGCCCGGACTCGGGTGGCGTAGCGGCCCGGTGTCGGGGCGGCGGTAACAGCTGCGCCCTGACAGAGGAGACCAGGGAAGGACTCGCGTTCCACTGGGGTCTGCTCTGAGAGGGGGCTGGCGACAGAGAGGGACGAGAGCGGCGTGGCCCGGGGGCGGCGCACACTGCCGTCACCGGTCTCTGGGTGCTCAGGGATGGGTTAATCAGTTCTTTCTTGCAAAGGTTGCTGCTGACCCGTGGGCCAGCAGCTGGACAAAGGATTCTCCCCCGGCCCTCCACTGGGGGAAGGGGCGGACCTGCCACCGTCCCATGAAAGAACTGCCCATCCCAGAGCTGTCCGCGTCCGGAGCGCCGCTGGCCTTATTTTCAGCAGGCTGCGGGGCTGGCGCGGACTGGGACGGCTTCCTGCAGCGCGCCCTGTGGCGTGGCCAGGGTGAAGGCTGCTGCTGTGGCCACGCGGGAGGGGGTCGCAGGAAGTCGCCCTGGCGGCGAGGAGGCTGAGGCAACTGTGCCGGCGGCGCTTAGGTGCAGCAGCGGGCCGCCGGGGCAGATGGCCTCAGTCTGCCTCTGAGGACAGCCAAGAACTGTTGGGCGCAGTCCCTGACCGTGCCGCCGATAAGGCCGGCCTGGGATATGGGCGAGCTGAGGAGGCGGGCTCACTCAGCCGTCCCACATCGACCAAGTAAGGCCAGTTGTCTTTCCCGGACCACAGATGTGGACCTCTTCTGACCCAGGGGGCGTGTGGTCACCCATGCCGCGCTGGGCGGGATCGGTGGCGGCACGCCTCCCTCGAGGCAGTGTTACCGGCCCGGACTCGGGTGGCATAGCGGCCCGGTGTCGAGGCACTGGTAACGACTGCGCCCTGACAGAGGAGACCAGGGAAGGACTCGCGTTTCACTGGGGTCTGCTCTGCGAGGGGGCTCGTAAGCCCTGGATCAGCTCTGTCCTCGTGCATACGCATCGGGGCGGCAGCTTACCCCATAGCACTGCTGGACTACGCCACCGAAGTAGACGAGCCAGCGGGCTTGGGAGGGCGCTTAGGATAGCCTCACCGCTTCAAGTCAAAGCACTCAGTGGACACCGTAGTGCGCAACAGAGCACCTGACTGAGGGGGAGGGACCCCAGTGTACCCTTAGGCCGCGACCCCTCGAGGGCAGAGAAGGCGGAGGAGGCCACCAAACGGTCGCGGGAAGACCCGGAGATCTCCCGGACCGCGTGCACTCCTCATGCATCTCGGGAGCGAAATGGCATTGGGGGCGGGGCCCGCAGCTGTCGGGTGCCACCCCCAAAAACCAATCGCCCAACCGCGAGCACTCGTGACAGGGTGGAGATTCACACCAGCCCGAGGCTCGCGGCTGCCCGAGATAACATGGCTGTCAACTCTAGGTCAGATTCTACAGTGCTACCACACCCGGAGGCGGAGCATAGCCGAATCGTCATCCCCAAAGGACTCTAGCCCACCTTGAGATGCGGCAATCGACCTCTCGCCGCTATCTGGAGTATGAACGAAACGAACGGGGCGTCAGCAGACGGTCCCGCTGCTTCAGTCCAACACTCACTGGAAGCGATGTGCAAGAGGGCGGGAGTGGCCCGAGGAATGATCGTCGGGGTTCTTAATACCACAGCACCGCCCTCAGGTCACCCTGGCCACCAGCCAAAGTACCACCTCTCTCGGAGATGGTAGATCGGGGTGTGGCAGAGGGGACTCTCTCTCTTTACAGAGATCATTGAGTCTCGACCACAACATCGCGATGGTCATGTTCCCAGAGAGGGAACACAGCACATCCACAAACACTGTCCGAACGTGCTGGGCCCAAACACGTCGAGCAGTGAATGCGTCCCAAAGACAGCAACAGATATCGACCGCACCCGGAAGTGCGCGGGCAACCCGTCTTGAAAAAGACGTGCCACACGCAAGCTCTTTTTGTGAGAGGAAGCTCTGCAGAGTGCCGAAGCGCCCAGGGAAAACACACACAGCTGTTGCAGATCACTGCACAGATCAGCAGGCAGGCAATGTGAGATCGCTGGAACGCGCCGTTACACCAACACCCTGGAGAACCGCTCGTCTCGAAGACTGAAGAGAGGACTTCAGAATTCAGGCTTGCCGGAGTGAAGAGATGCTCTTGGCTCCGAAGCAGAAACATAATGCGATTCATGCCAGCTACTTCCTTATATACCCAGGTGGGTAGGCGGAGTTACGCATGCAAATTCGCATGCCCATGGCATTGGCACTGCCATTGGGCGCTTTCTAAGATCTCGAAGATGATTGGCTTGTAGGCGAAACCCCCCATTCGTCAGTCACTGACGTTACGTCGGAGTGACTGAACGAAAGGGAACTCAGAAAACAGGAGACCCGGATGCCGGGATGGAAAGCTACCAGGCAAGCAAAAAGCTAACGTGTGGTAGTGATTTAGATTAAAAGAGATTAATGTCAAATTTAAATTGATAGGCTATATTAAACACTAAATGGTGATGAGTAAGTTATATTTAGCAGTGTAAATAACAAAGAAAATATATCAAATAGAGATTCAAACACAGCTATACAGAGCTACAAACACTGAGGCAGGCAGCAGCAGGCAGACAGACAGGAGCAATCGATCAGGAACAATCAATCAGTCAGGAGCAATCATGAACATGGTCATGTTAACGCGGTAACCCGTTTTCTTTTATTGGAGTAATGTCATAAACGGCGTAAGAATAAACCGGTCGAAACAGGTAGTTTTTTGCCTCTTACCTCAAATTTGCGCTGCATTAACCTGCTTTCTGTCGGCTTATTGAAGTGCACATGTGTGATAGGTAACAAAAACGCAAATTTAGAGCAGATTTAAAAGCATCCAGACAGAGCGAGCTAGCGTTTTGCATGAAATAAGGACTTATATCACAAACGCAGAATCGTTTAAGACCCAGAAAATTTGTTAAGAGGTGTTCTCTTTTCTCATGCAGTAGAAGTAGAAGAGGTTTAGTCAAAGCGCTGCATAACTGCATAAGGGATCATATGAGCCGTTAATCTCCCGCTGACACAGTGCTCGCTTTATTTAACATCACAACTGACGTAACATCTACTGACATGTCTCACCTGTCTTGTTTGCCTTTTTGGACTGTTTGCTTGTGTATGACCTTTTGACTGCTTTTGACTACGATTGTGGATTACCCTCTTAATAAATACTGCATTTGGATCGTCTACCTTCTGTCTCAGAGCGGTTCTTTACAATTAGAGACTTTATTTCTCTTGTGAAGTTGTTGTTTGTTATCTTTAGCAAGTTACTGTGATCCCCCTCCCTTCTACTTTAACTCTGATTGCTAGTTTAGCATTATACACACTTGAAATTTGGTGTAAATTTAAGTCTACACTCTTTGAATGTTATTTATATTAATATAAATGGTTTCTGAGTAACTGTTAACATTTGTCAAAAGTAAATTATTGAATACATAATTGTTGTTGAGTGTTTTATTTACCATGGAGGTAATAAGACTTTTATATAATGCTCAAAGTTGCATGTGGGCCATATAAGGGTCATTAGATTTGAACAAAACTCAGCCATACTAAAATTCCATATAAGGCCCACATAAGGGCCACATAAAACACATAAGGGCCACATATTGTTTGGCTCACGTTTGGTGGAGTTATGGCACTGCTTTCGCTGAGCTGTGGTAAAGAAGAAGTGGGCCAGATCTGGGCCGGCAAAAACAATCTAATCTGGGCTACATCTAAGCTGTTTATCTGGGCCAGATATGGGCCAAAGGAAATTTGCTGACTGGGAAATATCTGCCATTTTCATCAGAAAGCTATTTAGAAGTAGAAAATTTAACCGATTTACCAATTAAATGTGTATGAAATGTGCTATACAAATAAATCTGCCTTGCCTTGTCATGTTTGGAGGAGAAAGAATGCTTACACTGTAAAAAATGTCCCTGTAAAATAACAGTAAAGAGCTGGCAGCAGAGACGCCAGCAGTATACCGTTATTTTTACGGTATTCATATGTAAAATGATTTTACGGTAGTAGTCTGTAAACTAGAAAAACTGTATATTTCTGTATTTTTATAATTTACAGTAAAGAGCTGGCAGCAGAGACGCCAGCAGTATACCGTTATTTTTACGGTATTCATATGTAAAATGACTTTATAGTAGTAGTCTGTAAACCAGAAATGCTGTATATGTCTGTAGTCACACTGTTAAATGATTTCACAGTCTAATACAGTAAACTGTGAGAATTAAAGTAACAACCTAAACAATATATTTTCAATATATAAATATATATTATAATTTTCAAATAATCACAGAAATATGTTGCATTTTGTAAATAAGTTTTTTATTTTTTACTGTATTAGAAACACAATAAATTTATCAGTTTCCTAAAATATCAGTCTTCACTGCAATCAATATTAATTGCAATTAACTTCAGTATTCTCAGGGCTATAGGCAATTGCTTAAGATATGCATTATTGTGAATATTATGGAAAATAAGCAATAACTTCAAAATCAAATACCTTTATTCCAAAGAGCAATGTCAATTTTAGCATGAATACAAAAAATAGAAAAAAATAAAATAAAACAAAATCCTGTTGGGCATTTCTACGAGATTTCTAGTAGCAAAAAGAGCCTAGTATCTGTTTTAGACTATGGCAATAAACTTGAAGAGTTAGTTTACCCAGCCCATGATTTACTAACCTTCAAGTCAGTATATATGACATTCTTCTTTTAGATTCTTCTTTTTATTTCAAAATGCTTACACTACGTCTGACGTGCGTAACTGGTGTGCAATGTCAGACGTAGCGCAAGCGTTTTGAACTGCGAGAGGCGCTACACTTTTTTCATAAGCTGAATAAGAACGGTGATTAGCCTGAAGCTAGATAATTTACTTTATAAAATTTTAAATATGGATATTTTTCTGACACAAACGCAATAATTCCCTTCAGAAGGCCCTTTTTAATCCGCCGGAGCCGTGTGGAGCAGTTATATGATGTATATGTGCACTTTTATGGACTTAAAGAAACAGAACAACAATCACTGCCGTTATAAAGCTTGGAAGAGCCAGGACATTTATTAATATAACTCTGACTGTATTCGTCTGAAAGAATAATGTCATATACACATAGGATGACTTGAGGGTAGGAAATCATGGGCTCATTTTCATTTTTGTGTGAACTAACCCTTTAAATTCTTAAATTGCTCAGAGACTGCCCCTAACCCTTACCAAACATGAAGGGAAAAACCTAGTTAACTAAAACCTAGTTTAATTTAACACATACGTTTGAAGACCTTCAAAGTACAGTACAACATTTTGAGATTAGGCATCAATAATATGCATCAATTAAAACATTTTAGGGTTTATTTCATTTCAGGTTACTCTTTAAATTGTCCTGTGAGGTAGGCTTGTATTTTTACCGCTTAAAAAAGTCATTTGAGGTAGCTTGTGTATTTACATCTTAGTTTATATGGGTCCAGGAGAGATGTCCATCACTTTGGTAGCCGCTGTTCCTCTCTGCAGTATTATTCCAGTTTTGTCACTGTCAAACAACAACAAACAATCATAATAATAAATAAACTGTAAAATCACGAACGTACAGTATACACTCCAAGCTAATGCTTACAAAAGTTAATAATACCAGTTCTCTTGTGGTTTAATGTGGTAATGCCAGACTGTCAAAACAAAGAGAGCGAGATTAAAGAGCTCACCGGTTTATATCAAAGTTCCATTGAAAGTCAAGGAGATTCTTCAGTAGCATGGCGACGTGTCTCAAAAGACTTCTTCTGGACGATCATACCGTTCTTCTTGGAGACAACCTTGCCCCTTTTGGTCTTTGTCCCTTTCTCTGGATTTATACCAACAAAGCACCTGAAATCAAAATAGTCTAAGATCAGAGTGTTGCAACAACATGCTTTCAGTTAAATGCAATGAATTGTTTTGTTTTTTGTCTTTCTTCATTGCACAAATAGAGTGGACTTGAATGACATATAAAAGTGACATCAAATTAAATTATATTAAAGTCAAGTCAACTTTATTTCTATAGCGCTTTTTACAATGCAGATTATTTCAAAGCAGTTACACAGTGTTAAACATGAAAATAATGCAACAGAATTTGATTCGGCTGTACAGCCACTCTGGAGAAAAAAAGTGATGTCATCAGCTCTTTTCAAATATCATATAGTGACAATGTGGGCAGATCAGTAATTTAGTTTATAATAGTTAATTTAGTTTAGTAATTACATTTATTTGGATATTTAGTTAAAAAAATTATATACATACATATATTTTTTATTACAATTTAGTATATAAAGCCTGTATAGTCAAGCAAAATACCATGTGTCTGGCTTGAAATGTACAGTACTAATACCATTTTATGCGGAAAAAAATACAAACAAATTAATTTAATTGTATATATCCATATAATGATGACAAGTAATGAAGAGTTTTTACCTCTAAATGAATTCCAGAGTGCAGGGTCCCTCATCTTGAAACTGAAGGTTGAATGTAGTTGCAAATACAGCAGCAAGCCCCATTGCAAATGTTGGTGTGATGCCCTAAGAGATTACACGGTCCTCAGAGATGATTATCCAACCTTTAACTGGGACTTGCCCAGTTGCACCTGAAACTTCAAGTCAAAGCATACATATTACCTTGTGTAAATGATATACAATGTGTCTATCAATGAATCTAAATGAAATATACTAGGCAGTATCAGACTAGGACTTGCAGGAAGACTAAATTGTCTCAATGTCAGCTGAAGTAGCAGACACCTGTAGGGAACAAATACATTATTCTTACCATGGTAAGATTTTTAAGAAGAAAAATTATAAAAGGTCAATAATTAGTAAACACTAGGTGAGAGCAACCTACAGGCAAATGAGGTAGGCTAAGTACCTACAGTCAAACTGCTAAATAGATTTGGCAATCAAAAAATTATGGGTAGCAATTTTATTTTTTACAGGTATTGAGGGAGTTCTACTGCAAATGTTACCAAATTTAAACAAAAAAACACCCCAAAGTAATATTGTTTTGGCTATTCAAATCTGAGCCTCACTGTTAAATGAAATGTTCAAATGCCAAGCAAGATAAGCTCCTGAGCATCAGTTTGATATCAAAAATTATTTGCGAAATGAAAATAATTTCAATTACCGTTTATTTTGTAGATGCAAGACCCGATAGAGGTTGATGAAGAACACTCGATGATATCCAGCACGTCCTCTAAACTGTGTGTCCTCTTCTGGAAAATGTCCTATCCAAATAATGTTTCCTGAAGTCTCCCCAAGAGTTAATGGCAAATTATTTCTAGGTTTTATTAAAGAAAATTGTCCAAAAGCAGTAGCCTCGATTTGTTGAATCAAACTTCTGAACGTACTCCAAACTCCACAGTCAACACTCAGTTTCCAAAAAATACTGTCGTGTACTGTAATTTAAAACATTAGCATACTGTTTAGGGCCTCTTTCCTGTTCCTCCAAATTAAGCAGCCCACAATGCATTGCTAACTACAGTATTAAACTGTTTAACAAGAAAACGGCATTTTAGTGTTGAAAATTGGCTGTAAATTTACAGCAATTGCTTACAGTGTAGTTTCACCATGCCTACTGTGAAGCATGGGGGTGGAAACATCATGCTTTGGGGCTGTTTATCTGCAAAGAGACCAAGACAACGGATCCATTTAAAGGAAAGAATGAATCCTTTATCGTGAAATTTTGAGTAAAAACTTCCTTCCATCAGCACGGGAATTGATGATGATACACACAACACACCAAATGGAGATGAAGGAGTGGCTTCGTAAGAAGCATTTCAAGGCCTTGGATTGGCCTAGCCAGTCTCCAGATCTCAACCCCATAGAAAATTCCTTGTAAATCTGTGTTGCCCAGCGACAGCCCTAAAACATCACTGCTCTAGAGGAGATCTGCATGGAGGAATGGGCCAAACTATCAGCAACAGTGTGTAAAAACCTTGTGGCAACTTACAGAAAATGTTTGTCCTCTGTTATTGCCAACAAATGGTATACAACAAATTATTAAAATTAAATTTTATTATTGACCATTTACTTAATTTTCCACCACACTTTGCAAATAAATTCTTTAAAAATCAGACAATGGGATTTTCTGGATTTTTTTTTCTCATTCTGTCTCTCATATTCAGACGGTAATTGTTTCTCATGCAGACATCTGTAAAAATTAATTTGCATGCCACCTCAGTGATAAAACGTGCTTCAGAAGGTGATTTATTCTTGGTGGAGGAGCAAATTTTGTGATCACTGCTCACATGGTCAGTCAAATGATTGTTTGCTGTAAAAATGTCATGCTTGGAATAATAACAATAAAATTATAGGCCTATTTAATTTAATAATATGAATTATTTAATTATTTAAATCTCCTGTTTAAAAATAGGAATGTTATTTTAAAAATGTGGAAATGAGTGAAAATAAGTTAATACAATGCTGCAAATGCTGCAAATTTTAAAACATGAATAATTGCTAACGGCTCATTTCAAATGTTTATATGTTTTTCTTATCTTTCTCTTTTGAGCAGTGATGAAAAATTATTCTTATAAATACTTTCCAGCATTTCAGTAATAAAAGTGTATGCTAGATCTTTTTAATGCATCCAAATTACAGGGAAAAGCAACAATAAGGTGCTCCACTGTGGTCAAGAAGGATATAAACAGTTAATTTTGAAGCAATATTTTCTTGAAAACACAGAGATGTGGATTTGGACGGCAATAAAATTACCACACAACCTTGGTGTTTGTCAAAAAACACTAGGTAATTTGGCACACTTATGACCCCACGATAAGCAATTATCATTCGAAAGGGGGTATATTTTTTAGTGTAACTATGATGAAAATTACAGGCCTCTTGTCTTGTTAAGTAGGAGAACTTGCACAATTGGTGGCTGACTTAATACCTTTTTTGCCCCATTGTACTATATTGTTTGTTTTTCCACTGTTTTCCTGTCTTCACATGGATGTACATATTTTTGTACACTTTTGGTGAATTTTAAATAGACTGTAAGAGGACTGGATGACGACCTGGGAAAACTAGGTTGCTGCTGGAAGAAGTGTTAGTGAGGCCAGTAGGAGGTGCTCACTCTGTGGTCTGTGTGGGTCCTAACACCCAAGTGTAATGATGAGGACACTAGATTCAAGATCTGTATTACCATGTGTCCTTGAAAATATTTTTTACACTATGTACAATTACATTTTTACTTTATTTTATACTTTCAAAAAACACTCTCCTTCAAATTAGACATTATAAACTAGGTTCTAACTCTCTGTGGCCATAAAAAAAATCCCAGGATGTCCTTCAAAAAGATAGTGGTGTTACCCTGGCATCCTGGCCAAATTTGCCCATTGGCCTCTTTCCACCATCATGGCCCCGTATCTTCATATGCTGATTGGTTTCATCATGCTGTCTCCTCTCTGCCAATAAAATTATGTGTGGTGGACGTTATGGTGGAATATGATCTCTTTTGCTTCTTCCAGGAATGTGGTTCCAATATGATGGTGGTTGAGGAGATGTGCATATGTATGCACCATGTTAGATGCATATTAGATATTCCATTTGTAAAGAGCTTAGAGTATCCAGAAAAGCACTATTGAAATATAATGACAATAATAATAATAATAATTAGTTATTAATAATAATAATAGTATTAATAATAATAATTAGTTAATAATAATAATAATTTGTCTATTATTATTATTAGTAGTAGTAGTAGTAGAAGTTGTAGTAGTAGTAGTTGTTGTCACGTGTGAGCAGGGATGATGAGAGATGCAATTCCAAATGAAGCATGAAAGAAGTAATAACAAACAGCATACAATAAATCCAAGAACAAAGGTATTAAAAACAGGCAGGAGTGCAACAGCAGGAGTAACGACCAACAAACAACAACTAAAGCACTGGGGTGTGTATATATATATATATATATATATATACACACACACACAAAGG
Source organism: Pseudorasbora parva (assembly GCF_024679245.1). Taxonomy (NCBI): domain Eukaryota; kingdom Metazoa; phylum Chordata; class Actinopteri; order Cypriniformes; family Gobionidae; genus Pseudorasbora; species Pseudorasbora parva. The sequence continues at coordinate 27,471,613 of NC_090190.1, read as the reverse complement.
GAAACATGGTTAATAATATATATCGAGGGGGAGTGGCTAATAGGCAACACCTGGGGGAAACGAATCATTCACGAAAAACTAAAAATAACTACAAAAGATGGCACAAGACAGGAAATAACAGAAGTCCTCACAAGACATGCAACACAGGCTGGGATCATGGCAGTAGTAGTAGTAGTGGTATTATGAGAGTCATTCATCACTTAATTTATTCTATGAATTGGACTTCAGCTTAAATAAAAATTAAACTTCCTAGTATTTACTTTCATGTTACTGGTAGGCTATTTGTTCTACTTTCTATTGTCTCAGTATTAAATACTAACTAGGGTATGTAGGTTTTTTTTTTTTTTTTTTTTTTGAAAAGATAAAATCAGACCCCCATAATTGGTAGGCTACAGAAGGCCTCAAGTGGCATGCTGTTGTTGTTACTAGTGTTATTATTTTTAAATGTAATACTTATTATAATGAATGGGGTTGTTATTAATTTTTATTTAAATAGATGTACATTTCAGACATCTATAGGTAAGTTGAGTGAAATAATTAAATTGTAACATATCTTCATTTAAATATGGCCAATTAAATATGTAAAAGTTAATTTGCATGTAAGCAAGTCAAAAAATAATTTTACCTTTCAGAGGAATTGCTTTTGCTTGGTTTCTAAATTGTCTGTCAGTGGTATTCAATAATTATTAAGAAAATAGTTTATTTAGTACTTTACAGTGTTTATGGGAATATTATTGAATTTATTCATGAGATAACTGAAACATGAATATTGAAGAAGTTGTATTATCTACCACTAGGTGTCAGAAGGCACGCTGTAAAACAAAGCCACACTTCCCCTTTAAACAACGAATTCTTAAAGGAATATTCACATATTTAACTTACTATAAAGGCAATATTGTTATTATAGTAGCTAGCCTACCTAATCAGTTCGAGATACCATTTGCTCTAAACAGATAATCATTGCAATTAAGTTGAATGTATTATATATTTAGACTAGTACATAAATATAGACTTATAATTAAATCTCAAATAGGCTACTTGGTTACTAGACTATGCCTACTTAATAGACTAGTTGCTAAAATAGGCAGAAATTATAAAATATGCAATACACAAGTGACTACTGTGATCATGTGTATTGATCAGGTGACTAATTTGGTGTAAATGTTGGCCAGTTACGGGTCCATTTGAGCGCGAATGCTGTAGCATCAACTTCAACAGTTATAATATGGTTACAAGGAGGAAGTTCAAGCGCGTCAAAATCAGGAAACCAGAGAGCGCAAAAGAGCGATCAAGAGAGAGAGAGAGAGAGAGAGAGAGAGAGAGAGAGAGAGAGAGAGAGAGAGAGAGAGAGAGAGAGAGAGAGAGGAAGTAGCCTATGGCCGATCTTGCTGTAGCCGTTATTGATTTCGGACACGAACGGTAACACTTTTTACACACTTTTTGGTGACATTTTTAGTGTCGTTGTGGGCGTTGGTATAATTTTTCCACCCACTATCATATTCGTAGTTCATAGCGGAAAAGTTGCACACAATTTCAAATTGACCAAGGCACAGCGGAAGTGAGCTCGGAAAAAAAGGCGACAAGAGACATTAATTTACCGAACTGTACGTTAGCTGCAGTTATTTGTCTCTTGCTAGACTGTTGTTTGGATTCCAGCATGAGTGAGGAGAAACCTGAGGTCGAGCTCTTTGTGAAGGTGAGTTTACCCGCAGGACATTATTAATGAGTCAATCTAGAACTAATGCAATTTTAGCAACTTACAATTTAATAACTGCACAAAGTAATAAACTATAATTAATGTATTCAAATGTTTATAATGTAATTGTCTCAAAACATAATACAACCTTGAACTCATTATGTGAAAACGGGTTTGACATTACGAGTAATGCATTATAGGCTACATTATGAAATCAACAAAAGCAATGTAGAAATATTCAACAAAAAAGAAAAAAAGAAAGAAACCCGTATAAGGCATAAAAACAGTGGTATATTAATTTAATCTTAACACTTACCTATGTTGAAGTCTTACTACATATGAAATTCACCAGATTTAAATATTTATTTATTTATTTTTATAATTATTGTTATTACCTACATAGCCCGATTCCTTTCATTCCTAGAACTCTACTTGAGGAAAGGAACACCATTCTTCCAAAACATTTATTCCATTCAAAACATTTCACTACATTAATAATGTAATATTTATTACATTATCCTGTTATTTATGCTTTTTATATATATATAAAAAAAGACCTAACAACCAAACAACATTTAATGTATAACTATACATGTATGCAAAATTACAATAAATAAAAAACAAAAATTGTAATGTAAATTATATTCACCCTATATTAAAAATCTTCTGGTATTGGAGGTGGGCATGATAACAAGGAATTAATTAGAAAGAAGGATGCTAAAGACCACAACCTTTAGTCACTTAGTACACCTCTTGAGGCCAGGGGAGTGAGGTTTATCTGCACAACTCTTTCCTATCTCGCCTTTGTTACACTTAACCACTTACACCTCACTCCCTTCTGGGTCATGACAACAATGTAACCTCATTGTTGCTACTCAGACCACAAGTGAGGGATTCAAATCAACATTTCCAGCAAGGGAAGTGGGCACACTATCAAGAATGATAAGGACAGCAGCTTTAAAAAGTAAGTAACCTGGTTGCCTTAAAATTTTGAGTTTATTGAAATTTAAAATTTGAGTCGGCTTTACAGTTCCCACTGGATTTTGTCCTCCGCAGATAAAAGCCTGAACCTCGTCATCGGTCCTTCGGTCGCATTTTTAAAACTTCATTATTGATTTGAATACCAAACGACTCTTTGGCAGGCTACTGGCTGCGTACTGTGTCCGTTTTAATTTTGGCTCCGTAACCACTTCTGGGTCCCCATTTGGGTCCAAATTTGCATACGTAATAATTATTCAAAATATGTTGCAGAGCTCTGCAGCATATTTCAAATAATTATGAGCAGGTTAAAATTTGCACACTGCCTGCTCGAGCCGCATCGAAAACACATGCATGCTTGAAATAGAACCAACCCCTATTTTTCACAAGACTTGCAAGCATGTTGGAAGCATGTCCAGGCAAAATATAAAGTAGGAAAATATTTTGACACAAGTACATATAAATAGACGATTAAATAAATAATTATTGATTTTGAAATATTGCATTGGTCAACAAAGAACGAAATATTCTGTAGCATATTTTGCTGTCAATTCTGCCAATGATGTCTTTGCTGTATGAGTAGGCTATATATTTATGTTTAACATAGCAGCAGCCCCATTTCAGACACATTTCTGGTGAGACATAAGACATAAAAAAGCAAGTGTGTAGCCGCTTACTGCACGCACAGAAACTGACTTTTAGGTTAAAATACAATGCTGGGTAAGCTCAACCAATCAGCATGTTTAGTGCCTAAGTCCCACCCTCGAAAGTTCCCAAACTTTGAAAAAGTACTACCTCGCGAACAGGGCCGTTTTGAGGGGGAAATCTTTACCCAGAACTTTATTTTGACCCCGGTTCCTAAATGTGCTTTAGTTGCATTTCCTGGATGCCCGAATGTCGGCTCTACATCATATTATTGCGCGTGCGTCCTGGAGCTTCAAGAGTTCATGTCAGAGGCCCAGATGGAAGACAATAATTGAATAAAGTTGAATAAAGCTGTTATTTAGATTTTTATTTTTACGCAAAAACTATTCTCGCCGCTTCATAAAACTATTGTAGAACTTAGTAGACTTTTTAACAACGTTTTTAGTACCTTTTATGGGTCTTGAGAAAGAAAATGTCATTGCTGCCAAATGGAGGCCTTTCTGAGCCATCAGAGTTTAAAGGGGTCAGGAACTGGCTGTTTTTATTTTTTTATACTGTTGTCTGAGGTCAACTAACGACATTTGTGTGGTTTTTACATTCAAAAATATCATAATGAATAATTAATAGGCCATTTTCTACACTGGTTTTGAGGCTCTCTCCTGAACACTGGGTTTTGATGGACATAACACACTGGAGACTTAGAAGTAAACGGTAAACGGCCTCCCCACAGCAGGGATGGAAATTAACTTTTTTGTCCACCGGCCACTGTGGCTGGTGGATTTCAAAATCTACCAGCCACTCTAGAAATCTAGACGCACCCTAGTGGCAACAAATCTAATCTGCCCGCGAGTGTCGTCTAGCAACTCTCAATACATTTCTGAGCTGTAAACGCCAAACTCTGGTCGGGCCAATCACATCGTGTCTAGAGTCGGTGGGCTTTAACTTAATGACGACGGCCGAGTTGCGCTCGTGCTTCTAGTAAACACAGAAACTGGCGAACGGCGGTCTTTCGAATCAGCTTTGACTACGACTCTGGAAGACTTGGAGTTAAAGGGGGGGTGAACTCAGTTTCAGTCAATCTCATGTCAATCTTGAGTACCTATAGAGTAGTATTGCATCCTTCATATATCCGAAAAGTCTTTAGTTTTATTATATTTATAAAAGAAATATAGGCTGTACCGAGTCTTTCCGGAAAAAAACGAGCGACTGGAGGCGTATCGTGTGGGCGGAGCTAAAGAATGACGAGCACACCCAAAGCGTCCTCAAGCGTGGAGAAGCCCAAGTATGCTATCGACCCATGTATGCTATCGATCGGATTCAGCTAATACGTGATCCAGAATCAGGCTGAAATAAATTGAACAGGAGAAACAGCAACAGCAGGACGTCCGTCTCTGTGGTATGTACTGTATTTAGTGGACTGTCAACATTTGTGTGTCTTTACTCGCAGTTTATGAGGACATGATTTGGTTTATGGACTATTGTATGCGACTAAACCTTAGCAGTAGCAAGCAAAATGGTTTTGCACGTCAGACTAGTGTAACGGTATATAGAACAACAATGGAGTAACGTTAACTTTAGCGCATTTGAATGACGAAGCACGCGATCGTGTCGTTTAATGATGTTTACTCACGCGACGACCCAACAGCATAGACATTTGAAGCAGTTTTACTCACCGGCTGCTTCCAAAGCAGGACCGAACCTTTATCGCTGGGACCGCTGTGTCAAAAACACACTTCTTTGGTATGATTTGGTGAAGTCCTGTGACAGCATTGACCGTGGAAATCTGCGATGTTGTGAAGCTTCCCATCATTTCTCCGTTCAAATCGGTTCAAATGCAGCGCTGCCTTCCGGGAATGCTGTGCTGAACGTTGATATCACCCATAGGAATAAAGTGGAGCGGTAGCGCGGCACGTCATAAGTTTTCACGGACGAGTGGATCTGCATCTGAGCGAGTGTTTATGGCCGTGCATTTCCTCTCTCGCTCTAGTCACGCGCGCGCGCACCCTACCGGCAGAAGAGCCTGTACGGCCCATACAAGGACCTTCCATTCTATTAACGTCAAACCGAGCCATACTTGAAAAAAACTCTCCAAAACTTGTGAGAAACCGGAAGGAGTATTTTTGACAAAGAAATACTCCATCAAACGTCCAACATTAGTTTTTGAAACTTTGTCTATGTTTAGGATGGGAATCCAAGTCTTTAACAGTGTAAAAGCTCAGTATGCATGAAACAGCATTCCCCCCCCCCCCCCCCCCTTAAGCTTTTCACTGAGAAAAGAACGAAGAACAGCACTGAAGTAATTCTTAAAAAGGGAAGATGTGTTTGAGTTTTGCCGACCGGATACGGCGAATGTTTAATCTATCAACGAGCTCCGTTTCACCTTTGTTGCTCTGGTTGGTGGTAGCGCTATCTTATTGCGTGCAGAGGGAGTGTGAAAGACAACCGTTTATCCCGCCCCTCGGATTGAGCCCTGTCAATGGTGAGTTTCCAGACCAAACATCTTGATGTGGGTCTGGCTTGGCAGGCTATGTTTTTCCCAGCCACTTTCTTGTTTTTAACCGACAATGTGTAACTGCACATGAAAATTAATACTACAAGCTCTACATTTACATTTACATTTACATTTAATCATTTAGCAGACGCTTTTATCCAAAGCGACTTACAAAAAAGGGGAGAGTAATAGAAGCAACGGAACAGACAAGGCCAAAAACCTGTAAGAGCTGTAAGAAATCTCAATTAATTAGCACAATACACAACAATTTTTTTTTTTTTTTTTTTTTTTTTTTTTTTTTAAAGACAGACTACAGATCTACAACAAAAACTCATGTACGCAAAGTGCCGAACACTGGATCACGTACGCAAAGTGCCGAACACTCTACAATACTTAAGCAGTTTATTTAATCTCAAGTCTCAATAAAATGCTGACATTTTCTCTTATACACACACAAACCATAAACTGTTATACATTTCATGAAATGATTAGGGGTCTATGCGCTCTTTTTTTTTTTTTAACCTGGATGTGGCATTTGGGTGATTCGTGGTCTTTTATGGCTTCCAGTTTTAGGTTTTTAGTCCAAACAATGAAACTATTAGTCTTAGTTTTTGGCCTGCAGAAAGGTACATCAATTGAATAAAGTAATCAGAATAACTGCATTTTATTTAATTTCAATTAAAGATTCATCCTTATTAAACTTACAAAAGCTATTCAATCAAGAGCAGTGAGTGATGTCCTTATCTTTTGTTTGACATTAAACAGAGCAGTAAAGGCTACTGCCAATTTAAAACCTAATGAAGTATATGTGTCGTCTTTCGAGACTTTCTCGATTGTATACAGTTCACTTAAGGCATATACAGACTATGTCTGCTTGGATATCATCAAGATGGACATGTTAATATACTTTTTGTGGGAGTTTGTCCGTTCAAGCGCAAGATTTGAAAGAGAACTCAATATTTGCGCGCTGTGAGACGAGAGCGCGCTTTCAGATGATACACAGAGACAGAATCTTCTCTCAGCACACGCGAGTCCTCCTCATTCGCGTCTTCTGGCTCTAACGTTACACACAACCGGGTGATGATGACGGCGAAAACGACTGCTCATATTCGAACATAAGGCAGCAGCACCCGCATGCATTAAACAAAGTTTACAAAGAGGTGAAACAGTAGATATTTTTATTAACCCGCCACTGTGGCAGGTAGGTGAAGCGAGTTAACCTCCACAACTCAAAATCACCCGCATTTGGCTGGTGGCGGGTGCCAATTTCCATTCCTGGTCCATGGCTAGGATTGGAGAAGATTTGCATATTTAATGAGCTTCATCTCCCCTGTCAGTTCAGTTCACATGAGGAAGGTATTGTTTTGAAAGTAGCAACAGGGATGATTCTCTCAATCACAGTAAATGTCTTTATCAGATAAACACAATGATTTATTTCTCATCCACCCGTGATTGATTGGAATATTATTTTGTATTACACTTCGCCCATTTGGTGGATTCACACGTCCTTCAGATATCACGTCAAGAGAGTGAACTACATACGTAGATCAAAAAAGGAATGTTATTTCATTATTTAAGAATCACCGGCCGGCCGACGGGCTTATAGCCTGACGTGGTCATACTCAATTCTAGTCAGAATATGAGTCTGAAACTGCTCCATTGGGCTGTGATTATGAGGCGTGTTTCAACCGAACCACGAAAGACCTCAATTGGACAGACCTACAACCAATCACAGCAACGAAGCGACGCATTGTCAAATGTCAACAGACAGGCCTCAACTGCACTGTGTTGCCAAGTCCGCGTTTTTTTCCGCGGTTGTTTTATGTCCAAGGGTTGAAGCGACTATTATGTGATATATAGACCCATGAGTGCGAATTTTAGCAGGCAATCTTGCCAAAATAACACACATTTTACCCCCCAAACACCATTTTTCCCCCGGAGAACCCCCAACGAGAAGCTATTGTTTAGGGCTAGTAGTTGGCTGATTTTGTTGTAAAAACTTGGCAACCCTGTCTGCAACACGCGCTGGAATAAACGATCTTAGCCAGTGTTGTAAAAAAATAAAATAATTTATTGATACACAGAGTACTTACCCAACATGATCATCAAACAAGCTCTCCGTTTAGGATTTGAGTAAATATAATCCAAGCCCCCTTGATGGCATGCATTATTATGTTACTGTTTATCATCTGTCCGTCATCGTCTAAAGCCCACCCTGATGATTTCATTGGTCCGAACAGTTTCTGTTCGGAGATACTTACTCCTCTATGGAGCGATGCCAGACCAAACTGCCCGACCTAAAAATGTTGTGGGCGAGGCTACGTTCGGCTGGCATCCAGGCTAACGGGCTTACATGTCCGAGTCTAATTCCAATGCAATACTATCACATATAAAAACATGTTTTACTCACAGTTGCACCATTCCTGCCATATTCCATATAGAAGGCACAGCATTGTGTTTTAATATCAATATGTCTGCAAATCAAGGAAAAGTAATTAGTCAATTTATGCCCCTTTTAATAAAAATACCTTAATTTGTGTTCTGAAGATGAACAAAGGACTTACGGGTAACAAACGACATGAGTAATTAATGACAGATATTAAATTTTGGGCTGAACTAACACTTTAAAAATGTTTTGAACGTCATAGAACCTCAGTGGAGAAAGGCATATAGTTCATCATAGCATCGTAATATACATAATTCACCCCCTATATTACTAAATGTACATGATTTTTCATATCAACAGAAAAATATGCAGAAATTACATTTAACATTTACATTTAATCATTTAGCAGACGCTTTTATCCACAGCGACGTACAAAAAGGGGAGAGCAATAGAAGCAAGGCCAACAACCTGCAAGAGCTGTAAGAATTCTCAGTTAATCGAGCACAGTACACAACTGTCAGGTTGGTCACGGTCAGAAATAACACGGTCAGAATAACGGTCAGAAATAACCTTGCTTCTCCTAAGACTCTCCTGCTTCACAGCATAATATTGATAGGCTAAAGCCTTTTGTAAATCGGTCCGCCAGAAGATAGTTATTTGAGTCTATAATGTTTTAAACATATATTTTCTACATAAATGCATCACTTGTTTCAGAAGGCCTTTATTATTAACCCTCACTTTTATGATGGATAGATGCACTTTTATGGACTTCGAAACAATCATTCACTGCCATTATAAAGCTTGGAAGACCCAGGGTTTTTTTTAATTATCCTTTTTAATATATATAATAAAAATATAATTTTATTCATCTGAAAGAAGAATGTCATATACACAAAGGATGACCTGAGGGTGAGTAAATCATGGGCTAATTTTTTTAGCTCATGATCTATCTAACCCTTTAAGTTTAGCCACTGGAATTTTTCCCCATTCATTATGCAGGTTTTTTACTTTACAATTGTATATGGCCTTTATTGCTTTATTTTGCAGTTTATAATGCTTTAGAGCTACACGATTAATTGTTAAAAGACTGTGATCTCTATTCAAACTAATCTCATTCCTAAATGATAACGATTCATCTGTGTAAACCTTTGACAAAATCAGCTTAATTGTTGCTCAGGAGCTAATTATCCTCCTCCATCCCTAGCTCCTCTGATTTGGCCTGATATTCTTTACATTATACATTTGTATTTATACATTATGCATTTTTTATCCAAAGCGACTTACATTGCATTTTATGGTATACATTTTACATTGATATTCTTCTGATATTCTTTTTCAAATCAGACAAATTTCTTGAATTATGTTGTTTGTTACATTAAGAACATTAATGACATTAAATTACATTAAAATACCTTATATTGGTTATATTCTGTTAACCTATTGCTTCTCTCCCTGGAACAAGTGAAGTGTTTATGAGTCATTTATTGAATCATGTATTCAAAGTTTTAATTGTTTAAAATAATTAATTAAAAAATATTTTAAATACACTGCAGAAATTATTCTGCACCTTTTTCAGAACCTCTAGTAAATTACATTGTTTAGTGGTCTGTTGAGAATTGTGATGTCTTTTTGAAACAAACCAAAAATTGTGATTATCAATTTATCCAGAATCGTGCAGCTCTATAATGCATCACACATTCTCGAAGGGACACATGTTAGGACTGCAGGCAGCCCATTCTTGTACCCACACTCTGTTCTTACTCAGCCATGCACTTGTAATTTGGGGAGTATGTAGCTTGGTGCTAATTATTCTGAGTGCAAACTAACAATCATGATTTGGGTACAATATGATTTCTTACAACAGGCTGAAACTGTACAGTAGTTGCAACAACAAAGCACCAGTACTTTTTTGTAATTATGTGAAAGCGTAATTTGGGGATACACAGTCTTTCAGAAACCTGTAGTCATTCTCTCTGTTTCTATATGTGTGTGTAGGCAGGAAATGATGGTCAGAGTATTGGGAACTGCCCATTCTCTCAGCGGCTCTTTATGGTCCTGTGGTTGAAAGGCGTGACCTTTAATGTGACTACTGTTGACATGAAGAGGTTGGTGATTCTGTGCAACTCATGCTGACATTCACAAACCTAACTGCAATTGCATAAAGTCATTATTTTAAAGGGATAGTTCACTTTAAAATGAAAATTCTGTCATCCTTTACTCACCCTCAAGTTGTTTCAAACCTGTATGAATTACTTTCTTCAGCTGAACACAAGGGAAGATTTTTTGAAGAATGTCAGTAACCAAACAGTTAACTGGAGCCATTGACTTCCATAGTATTTTTTTTTTCCTACTATGGAAGTCAATGGCTACAGTTAACTGTTTGGTTACTGACATTTTTCAAAAAAATCTTCCCTTGTGTTCAGCTGAAGAAAGTAATTCATACAGGTTTGAAACAACTTGAGAGTGAGTAAAGGATGACAGAATTTTCATTTTAAAGTGAACTATCCCTTTAAGTATGCATTGAAACCTAGCATATTACTGTTTCAATCCAGTAGTATGCTGCTTTATTGCCACAGTATTCCAGAAATAAAAATGTGTAAATTAAGGTCAAATTAAGTGCATTGCATTGTGGGATCTTGAGCAGTGTGCTTTTGGCAAATGAAATGGGTCATCCAGGTATTCCAGAAAATGCAGAAAATTAACAAGCTCTGCACAGTATGCATACAGCATTTTACAAAAGTAGTGCTATTTCTCTTTCTCTGTTTTGTGACTAGGAAGCCAGACATTCTTAAAGATCTGGCCCCTGGTGCTCAGCCCCCTTTTCTGTTGTACGGTACAGAGGTGAAGACGGACACCAACAAGATAGAAGAGTTCCTGGAGGAAACCCTCTGCCCTCCTAAGTAACTTTTTTCATTAATGCAAGCTTTATTTTCCTTCATTCTGTGGTTCCATATATCACTGTGCTTGTATTTGTATTCCATCTCATTATGTTTGCTATCTGTCGTCCTCTTCTTTATCCCTCTCTACGACACAGATATCCAAGGCTGGCAGCTCGTAATCCTGAATCTAACACTGCAGGTCTTGATGTGTTCTCAAAGTTTTCAGCCTACATTAAGAATTCAAACCCTCAGATGAATGACAGTGAGTGCAAGGATGCTGCTGTTTATTTTCATAATTTCATTTATTCATTAAAACGGTGACCAGCATTATGGTTCAGATGTGAGATTCACAACCAGCTGTAAACAGACAGTTTTGTTTCATTTTGTCTGTCAGACTTAAGGCTGATTTATAGCCTAGAAATCTCGACGCACCATAGCGAGTGTCATCTTGCAACTCTCAATACTGTTCTGAGCTGTAAAAAACAAAATCTGGTCGGGCCAATCACATCGTGTATAGAGTCGGCGGGCGGGGCTTAACATAAATGACAGCCAAGTTGCGCTTGCGTGCTTCTAGTAAACACAGAAGCTGTCGAACGGCGGTCTTTCGAACCAGCTTTGACCGCGACTCTGGAAGACTTGGAGTTAAGCTTTTCTCTGCGAAAAGAACAACACTGAAGTCATTCTTAAGAAGGGAAGATGTGTTCGGAGTTTTACCGACCGGATACGGCGAAAGTTTAATCTGTCAATGAGCTCTGCTTCACCTTCGTTGCTCTGGTTGGTTGTAGCGCTATCCAATTGCGTGCACGCCGTGCAGAGGGCGTCTTGATGTGGGTCTGGCCTGTCAGGCTAGCTGATTTAAACTTCTGCTTTGGACCTACGCTGTATCCTTTATGCTGCAAGTTACGCGTTGTTTTTAATTTATACTTCTATGTTGTTGTCTGGGTCAATATGCAATTACACATGCAGGCCGCTAGTGGGCAGTGTCCACAGGCATGTTGATGGTAACCCCCATCTCAAGGCAATAGCTGAAGAAATTACTTGTTTACACTGTCAGATAGCAGCTCTTTTTTTGCACCTTGAGTTGTTGTATTTAATACAAATTAAGCATCTCTAATTGATTAGTAGAGTAACATAAGAGGCGATCAGGCACTGAATGCGTTTGTGAAATAATGCAGAGTGCTCGTGGCCACTGTTTTCAGATGGCTCGTGCACTGACTAGTGCTTCAATCGATCGTTGTTGTGGAGATTAATTCCGTTTAAATCACAAAATGACAAGCACCCATTATGATGTGTCCCTGTTCTTGATATACAATCACTGATTACCATATCTGGTTTTAATGAAAAAAATAAATCAACTATACACAGTGGATCTATGTATATTTATTCACTAACAAAGAATCTCTGCACTACAAATCTCTGCACTCTGCACTGTGTATATCAGATATGGGATGAAACTATAATTTCTGAACACGCACTCCTATCGCAGATTTATTTATTTATAGACCTGAGGGAGGTGTTCTGGCAGACCAATCACAGCGTTTGTGGGCCACGCAGAATAGACGCGTAGTTACTTTTTTGGAGAGGTGCGCGTCAGGGTACGGTGAAGGGTAAGGCGTATGCAACACGTCTATGCGTATGGTACTGCGTACACTTGATGCAGAAGTATAAATTTGGCTTAAATCAAAATCCAATGTTTCTGGATTACAGATTTAGACCACAACAACCTCAGTGAACAGACTGTGCTATGAAATCAATGATGCACTTACACAGTTGCTGTGCAACTACAAGTCAAATACTTCCCTACTGTATAGTCTGAAAGAAACAGTACTCCAAAAGACTAGTATATCTGAATACATAGCATTCGAAAAACAGCAGGCGAAAAGTACCCGTCGAGACTCTGAAGAGAGTCTGAAGTGCACATTTGATGGACACTTTACTATCCCATGAGGCCATGGAAGAGCAGACATGCCAACCTGTAAGCATTTTGCGTAGCAAGTGCACATTTTGACCTCAAAGTATGCTGGTAGTTGTCTTGCTACCACCAGACCAAGCTCAATTAAAGATTGAACATTGGTCTGGGGAGTCTGCTATGTATTTGACTCTGTACGCAATTGAATAGTCCTTCAACCAGTCAGACCACAAGAGGCATGATAAACGAGCATAATTCAAATGGCTATGCAGTTGGATAGTCCTTCAACTTATCAGACCACAACAGGTGTGATCAACGGGCAGCGACCAATCGCTTATCTAGCGATTTCTGCCGATATGCCGATATTTTTCAGCTCCTTTTGGCCGATGCCGATGCCGATATATGTTTATTTGTTACCTTTGTTTGGAAACAACACCATTTTGAGCAGAAACTTTTTTTTTTTCATACTGGTTTCAGATTTCTGAGGTCTCCTTACTAAAAGGATTCTTGTTGAAGATAAATAAATGTTAATAAAGTTCTTTGTATGATAAGAGTATATTAAAAGCCCTGAAAATAACAATAATAAATTTAACCAATAATAAATAAAATAAAAAAATATTTTTTTACCCCAGATGCAGCTGTAACCTAAATATTGTATTTTGGGATTTAGCATTTGTGCACACCTATTGTAGAGCTCCTTGGATTATTTTTCATCATCCATTTCCTAAAATTTTATTACAGATTAATACATGGTATATAAAAGTATTTAATTTACAAGTGTCTTGCTTGTGATTTATGACATCATTACTGATTTGTTTATTCAGAACGAAGTAACTTTAATTTATTTGTGTATTCTACTTTTCATTGTATAACTGTAATAACAGCGCCCCCACTACATGTATAAATATATAGCTGTCTGGGTGGCCGGCACTAGGACCTGGAGGAGCTTCTGCTGCTGTGGAGGCTGCAGCACGCGCTAGAGAGTGGGGAGACGCAATTGGGCTTGTTTTGGGTTCGTTTTGGTCTAGTTGTTGTGAATACCAGGCAAATCTGCTGCTGATGGTCACGTGCATTCACAAATTTAAGGCAGCATTTAAAAACAGTCAGTATAAATCACTGTACATGCAATGTATTAGGTTGTTTTCACTTTAAGAATGACCGCAGTGCTGACATGGTCTCATTGCTGTAGCACTCCTTGCACACGTGAGTTATTGCAGGCGCATATTAACACGTTATCATATCGGCAAGGCATATCGGCATAATTTTTTTCATTTTGGCCGATGCCGATTTTTATACTTTAAGCGTTTATCGGCCGATTCCGATGTTGTGCCGATAATATCGTGCATCCCTAGAAATAAATGTACAGGTTCCCAGACTACAGGGCGAAATCAAATCGTTGGCAGATCAGGCTGGATTGGGTTCACTGACAAATGCATAACGCCTTTTATTCAAACCAAAACTTAAATCAACAGCAACACAAAATCCCCCTTGATCCCCCTTCCACTCCCGCCGCCTGACTGATTTCTTAAGCGTAGTACCTAGGATAGTACAGTAGTCACAGTACTTCAGTAACCACAGTAAGTCTTGCAGACTGTCAATGTCACATAGAGGGGAAACACATTTAAAGATTGTGGGTTAGAGATTCAACCCCTTGAATGAACTCATTCTTTCTAAAATGGCTTCTCAACAAGTGAGATTATTCACAAATAGCGGTCTCTTCTTGAATATAAATGTCTTTTTATGCATTGTTTTCTTCACGACCAATTTATATGTTTGAGAAAAATTTGAGAATATAAACCTCCCCTCAAACCCTGTGTCCTATCCCTTCACAATGATGGTACACTAATGGGAAAACAATTCCAAGATTGGCAGGTCTGAAACAGGATTTATAATTGGAAGTGAACTGGCACTGGTAGATAACAACACGGCAAATGTAGTTTGTCCAAATTTAATTCATTCTATATCTATTCATACTATATAGAACTTAATTTTTTAACGGTATCTAAGTATGTTCAAATCAAATGTAGCACTTACTCAGTATGTACAGCATGACAGTATTTTGGACACAGCAAGTGTTTCTCAACCCTGGTCCTGGATATCCCCCAACACTGCATGTTTTGTGTTTCTCCTTAATCATACACACCTGACTAAACTCATTAGAAGAAACTCCAGGACCTGAAATGGGTGTTCAATTGACAGATGCCCCTATTAAAACAACAGTTTTTTTTGTCATGTAAAAAATGAATCATATCAGAACCTCTTATTCTTTAATGTTAAAATTACAACCTATGCAATGCCACTGAAAACCAAAGTGACGTTTTAGTCAAAACATGTAGGAGGCAACCAGTACTTTCCAGAAAAATCTGCGACTCTTAATGTTGCTGTAGGTTTCTTAACAACCTCCCTGACCAGTTTTCTCTTTGTCTTCTCATTCATTTTGGAGGAATGCCCTGTTCTTAATAATGTTACTGTTATGCCATTTATCTAATACTTTGTATCATCTGTCATCTGAGCGATACCATTTAACAATGATATCCTGTTGATGCATCGTAAGCTCTTGGTTCTCAAGATGTCAGAAAAATCTTACAAGAACACTTAAACATCAGGTGCAGACATGTGTTCTATTTTACATGAGCTTGATGATTTGGTCATTCAGAAAACAGCCACATGCCAAATTATAAAAGAGATTATTTTAAGTTTTTATTTTTATCTTTTTTTAGATAAATGTTCTAATTTTTAGAGAATGTTCAACCCCTTAACACCATGTCATCAAGTGATATGGGATAAACTGTATAACAACCACGATGATTGTCATTCGTCACTACATTTTGGGTCTGTCCCAATAACCACACTTGCGGTCTTGATGCATGCAACAGGAAGTAATTGCCCAAGACTGTGCTCGGTCAGAAAAATGCAATGTGCTTAACTCACATTAAATTCACAGTATATCTAATACTGAGCTGTATTTGACACTGTGGATTGTGTATCAATCTTAATTTTCAGGAACTTGCATGTTGAGGAAAAGTTTACAGTGCAATTTAAAGTAATTTTATATGACATACAATTTGGTTGTAAAATGTAGTGTTGCACATTTTATGTTTTATCATTAGGACACATTTCTCAATACTTTGGTCACTTTTTCAAATCACGTCACACAGTGATCACAACAGCAGTCTATGCAAGCTAAACTGTGGATATTCATTGCTTTGGCACATCGAACAAATTGAACGTGTACATAGTTTTTTCAAATTTGTTAAACTTAAGTTCAAATAATAAGACAGAAACATATACGTATATGTATATATACATATATATATATTAGGGGTGTAACGATACGCGTATTCGTATTGAACCGTTCGGTACGAGGCTTTCGGTTCGGTACGCGGTACGCATTATGTACCGAACGGTTCTTGGACTAATTAATTAGATTTGGAAAATTAAAAAGTGTGTGAAATATAATAATATGCGTTCAACAAGGTAGCCCAATAACCAAAACGACATAACAGCCAATGCCCCTGACACCGCCGAAGTGAAAAAAAAAAAGAAAAAAAACCAAATATGTTTTAGGCTGCTCAGTCAGGTTCTCGCTTACTCAGTAGGCTACGCGCTGAATGCTCGTGGCAAAATGGCAATTGCGTTTAACAAACCAGAAATAGAAGATCCTCCAATAACCAACAGGTCTGGTGTTTGGGTGAACTTTGGATTCTTGGTAAGCTATGATGGTGTTGGCAAGATTGATGGATTAAAAAACAACGGTATGTCGCATTTGCTGATGGTACAGCAGCGGGAATAATTCATGTCATGTCAATCAAAGCCGACAACAAGACGATCTTGTTGTCTTTACGCCGACAACAAGACGATAAAAAGGAGAAACAGCCACAAACTATCCCACAAACTATCCCCGCAGCATTTAGACAGACATTTCCAACTTATTCAAATGGCAAAAGACATCACCGCGGCGAGTGGTCCATTTATAGCCGCGGATATGAGACCTAACGCCCGTTTCACACATACTCCGTCTGCAGTGCGTGTGCGGTGCGTATTTTTTCCCGTACCCATGGGATGACAGCTTTCAAACTGCACGCGGGTGCTGTCCGTCAGTCTGTTCCAGGAGCGTTGCATCTGCAGCAGTGCACGGATCGTTTTCGTACCGAGTCTATTTTTTGCTGCGCTGCGTTGCTGCATTAAAGTGGTAGAACATTGTTCGCATTAAAATAAACATGTACTGACGCGAAAATCTAGTCATTTCACCACAGATGCATATCATTTAAAATATACTCTTGTTTCAAAGTCAACACATGGCTTTTTTTTTCTCAAGTAAAGCAACAAAACAACACCATACCTGGCATTTAGGTTAAAAAAAATGTGCCATAATGAAGAGCACTCGTACTTTCTTGGAGGTGAAAAGCAAAGTTCTTTTTGACCTGCAGGATTTCTTTTAAAAGGGTGTAAAAACGAAAGAAAAGACGAGAGTCGGCTGTTTTTGAATAGACTATTGTAAGTTTCTAATTTAAAATGTTTGTGAGGCTATAAACTATGTTTAAATGTTTTGCCACTTGTGTGAGCTAAATCTAAAGTATATAAATATGAATAAATGAATTTAATAAAATGTTGTTTAAATGTAGTAGGCTATACGTAACCTGACTTCTATTAAAGAGTAAACAAAGAAAATTGGAATTCTGACGAGGCATGTTCAGTAAAAACTTTTGGATTTTAAATAAAAAATAATGAATAAATGCTGTGTTTGTGGTGTGCAACAGCGGATCAGTTGCGGACTGCAAACGCAGCATGTAAAGCACTACAGGGTGTGGGGCTCCTGCAACGCACACGCAACACGCACCGCACACGCTAATGTAAAGAGCTAATGTCTTATTCCTGTAACTACATAGAAGATGGGTAAAATCATACAACAACAAAAAATCATACTTTGTTAGTTTTAATAAAAAAATAATTAAAAAAGGTAATTTCTGCCAATTTTTTCTTTTTGCTGTATCTAAAACATACCGAACCGTACCGAACCGAACCGTGACACCAGTGTATCGTATCGAACCGAACCGTGAATTTTGTGAACCGTTACACCCCTAATATATATATATATATATATATATATATATATATATATATATATATATATATATATATATATATATATATATATATATATATATATATATATAAAATATACGAGATAACGCTGCAAATAACAGCAATAGCAGGTTTCAAACAGAGATGGCGACAAAGAGGCAAAACTTACAGACTGCAGCTTTAAAGGGATAGTTCACCCAAAAATGAAAATTGGCCATGATTTATTCACCCTCAAGTCATCCTAGATATTATGACATTCTTCTTTCAGAGAACTTCTATCCCTTACACTTCTGTGTTCATTACTGAAACTTATGCTACTCCTGCGTAATACGTTGAAACAACAGTCCCTCGTAAACGCATGCCATTGATTAATTTTGTAGATCTCGAAGGTGATTTTTTTTTCTACTGTGAACTATCCCTTTAAGTATACTTCATAAAATGAACTGGAAGTAAACTTCTTTTTAGTAAGGGTTTTTGGATGCAGTGAGTGAGTGTGAGAAAGCACATAAGCAGAGATAAATTGTTTTGATTGGCTAAGTTTTGAGATTAAGACCAAGATAAATGTTTAGAATTTGATGTGATAGAATTTGAATAAACAGCAGGTTATGTCTTTTTGTACTAATACAGTTAGCCTAGAAATCTAGACGCACCCTAGCGGCAGCAAATCGAATCTGCCCGCGAGTGTCATCTAGCAACTCTCAATACAGTTCTGAGCTATAAACGGCAAACTATGGTCGGGCCAATCCCGAGTCGGTGGGCAGGGCTTAACATAATGACGGCAGAGTTGCGCTTGCGTGCTTCTAGTAAACACAGAAACTGTGGAACGGCGGTCTTTCGAATCAGCTTTGACCCGAAACAGCTTTGAGCGACTCTGGAAGACTTGGAGTTAAGCTTTTCTCTGAGAAAAGAACAGCACTGAAGTCATTCTTAAGAAGGGAAGATGTGTTATGAGTTTTGCCAACCGGATGCGGTGAAAGTTTAATCTTTCAACTAGCTCTGGTTGGTTGTAGCGCTATCTAATTGCGTGCATGCAGTGCAGAGGGAGTTTGAAAGACAACCGTTTATCCCGCCCTGTCAATGGTGAGTTTCCTGACCAAACATCTTGATGTGGGTCTGGCTTGTCTGGCTATAATTCAGCCACATGCTGCCAATGTGGCAGTGTTCTAAACCCATTTCCACTGCACTGCGAAGAAAACTGGCCAACCAATAAGAATAGACTTAATAGTGCTCAGAAAATTATGTTTTACTAACAAAGTTTGGGAGGAGCACGTTAAAATGATCTATCCAAACAAATCATCTTTAGCAATTACCACATCTATCCTATCAGCATGAGAGGAGTCCTATATGTGTATATACACAGTCGACTCACCGACCTTCCTTGACAGCTTTCAGCATTCCACCACCACCCTAACTCACTCTTGGCTTGTTCCTACTACAGCCAGGAATATGGGGCGAGTACTCTGAGTTCAGGCCAAATACAAAGCTCAAAGCCCTCTCTGTGGTCAGCATACCAAATATAAATTACATTTTTTCTATCCGACTTATTTGTAAGTGTGACCTTGTGAACAAACTATTTAGTGACAGTGAATAGCAGATGACCCAACTCTCTCTACTTAGTGTTAAAAGAAAAAGAGGTGAGAAAAAAAAAATCTTGACTGCCCTTTGAAAGCATGTCAAGCGGGTGTCAGAAATATAAACTAGAAAAAAAATGCAAAGTGTATACCTGTCATATTATCCACTCTGTTTTGTGCTGTATTTCTGCTTATCTATAAGTGTTACCTACTGTCATAGACTGAAATTGCATTTTCTGCATTGTTCTGAACAGATCAATCGAATGTGAAAATCCAGCCAGATTTTTGTGCTGGACATTCATGCTGGTGTGAACAGGCAACTGTGGATATTGAATAGCACCTGCATCTGCCTAGCAATGACACAAAGAAAATTATGGTTCTATAAGCTTTAGTGTGTATTTCAGGTTGTGCTATTTAAAGTTGGAGAAGCCCCCTTTCAATGGGAAAAATCAATGCAGAAAATGAAATGGTTTTTAAAAGATTTCTTTGTGTAGATCTGGAGAAGGGTTTACTGAAGGCCCTGAAGAAGTTAGATGACTATCTAAGCTCTCCTTTACCGGATGAGATTGATGAGAACAGTGCTGATGATGTCACTTCCTCCACCCGCCCCTTCCTGGATGGTCAGGAGCTCACTCTGGCTGACTGCAACTTGCTGCCCAAGCTACACATCGTCAAAGTGAGATTGATCATCAGACTGATCCTTAAGCAAAAGAGTTTGAAAATCAAATGCTTAGCTTCTCTTTTCCTTCCTTTAGGTTGTGTGTCAGAAGTTTCGAGGTTTCTCCATCCCTCGCTCTCTGACATCTCTGTGGAGATATCTGGATGCGGCATATGCCCGAGAGGAATTCTCCTCCACTTGCCCCAGCGATGAGGAGATACACGTAGCCTACTCCTCTGTTGTGAAGGCACTCAAATAGAAGGACACACACGTTATTACCAATTCTATCTCCAGATTATCCTAGTGTTGTCTATATTTTTCATGTTGTGTGTGACATGGATGTTGTTACTACATTCCCCCATTACTGTCCTTCCCTCTCACTTACATTATCTCAACTCATTATCTAGATTATGTAATGCAAATTGTTTAATGGCACACCAGCAACATGACAGCTTTTCACTCACATCTTTTCAGTCGCATACAGTTCATAAATTGGTTTCCAAGTTGTACTAACTGCTATTTACATTACGTAGATTGATGTTACAAAATCATAGAACTATCCTAGAAGTACTTCATATGAATTATGTTTTATATTCCCAATCTTCTAAAGTCATACATTATGTGTGATGGACAAACTAGAATCCCCCCCACCACCACCACTGCACATTTTGTATGTCTTTAACGATATTCCCACACCACCAACAGCCTCAACCATTGATACAAAGCAGAAAGGATCCAAACTTCTTATGCCAGCTTCTAACCCTACCATCTGAATATCACAGCAGAAACCAGACCAGACCAGGCAATGTTTTTCCAGTCTTCTATTGTCCAATTTTGGTGAGCCTGTGCAAATTGTAGCCTCGATTTTCTGTTATTATCTGTCAAGAGTGGCAACTGCTATGGTCTTCTGCTGCTGTAGCCCATCTTCTTAAAGGTTCAAAGTGTTGTGCATTTAGAAATGCTCGTCTTCAAACTTCAGTTGCAACAAATAGTTATTTGAGTTACGGTTGAATTTATATCTGCTTGATTTTGTTTAATTGCAATGTGATTGGTTGATTAGATATTTGCATTAATGAGCAGCTGAACAGGCACACCTAATGAAGTGGCCATGAGTGTATAAAAGGGTGACTACTTAGTGTATAATAGAGGGTATGCATTGAAGTTAATTTCCCACCAGAACAGGCCCCCTCAATTGGACCGAGTGATGCATGACTGGATTTAATAGGGGAAACTGAAACCATGAGTAAAACAAACGATTATCGGTTTAAACTAACGGTTGGACTCTATATAAGAAGCCATGTTTACATGCACACTTTTTTGTCATTCCGATTAAAATAATTCCGATTGAAAGATTCAGTGGACTTTTAAAGCGATTACAGTGCTCCATGTAAATGCACCTAGTGTTACTTCAAACTTACCAAAGATCCACTGATCCATGACAAGTAGCTAGGAATTGTGTTTCCTGATATTCCTGATTTTGACACCAGGGAAATGCATAAAGCAAATTTAACAGTGACAATTTATATAAATACATTGTAGGTAGGTCTAAATCCGGATGATCACTTATATCAGTGTTATATATATTGTCATGTCCAGCCCTTAAAACTTGTATAGTTTAAAAACATCAAATTATGCAGAATATAAGATGGTAAATATTGAATTTATGAGTTGTAAATACAATATAACAATTCCACGTTGCACTGCCTGGAGTCTAGTTGTTTGAGAATTACAGCGATCCCTTTTTTTCTGTGGCTTTCGGCAGTCTGTAAAAAATACCTCAGATTTCATGTCAAATATATATACAGTCAATCTATCTCCAAACTCTTTCCCATTTTAGATGTGTTTTGTGTTTTTTGCTGAATCCACGCTAAAAACCATTGCTGCCACTCAGTGGGCGTCACTAATATGTAGACAGTGAGACACAACAGCAGTCACTATGGCCAACGTTGACGTCACATGCATACCCTCTATTCGAGTTTTAGTTTTTTTAGCATATATATATATATATATATATATATATATATATATATATATATATATATATATATAGTATCTGTATAACGAGCCCTTTTCCTGCGCACTTCAGATTTCACTTCCTCTTAACTGCTTAATGCTCATTTCCAAACATCTTACTATGCACTTAAATGGACAACACAACAGCAAATATTGATTTTGGAGGTTTTATTGATTAGATACGTTTTACAAACATAAAAACATTTTTCCTGCATTTCTAAAATTGTTACTCAGCAGATTTTAATAAAGATTTAATACATTTAATGCAGAGAAGATTTTTTTCTTGACCCTTCATGTTTACATATTTCAGGTTTAAAAACTTAAATTAAAAGAAAAGGTTTACTTGAAAGTACAAATGTAAAATATATTTAATTCAAAGATTAAAACGGATTTATTTAAAAATGAACAGATAATTGATGTTGTGTTCTATCGAAATGGAACAGGCTGTAAAATATGACTGGTTCGTATGAAAATATGTATTTATTTTTCTAGAATAAAAAATCATATTGTTATTTTATTATTGTTAGTTTTTACAGCAGAAAATAAGGCAAAGTAAATGAGCCTAAACTCAGTTTCACTCTTTGTATTTAAAATAACTAGTTTGAGTAACTACATGACTCATCCTGATAAGCCTCAACTCTGTGTGTGCGTGTGGTTGCAGGCACTTCCGTTCAAGCATGCTGTGTGCATGAAGGTGCGTATTTAGATTTATAGTTTCAGTTGTGTGTGCTTTTAAAATGTAAGCTTTATAGATGCATTAGTTTTAAACAGATTAACAAGTATTGGTAATAGTTGTGTTTGTAAATAAAAAGTATTTGTTCATAATGTAGTTAGCACCTCCTATAAGATTAAACCACACTCATCCCATCTGGAGCAAGAGGCCCAGACTGCAAAGGCTCAGTACTGCTCCTGTCCAGCAAGGGGAGCTAATGGTTGCAGCAGTGTTGCAGAGATCTGTGTCACAGCACTCATTAGTGTAATTGAAGTTAAGTCCTGCTGCATGTTTCGCTCCACTCAGGTCACACTGCGATGGCAGGGCACAGCTCCGCTCGTACAGAACAATGTGCACTGAACCTGCATGCACACAAAAATGACATCTCATTGCTGATTCAGGTGCTGATATATTTTAATATACTTCTTTTGGTTCATTTTAAAAGTACATTCCTGGTATTAATTATAGTTTCAGGTACTTAATAATAATAATAATACTAATTCATTACATTTATATAGCGCTTTTCTAGGCACTCAAAGCTCTTTACATAGAAGGGGGAATCTCCTCAACCACCACCAATGTGCAGCATCCACTTGGATGATGCGACAGCAGCCATATTGCGCCAGAACGCTCACCACACACCAGCTGATTGGTGGAGAGGAGACCGAGTGATTAAGCCAATCAGGATAGGGGGAAGATTAGGAGGCCATGATGGACAGAGTCCAGTGGGCAAATTTGGCCAGGATGCCGGGGTTACACCCCTACTCTTTATCGAAGAACATCCTGGGATTTTTAACGACCACAGAGAGTCAGGACCTCGGTTAAACGTCTCATCTGAAGGACGGTGCTCTTTGACAGTACAGTGTCCCCATCACTATACTGGGGCGTTAGGACCCACACAGACCACAGGGTGAGCACCCCCTGCTGGCCTCACTAACACCTCTACCAGCAGCTACCTGGTTTTTCCCAGTTGGTCTCCCATACAGGTACTGAACAGGCTCGGCCCAGCTTAGCTTCAGTGGGAAATCAGTCTTGGGCTACTTAAACTATAATGAATACCAGGAATGTACTTTTTGCACCATGGCAGATTACTATTTATATGGAGGAATACAAACACCCTAAACCTGATGAGACAGTTTAAATACGTGTATTGCCACAATTGGTTAAAAATGTAGCCAATTTCATCCATCATAAGTGCAAAAAAGGTAATTCTGATAAATACAATGACTATCCATTATGTAGGCATTTTAATCTTTATACACAATAATAATATTTTACATCTAACAATCGTTTTATTTTTAATATTTGGCATGTTTGTGTGCTCCTGTACGTCCCTGTGTGTGAATAAGAAAAGTGTTGTGTTATGCACCCGCCTGTAGGCAATTATATTATTAATGTGTCCTTTAAATAATCCCAAAATACTGCAGTTGTTTTCAGTTGCCTCAAAATGGCAACATTAACAATGCACCTGAGTACACCTTTTTTTCAGACCAGATGAGTGCAAATGCATTTGCTACTTTAACAACACAGTGCATTACATGAAAATGATACCTGCAGTGGGCTGAAACTACCAAAAACACTTGCATTTGATAGGGCCCGAAATTTTGTGTACTTGAAATTATTAAATCCGAAATACAATATGTGCTGTGATTGGTTAGCTGGCCATGTATGTTTTGATTGGCAATGTGTGTTTGGAATATGCCATATCCCTTACTATAACCATTAGTTTCATCGGATTTCATTTACGACTTCAAACCATTTCAAGCCGGATTCAGACTTAAGAATGTTAACAAACTAGAGGATCGTCCAGAATGGATTGTTTTCATGCATGGACTTTGCAAGCATGGATTTCACATGACATTTTGGAGTGGTATGATTATTGTTATTTTTTTCTTATACATTTTAGATACTTTATACACCCTTTAATCGTGATATTTGTTGGGAAGCTATAATACAAAAAGTAATCAATCACAAAACCATGGTAATTTTTCCTAAGCCGCAGTGAACAGCCGTACAAAAGTGAGAGCTTACAAAGCTACTTACTGTACTATGCAAAGATTATCGTAAAAACTATGTAAACATTTTGGCTAGCAGGCGAGCAGAGGCAAAGCTTTGCCTTTTGTTTACATCATAGCAACTACATAAAAGTTATAATTGGAACTGTTGGAAAACACAACTACAAATAATATAATATACCTACAAGTTGTGTTCCATAAACAACGTCCTGTGTGTGGGTTTTTGTGTGTAGCCTGCATTTTACTTATGTTGTATAGGTTTTAGAAGCTGTTTTCCATAAAATGTGTATGACATAGATAAACATTGGGGTTATAATGTTCAGGAACAGTGTTTAAAATAAATTAGAACCGCCTTGAGAAGGTCAAACAAATGAGGTTCGGAAATGGGGTTGACAAAACAGTTTCTTTGACATAGCGTCTCCTCTAATGCAAGCTCAGCCAGGCCTCGTCCCCTTTTTTTACATATAGGTGGCACAAAGCCCTGAAAAAAAAAATGCGTGCAAACGACTCTTTTATTGTAGTTCTTGGATAGTGGATTCTGTTAAGTAAAATATCTCCTTTAGACTTGAGCTTTGTAACCTTGCAGATTTTTTTATGCTTAAACATCAAAATTACAGACAAACTTCAGAAGAAAGAGTAAAAAAGCATAATAGGACCCCTTTGAAATATGTGATGGTGGAAGTCTGATCTGAGAATTTGCACCAAAGAAAATGTGTCACTTTTGTTGAATCCTATTGTGCACATTAACTGAAAGTAAAGAAAAGAGCGCAGAGAATGAAAATTTGCCAGGCGATGGACTAACACAAAAAAGGTAACAAGTCATGAAAACATATTTGAGCAAACATGAAGTACACAATTCCATCACATCTGCACATGGAAGGTAAAAATTCAACAGAGGTGAAAGCTGAATTTATTAAAGTTTATACTAAATCTATCAATTCTACACACAGACACTGCAGACTATTCCTACTGTTATCAACTGTCTAACTCAGGGTTTCCCAAACGGGTTCACAAACCTACTGTACATTTTCAAATATGTGAGCTCCAGGCCGTCAGCAGCCATTAAACACTCATGTATCCGCTGAGATAGGCCCTATTTACACCAGGTATTAGGATGCGTTTTGGTCAGTCGGATCACAAGTGGACGACGCTAAATACAGCTGTAAAGGGAGTCTAAAACGTGGTAGTTGAAAACCTATTCGACTGGATTGCTTTCGTAGTGTAGATGCTCATATGGATAAATGTGTTTGAACAGCCACAAAATATTTCCTGCTGTCTGCCTACTGACATAATGTGATCATTATTGGAAACGCGCTGGCCAGACAGGATTTAAACTTTGTCTGCTGAAGGACATCCTGGGATTTTTAATGACCACAGAGAGTCAGGACCTCAGATGAATGTCTCATCCGAAGGACAGTGCCCTTTGAAAGTACAGTGTCCCCATCACTGTTAGGACCCACACAGACCACAGTATGAGCACCCCCTGCTGGCCTCACTAACACCGGTACCAGCAGCAACCTAGCAACAGCTCTGATGCAATTTTAAGTGAACCAAATTCAAAAGGGAACAAGAAAGTACAATTGAGAAGCACCCCATGCCACCGTCCTTAATTACAACCTTGTTTCAGTCCCTTTCGATATAGAAGTCTTTGCTACTGGCTCCCTCATAAAGTCTTATCGCATAATGCCGTTAT
The DNA here is from genome assembly GCF_024679245.1 of Pseudorasbora parva. Lineage (NCBI taxonomy): Eukaryota > Metazoa > Chordata > Actinopteri > Cypriniformes > Gobionidae > Pseudorasbora > Pseudorasbora parva. The sequence goes on along the minus strand of NC_090190.1, from coordinate 27,444,882 downwards.
AAGGTAACTTTTCAAAATGTAGTCAAAATCAGTCCACCTACAATATTCCTGCAATATCAGAGGCTGCAGTTGCAGTACCGCAGTACTAGGACCCTAGTTTATGACAATGCCACTAGTCAATTCTACTCCAACAGAGGAGACCTGGTTAAAACTTCAAACTTACAGATGCAAAGACTCGATCCCACAGTAAATATTCAAAGAACAGACATAAACTTGAATGTGCAAGGCTTTTGTGTCAGCAGTCTCCAGTTATCATTTACTTTTGCAAAAGCAGTTAATTGTGATTGGATGTTGTAAACTAGTAAGCCTATTTGTTTTCAATTTTGCTATAAGTTTCACATCCTGCTCCACGTTGTTTAAATAGTAAATGCATTTGCACCCATTTGTGCGCACTTGCACTGGTCTGAAAGTGAGGTGTGTTTTCAGGTGCATTGTTGGTATGTGGCTATTTTATGGCAACTGAAATAGACTGCACCATTGTCCAACTAAAATCTGGTCTGAAGTCAATGGCAATATATATATATATATATATATATATATATATATATATATATATATATATATATATATATATATATATATATATATATATATATATATATAAATTGTGCCATTTAAAGAGTGCATTTAGTAATATGCGCCTATAGGTGGGTCCACAATGCCCATACACTTTACTTTGCTTATTACACACACAGGTACATGCAGCAGCACACAAAACATTTTTAAATGTCAAAAATTAAAGGATTAAAATGTAATGTATTCTTGTATACATAAATATAAAAATGCCTACATGTCATAATGGATAGTCATTGCATCTAACAGAATTAGCCTACCTATTTGCAGTAATGATGTGCAAGCAGGCATCATTGGATGAGCAGATCTGTTTCCTCGCTAAAGAAGTGTTCAGCCATGTAAATAGCGAATCCGCCATGGCGTGAGCACTTGTTTTTAAAGGGAATGGGAGATGAGACTCTTAATTTTTCTCTTAACTGTTAACTCTTGAATTTTTGCTCATCATGCCCAAAACATAAAAAACACCTATTACTCATTGAGAGACTAGATACAAACCTTTAGATCATGCGCTGGATCATTTTTCCCATCGTTAAACCAGCAAAAGTGGATTAGGACACGCCCTAAGTGCACTTGTGCCATGTGCTTTAGATCACTTAGAAATCGTTAAAATAGAGCCTTTCCCTGTGTTACTCATTATTAGGGAACATCCTATTACTCACTATACTTCATACTCTAATTCATAGAAGAAAACCTTCACTACTATATTCCCACAGCATCGCACACAATATTCTGTTTTGAAACCAATCATTATTACAGTTGCACATTCACACAGACTAAGCTGATAAATATTCATCTTATTCATTCTTTTGTTCCATTTGTTAATCAATCATATAGTACAGTGACAGTTATCAGTAGATGGTTCAGTTGACCTTTGACTCCTACAGCTGTGCTGGCAAGACATCGCTGACCCACGGGACATTCCTGGGGGAATGTCAGACAGTCCACTGGAGAGATTGCTGGAAACACGCATGTGTAGCATGTCAAGGAAACCACTGCAAGAGAGAGGGTGCAGTCAAGTGAATGTGCAAGAATCAGCATTCAGCAGACGCCCTTTTCGACATGGGATCCTGTAGTTCCCCTTCAGGCAAGTCAAGAAGATTGCAAAATGCTGATGTAGTTAGGAAAACATCTGAATCTGTATTTTTATTCATAAACAATGGATATATATAGTGTACACACCCCTTCTACAGTTTTAAAGTTGATTTGACACATTTCTCCAAGCTCAAGTCACTGTTCTGAAAACAGTTAACATGGTAATCTGAACGCTTTGTAATTTCTTGCAAATTACAAATCACTTGTTTACTCGTAAACACTGCACCAAAACAGTGTTTTTACAGTAGTTCATGTATCCAACCAAAACTTTAATATATCAGGAACAAAACAACTACAACTACTCGTTTTTATTGGCTTTAAAATCACAATCATTTGTGTACCATTTTTCCAAACACAACTATAATTTTCTAATTGTTTACAGAACTTGATCTCAATGAGATCTCAATCACACAAACTATAAAAGGGAAAAAGTAAAACAACTAAAAAGAAGATTGGAAAAAGGAAGAGGTGGTAGAGTGGAAGGCAATGGTATTAGTGGAAAGAGCAAGAGAAGAAGATATAAGAAAACATGGACAGAGGGAATGGGGAAACAAATGTGTAAGAGGAGGGAGGAGAATTAGAAGGATAGGGTACAGGTGAGATTCAAAAGAAATCAGAGCCAACCCAATGACCATGTCATAAATTATGGTCTCTTCTTGAGGGAAGCTGGACCGAGGTATCCCTGGAAAACAAGTGCTGCAATCCATTGGTGTTGTGGCACATAATGCTGTCTTGTCAGGGTGATCAGGCACATAACACATAATGCTGTCTTGTCACTTTCTGCAGGGTGATCAGGAGCAAATTAAGCAAAAATGTGCAGCTGTATGGGACAATGTACACTTTCACCATTTAGCATTGGAGTAAATTTATTTATTCACTTATTTTATTGCAATTGTACTGGGTGAAAACTCATCGTTATACAACTAAACTTGTCATTAAAGACCTCTGGAGAAGCTATGATTAAAGAACACGAAGGCACTTGTATTTTATTAATGTATTTGTGTATCTACAGCTGACACACATTGTAGTTTTGATGTTATTCATTTTTGATAAATGCATTAATATAATAAACTGCAGTGCTTTATGCAGTGAAAACTGAAATGTTTTGCCAACATAACAGCTGTGTTAATTGTTTTGAGAGCAACCAGGGCCGTTTCTAGCCTTCTGGCACCCTAGGCGAGATTCATATGTTCCACCCCCCTCCCCCCCACCCCCAAACTACAACTAAATATATTTAAGTTTTTAGTATTTACATATTTAAGTAAATATGACTTCCTTATTTCATGGGCATATTGTACATGCCTTAATCGAATAATGCAGCTAGGTTTATTATCACTGAGATCACAGATGTTGGGGGGTTCGGGGGCATGCTCCCCCCAAGAAAATTTTGATTTCTATGATCTACATATGTGTATTTTAAGATGTTCTGAAGGCCAAAAAATTAGATAACAATAGCTTGAAAACCATGTCACTCGGCGCCGCTGCGGATTGAAGAACACAGTGACACAAAGACTAAAAGACGGGACGAAGCCGTAGCCGAAACCTCACACCAGTTTCATAAAAAAACTTATGCCTCTTATACTTAAACTTATACTGTCATGGTTATGACAGTATTAGCCTACTTGATCAATTTACACTAAACAGCTATCTCTGATGTAAAAAAATAAAAAATATTCAAATGAACTGCTATAATGTTCTGCACCTGAAATGAGCATGGCGTGTGGTCCGTCCAGTACTAATAACCAGTGTAATGTTTTGCTCAACGTTATGATTGAGCGCCCAGCTTAGTAGAGAACAAGTAACCAATAAGTAGGCTAACATACCTGTATATTTCGCTTTCTTTTTTTATATTTCCTCTTTTTTCTTTTTACGATACGGAGCCCCTGATGGCTTTGACCTTTTCATGATGATGAAACTAAAGCACGCTGTAACGAGTAGAAATATAGTGTGGCCTCTTTAAGAGTTGCGCGCGCTCCCTGCAAACGAAGTCTGCATTTTGTGTATGTGAGTCTTGAACTCCCATGTGTTCACTTCACTCCAATAATCACAACTAATCATAATGCCTTGAAATAGCAAAAGTACAAAATATTAATAATAAAATATATATGAAATAACTAAAAAATCTTGTTGGGGCGGGGGCTCATTGGCGCCCCCCAGCTGTTGGCGCCCTAGGCGACCGCCTAGTTTGCCTATGCCTAGAAACGGCACTGAGAGCAACTACAATCATTTGGAGAAATGTGTCAAAGTGATTGAGAAAAACTAAAACAGCTGGTTTCTGTGATGTAAAAAAATCAATAAAAATAAATCTTATCAGAACTTTTACACATTTATTGTAAAAAAAAATGTACAATGTAATGCCACTGAAAACCAAAGTGAAAAAAATATAAAATCTTCCCAAATTTCAAATTCATGCTGATAGACGCCTATCTAAACAGTCAGAGTAATAAACTCAAAAGGTACTAAATATAAGTTCAGGAGGCAGTTGGTTATTTCAAATCTATCAGCTTGAAACATCTTGACTTATGATTAGACAGTCACTGTACTTTATGGTCAATTAACAAATGGAACAAAATAATAAATAAGACGAACATTTACCAATATCTTCATGTGTGAACGTGCTGAATGTAATAGTGTGGGAAAATAGTAGTGAAGGTTTTCTCAGAGTATGGATTAGAGGACTTTCATGGTTTTAAAGTGAGTTCTGCATGAGTGAGTAATAGGGTGTTCCCTATTAAGATATTATCATATTAAACATATTAAACAAAAGTTCTGATATAAATTTTCTGGAATTTTTTACATCACAAAAAAAAAAACTGTTTTAACAGGAATGTGTAGGCTGATGGATCTTAACTACACAGGACTAGATCTATATTCAACTTTAGCACTACACAAACTCATCGCAGCTTCAGTATGGGTGACAGTAAAAGTTAAATATCTTGAGTCTCTTCAGTTGAATGGATAATAAATCTCCATTTTTGCATCTTACCGGCTAAAGGCAGGCAGCAAACGGTGATGAGGAAGGATCCTTTAAGTTTCATCATGATGGTACGTCTTCCTCTGAACAGCTTTGCCTACTGAACTCAACAGAGTGAACCTTTCTTATTCATCCACCTCAATCACAACAGTGGTTTGCCTTTTTCTGATTCCTAGCATGTAATACTGAGTATGATAGAATCAGCAAGTAATCTAAATGACTGCCACTATGAAATTCCTAAAGCTTTTGGTTTGCTGTTGAACACAATTCTCGCTGAAAACACAATTAGATTGTGGTGGACTTTGACTAGACTTGCACTCCACCCAGGAGATTTAATTTGATTTAATAGTGAACATGAACACTTAAAGGGACAATTCACCCAAAAAAAGAAAATGACCCACTGGTTTACTCACCATCAAGCCATCCTAAGTGTAAATGACATTCTTTCAGATAAATGCAATAGGAGTTGTATTAAAAATATCCTGGCTCTTCCAAGTATTATAATGGCAGTAAATGGCAGCCCAAAATTTGAAGCCTCCCAAAAAGTGTATGCATCCATTATAAAATGGTGCAACTGGTGCAACAATGACATTGTAAGTGTTTTGAGATACGTTACACTTTCTTCTTAAGTTGAATACGGACGGCGGTCAGCTGGAAGCTGCCATTTACATTCCATTTAGCAGACGCTTTTATACAAAGCGACTTACAAATTAGGAGAGCAATAGAAGCAACTAAACAAACAAGAGCAACAGCATGCAAGTGCTGTAACAAGTCTCAGTTAATCGAGCCCAATACACAAACTTTTTTTAATAAAACAAACAAACAAACAAACAGAAAATTTAATAGGATAGTTAAGTGCAGTCTTTATTGGTCAGGTGGAAAAGATATGTCTTAAGATGTTTTTTGAAAATGGCTACAGACTCGGCTGCTTGAATTGAGATAGGGAGGTCGTTCCACCAGGTGGGAATGGTCCAGGAAAAGGCCAGTGAGAGTGATTTCATGCCTCTTTGGGATGGCAGCATGAGGTGTCGTTCACGTGGAGAACGCAAGCTTCTGGAGGGTGTGTAAGTCTGAACATTTGGAAAAGCAAATTGTGGTCTGCCGTTCACTGCCATCATAATGCTTGGATTAGCCAGGATATGTTTTAATATAACTTTTAAGAATTTTATATACATCTAGGATGGTGAGAAAATTATGGGATAATTTTCATTTTTGGGTGAACTATCCCTTTAAGAACTGAACTGAACTGAAAAAAGAATAGGAAAACATAATGTCTTCCTTTTTAAGACATAAGGCAAAGTAATATTTTAAGGCAAATAATATATTTCCATATTATTATAATTAGGGTGGTAATATGGTTTAACAAAGTGTGTGTTAACAAAGTGTGTGTTCTGTTAGAGAGAGCAGTGCTGCTGAAAAAACAAACAACATACAGCCTGTTTGCTCCAAATTACAGGCATGCAGAGGAGCAGGAAAATCAAATGACAGCAATCTTGTGACACAAGCGTGACACAGTCACGATAAACGGTTTACTAGTGATTATGCCACAGACACACAAACACACACTAATGCAAATCTCAGACACACGATAAACATATTTTATAATAGTGCGTTCGACTGATAATGCTCACTCACACATTGAATAAATAATGCACAAACATGTGGAGTGGAAAAGAAAATATATATATATATGTGTCACTTATGTGATTGTTTGGTGTTTTAGTGTGAGAAAAAAGCGGTGGACAGATGGTCTGTTGTTTAATCCTGTCTGTCCTCTGCTAGTCTATGTCTGTCTCTTTGTCTCAATCTCTTGCTCCATCCCCCAGTTGTCACATGTTTAGTTTCATCTGCTGCGTCCCAATTCAGAGGCTACATCCTCCGTAGGGCGCATTTGTAGGCCAATTACGTCACTGCGGTGCGACAAAGGCTGTCCTAATTTGAAGGCTCCTTCAAATGAGTCCTTTGTTTATAACATGAATATAACATATGGATTGCCGAATTACACTTTTAAACACAAGTACTAGGTTTTAATTTCAACTAGGTTTTCAATTAAATATCTAATGATACCAATACCAAAAATTAAAATAAATTAAATGCGGTTCAAATGTTTAATTATATCTTACTACGATATGATTATAGTTTATATTATTTATTATACACTGAAATGGACCATAGGGAATATATTTAGACTGACTGAAAACAAAAACTGTCACTCATCAATGCCAGGCATGCTAGGCGACAAGATCAGTGCTCTGTAGGCTAGACCATCATTTAAAGGAACTGTATGTAAGAAATGTATTTCAATGAATCATACAATGGCCCTAGACACTAAGAAACCATGTTAATTTCAAATACTTATATCACTAACAACAGTAGTCTGGCCAAGATATTGTTGTTACGTCACGGACACGAGGAAACAGGAAATTGGTGCGAGGACTCAAGTGCAGTGAGAAAATTATAATTTATTATAAAATAAAACAAACTCAACACAAAAACCCACAAGGGGGAAAAACACATAATCAGAACTGTAACATAACTCAAAAACATACCAACAGAGAAATCACGGGGAACCGGAAGACGCAGACATAACATACACAAGGATCCAACACAGACTGACAAACACAAGGAGATTATAAAGGGAACAAACAAGGCAGATAATGAGGGAGAACAGGTGGGGCAAATTAACCAATAATCAGATAATAAGGGGGAGGGAACTGACAGGGACACGAGCACATGCTCAACATAACAAAACCCACAAGTGCACACAAGACAGGACAGGCATGTGACATTACCCCCTCCTTAAGGAGCGGCTACCAGACGCTCCACTAGGGACGGGAGGGACAGACCCGGGCGGGACGGGAGGGACAGACCAGGGAGGGACGGGAGGGACAGACCAGGGAGGAACGGGAGGGACAGACCAGGGAGGAACGGGAGGGACAGACCAGGGAGGAACGGGAGGGACAGACCAGGGAGGAACGGGAGGGACAGACCAGGGAGGAACGGGAGGGACAGACCAAGGAGGGACGGGAGGGACAGACCAAGGAGGGACTGGAGGGACAGACCAGGGAGGGACGGGAGGGACAGACCAGGGAGGGACGGGAGGGACAGACCAGGGAGGGACGGGAGGGACAGACCAGGGAGGGACGGGAGGGACAGATCAGGGAGGGACGGGAGGGACAGACCAGGGAGGGACGGGAGGGACAGACCAGGGAGGGACGGGAGGGACAGACCAGGGGGGCACGGGAGGGACAGACAAAGAAGGTACAGACAAGGGAGGGGTAAACAAGGGAGGAACGAGGAAAACAAAAAGTTCAGGAGGCCATGGTGGCCCACAAAGTTCGAATGGCCAGGGCGGCCCACCGAGTTCGGGAGGCCCACCAAGTTCAAGCGGCCGGGGCGGCCCATAGAGTTCAGGCAGCCAGGGCAGTGCGGGTAGAGCAGGGCGCCAGGGAGGCGCGGTGAGAGCAGGGCGCCAGAGAGGCGCGGTGAGTGCAGGGGGCGCCAGGGAGGCGCGGTGAGAGCAGGACGCCTCAGCGGCGCGGTGAGAGCAGGACGCCTCAGCGGCGCGGTGAGAGCAGGACGCCTCAGCGGCGCGGTGAGAGCAGGACGCCTCAGCGGCGCGGTGAGAGCAGGACGCCTCAGCGGCGCGGTGAGAGCAGGACGCCTCAGCGGCGCGGTGAGAGCAGGACGCCTCAGCGGCGCGGTGAGAGCAGGACGCCTCAGCGGCGCGGTGAGAGCAGGACGCCTCAGCGGCGCGGTGAGAGCAGGACGCCTCAGCGGCGCGGTGAGAGCAGGACGCCTCAGCGGCGCGGTGAGAGCAGGACGCCTCAGCGGCGCGGTGAGAGCAGGACGCCTCAGCGGCGCGGTGAGAGCAGGACGCCTCAGCGGCGCGGTGAGAGCAGGACGCCTCAGCGGCGCGGTGAGAGCAGGACGCCTCAGCGGCGCGGTGAGAGCAGGACGCCTCAGCGGCGCGGTGAGAGCAGGACGCCTCAGCGGCGCGGTGAGAGCAGGACGCCTCAGCGGCGCGGTGAGAGCAGGACGCCTCAGCGGCGCGGTGAGAGCAGGACGCCTCAGCGGCGCGGTGAGAGCAGGACGCCTCAGCGGCGCACGGAGAGCAGGACGCCTCAGCGGCGCACGGAGAGCAGGACGCCTCAGCGGCGCACGGAGAGCAGGACGCCTCAGCGGCACAGGCCGGGCGTTGGGGAAACTTCTCCAGTCCAGCAGTATCCACCGGCACAGGGACCACCGGAACACGATCCACCGGCACAGGGACCACCGGAACACGATCCACCGGCACAGGGACCACCGGAACACGATCCACCGGCACAGGGACCACCGGAACACGATCCGCCGGAACTGAGACCACCGGCACACGATCCACCGGAACTGGGACCACCGGAACTGCCTCCGGGGCTTCGGATAAAGCCCTGTGCTCCTTCCACGCATGCAGGACTGCCACCACAAAGCATCCCATCACAGCCCTCCAGGCCGTTTCCGGACTCGGGACCACCGGAACGGAGTCCACCGGCACAGGGACCACCGGAACACGATCCACCGGCACAGGGACCACCGGAACACGATCCACCGGCACAGGGACCACCGGAACACGATCCACCGGCACAGGGACCACCGGAACACGATCCACCGGCACAGGGACCACCGGCGCACGATCCACCGGCACAGGGACCACCGGAGCACGATCCACCGGCACAGGGACCACCGGAGCACGATCCACCGGCACAGGGACCATCGGAGCATGATCCACTGGCACAGGGACCACCGGAGCACGATCCACCGGCACAGGGACCACCGGATCACGATCCACCGGCACAGGGACCACCGGAACATGATCCACCGGCACAGGGACCACCGGAGCACGATCCACCGGCACAGGGACCACCGGAGCACGATCCACCGGCACAGGGACCACCGGAACACGATCCATGGTTGGATCCTTCTGTCACGAACACACAAAGGAAATGGGTGCGAGGACTCAAGTGCAGAAAAGGATATATTTATTTATAACAAATAAAACAAACTCAAAACAAAACCCACGAGGGGGAAAAACACATAATAGAATAATAAAATATAAACTTAAACAAACCAACAGAATCACGGGGAGGACGGGAGACGCAGACATTACACACACAAGGATCCAACACAGACTGACAAACACAAGGAGATTATAAAGGGAACAAACAAGGCAGATAATGAGGGAGAACAGGTGGGGCAAATTAACCAATAATCAGATAATAAGGGGGAGGGAACTGACAGGGACACGAGCACATGCTCAACATAACAAAACCCACAAGTGCACACAAGACAGGACAGGCATGTGACAATTGTCAGTTAAAAGTTGTTGTTGCAGCCCTCAACTGATGTTGATGTTGACATGTTGTGTTTTGGCCTGAAGCGCCGCCCTCCACCTATCTACCAATCACAAAGTCAGTAGTGTTTCGGTATCCGGGTTCCCAGCTCTGCTTTAGTTACAGCTCATAGACCATAAAAACTTCAGCTACAAGCGTTCTTCTTGAATCCTGCAGCTTATCTGGCAACCTCGAGTCAGGGGGGAGGGGATACACCGCCTTAGAGTCATTTGAAAATGATTGCAGTACCAGTTTTGGCCACAATCACTTCCTTTAACACTGCTCAGCCCAACCTTTGCAGCCTTCGAAGGCATGGCCACTGAAGTCCCAATCCTTCGAAGGATGCAGCCATTGTGATTTGGTTTGGTTCTGTTTTTGTTCCCTGTCATTGTAAGTTGACCTAGTTCCCCAGTTTGTGCCAGTTTATTTCCATATGATTCGTTTCACCTGCATTTCATAGCGCCTTTTGTTTGCCCTGTGTATTTAAGCCTTTAGTTCCATTTTCAGATCTATGTTCAGTCTTGTTTAAGTTGGATGTGGTTATGTTTTGTTTCTCCTACGTGTTAGATTTGTGTTTAAAGACTGTGTGCTTGTATTCTCCATCGCCATGTACTTCATTACAGCCACATACATGTATCCTGTATGTTTGTATAATTTTTGAGCTGTTTAAGATATCAGTGGCCTCATGCCTATTGGCTAATAATAATCATGCTGCGATCTGATTATTGAATCTAAAGCTATGATCTAAAGTCATGCGTCACAGTTTCCGGTGTTATCAATCAACTTGAGATCATGCTAACTGGGGACATGCACATACACACAGATAAATTTAGCTGCTGTCCAGCAGATTTTATGGCGACAGATTCATATGTGCATACATTAAGAAACCTATTGTATATTGTTTATAAACATTGGTATAAATATTAGAACGCTTTAATTTCACTTTGTTCAAGTTTAACATGCTCTCCTGTCATGCTCACAAACCATGCATGCCCACATTAACATGGGACATTTGTTCTAAATTTTTCAGCACATTTTTGTAATTTCTTTGCAACACTGATATCTGTCTGTAATTTACTGTCATGTTCTAATCATAAATTAAAAATATATATATTTCATCCCTCACAAAATATATTTCAATCCCTCACAAAATGTAACAATGGTTTTATTATAGTAAAAATATAGTAATTCTATTGTAATTTTATCCCGGCTCGAGACAATAGGTAAATGGAAATGAATACTGTTATCCACATGGAGTACCAATCCCGAAAAGAAATGGACTGCCACACTGAGGGGAAGAGGCTGCTTAAATAAAGAGAGGGAAACCTGTGCGCCAGTCAGCTGTGGCTCATCTCTATGGGCAGAGCCCCACCAAAATATTCATCCAACCATTTATAGACCTCTATATATACTAAATTAATAATAAAGTGTAAATGTATTCAGAATTCTACAACAAATATTTTTAGTTTTTTCTAGATTAAGTTTTAAAGTGAGCAGGAAATATTAAAATTTCACGCATGGATTTGACAGGCATGTATTCATGATACTAGGTGGGGCAGCCGGTCTGTAAGGCCTCCATAGCTCTACAATGCCCCGCAAATTTCCAATGTAAATCTGTGGTGAAAAATGGAACTACAGCGCACTCTCGTAGAGAGCCATTGAGGCGGATTTCTGCCTGCCCCACCTGTTTTTACATGACCTCACGTAATAAACCTCATTCCAGACCAAGACGATATCCATCTGCTTCAGATGTGTCTGCATCTGTTCTTTCTATGTGGAGTGGTGTATCAAATTAATAAAAGTATAAATGCTTTATTTGAAATGTGCTCTTGTGAATACAATTTTACTCAAGTCGTATTGGAGTTAGTGACTTGTAATTTGTAATGGAGTCATTTTTGCTGTAAGGAATCTGTACTTTTACTCAAGTATGGTTTTCAGGTACTCTTTACACCTCTGCTGTGGCATGGATGAACTCACACTTTGCCAGGTTCACGGTGAGCTGAGCAACCACAAACAACTGAACAAACACAGAATCCATGTTAGATATTCATCCCACAAATCACATACACCCCCAAATCCTTCAAATAGACTGCAAATACTTCATTGGCTGCTGGAATGTGGCCAGAGCATTTTTTTTTAGGCTGACACTCACTCAATATAAAAATATACTCCAGAATTGTGTTTAGACATTTTATTGGCTGAAGCATTTAAAGCTTATAGTTTAAGTTTAAAATTTATAGTTTAAGCAGATACTTAACCTCAGGTTTCAGATGATTGTGTTTTTCCCACATACTTTATAAAAATTAAAAAAAACGTTGCGCATTGGGGTGGTCACCCGCATCAATATCATGTTGTAAAACATTACTTTAAATAGGAATGTCAGAAAATAAAAATGCATATGTATTAATGAAATGAATCAATTCCAAACATTTATCAATAGGAAGAGGTTCCAGGAATACAGGCAGATTATTCAGAATCTCAGAGATTATATACAATGAAAACAAAGCCTTCCTTGGGAGACATCACATTTAAAATGAACTATATGAATGCTTGTAAGACTAACAGAAAATCTCCTCTTTGACAAAAAAAAAAAAAAAAAAAAAAAAAGATTATTGTTGTCTGCAAAATCAAAAACAGAACAAAAATCTAAAAGCACTAAGGCCAAAATGTTAGCAGCATAATCGTTAGAATATCAGACCTTTAGGGGTGCAGACTTATGTGCTGTGTAAGGCTTTAAAACCAGACTAATAAAATTAATATTTAAATAATTGTGTAAATTAATAAGTACCCCCCCCCCCCCATTCCATTCTTTGTTTAGAAAAATCTAATCAGGCAAAAGATAATTGATAATTGATTTCATTTTCACCCAAAAATGAAAATTACCCCATTATTTGCACACCCTCAATTCATCCTAGGTGTACACTTGCAATTTTTACACTTTTAGAACTTTATCAGAATCTTGACTACATTTAGCCAACATACACATTTTTAAACCTGTTTCCAAGTCTATATTTCAACAAAATAGGCCTATCTACAAATACAATTGTAATCACAAATACATCAACAAAGAACTGTACAAAAGTTTTGTACCAGGGAGCAATGTCCATAATAACCACCACAGTCTCGCATGAGACAGGCCTACATTTCACAAATAATCTGCTATTTGATGAGAGAGTCACAGCTGAACTCGAGTCCCGACCTACATATTAAAAGAATAGGGAACAGCTTGAAGCATACAAAACAAACTAGGACTGGTTATGTGTCATAGCTCACAATTCACCAAACACGTCTTGTTTAGCCCGGGTAAGAACAGACAGCTACTTTGTTACCTTTAAATTTAGTCTAGCTATTCCTTAGAAGGGAGGAAATACAGCGCGTTGGAGGTGTGGCACTATCTCCCGGACGGGTAAGTGGAAAATCCTGAAATCGGGAATGCTTTTCATACGGATCAGAGTTAGGCAAATTTAAACAACTTCTTTGTCTTAGTCTCTGAGGTAAGTTAGGCATATTAAGCTCCTCTGGTTATCGGGTCTGTGCTGCGTTATAAGTAAATCCCCCTCACGCAGGCGAAAAGGGATTTCAGCAGGATGGATGGATTGAGGGGGAAGGGAAGCTGGACGTTATGATTAGGGAACGGGTTGTGTGTATGGCCGAGTGAGAGTCGATCAAAACATGCGCTGTATGCTAAAAGGAAACTGAGTAATAACGTGTTTCATTGTATTACAAGGTAGGATTTGTTTTACGACTTGTCTTATTCCACCAGGGCGTCAACTTTGGCAGCCGAGGCACTGTTGAACAAACTGGAACCGTTTATCAACGGTTTGCAAATAACGTTCAGTTTCTTCGAATCTTCTCGTGAAAGTCATCTAAAGTGGAATTAATTTATCTTTTAACTGCGTGTTTTTTTATTACTAGTTTTATGTTCGTTAATGTTTGGACCAGTACTTGTTTGTAAAGTCCGGCAGGCTAACTTGTTGTGACCTTACGTTACATCAAAACAGCCGATCCATCCTTGTTTGTTATAGGAGGCACTATATGTTTAGAAGCTTATGTTAGGTACTTGTTATTTTGATTGGTTTTGAAATTGTGGACTACACTTCTAGACTCGGCAGTTTGGCAGGGAAACTGAAAATACCATGCTCTTGCAAAAACATGCTAGAACTAAATACATTTTAGCTGCTTCTCAGTTATAGGTTATAAAGTATAAAGTAACACGTGTGTAAGTTGGCACTGTAATGAACCGTAACGTTTACTCCAAGCTCAAAGCGTTTCAAAACAAATAATGTGCTTTATCCACTGACAGGACTGTTCAAGATTCTGACGGATACGGAGATTGCTCAGTTATTAACACAATGGATTGAAGAAGCGGTGTTTTACCGTTGTGGCAGTGACCGCAAACTAATGTGAACTGATAAAATGACAACGCATCTCAAATCTGTCCTAAAGACTGCACTATGACAAATATACATCTACCTGGACTTAAAGTAGACTGAAACAAGACGATGCAAAGGCATTTTATATTTTGTTCAATTTATTTACTCAAAAAAAGAGGAAAAAAGATTTAACAGTTTGGTTGAAAGCTCATAATTGTTTTCTCTTTTTTTCTCAGGCAGTATTATTGGGGAAATCCCACTCTCAGGGGATTCAGGGATTCTAAGAATGATTTGCTGATCCAGTCGTTTGGAGATTCCTTTCACATTCAATCAAAGACTCTTTCATAGACTTAAACTTGACTTACAGTTTGTGAATCAGTCGCCCACAGACATACATACACCCATATACAGTCAAGCCCATAAAAACATTCAGCAGACACCTGTCATATACACGCCGTCATGGCCAATATTTATCCATACGGCTGCTTCACTCATGCTGTTGTCAGATGTATCCCAGAGTCTTTTGGGAAGTTGGCAGAGGGTGGCGAAGGGCTTCAGACGGACCTCGCCAAGGCCCAGCGTCAAATGGGGGTGCTGACAGGTGCACTGAGGCAAAAGGTGGGGCTGCAGTTGATTGAAATTCCAGCAGACTCTGAGCTGCCTGAGAGCTGGCGGATCGAAGACATTGCTGTGATCCAAGGCGACACAGCGCTCATCACACGACCCTTCAAACAGCAGAGACGCGTTGAGGTAAGGGGCACACACATGGCTATAGGAGATGTAGATGTTACTTGGCCTCATAAGTGAGTTTTCTTTAGGCAGATGCAGTGCGGCGAGTCCTAAATGAACTGAACCTGACAGTGGTGGAGATGGGCGATGAGGAGGGGAGGTCTGGTGGAGCTACTCTAGAAGGAAGTGATGTCCTCTTTACTGGAAAAGAGTTCTTTGTGGGCATTTCGAAACACACCAATCACAGAGGGGCAGAAGTTCTGGCTGACACCTTCAAGGCGAGTGGTGTGTTTCATTTGAATCGATTCTGTTAGCATTGGCTGATTAGAATACTGTAACATCGTGCCCTAACTACACACGACACAATAAGATTCCAGCGAAAAGCTTTTCTGTCCATACCAGACACGACACGACAACGAGATGCAACAAATCAATCAAAAAGAACAACCAATCAGAACAGCGTGTGGGCGGGCACTAGCGGCAAGTGCACAGCACCAAGGAGATTAATCTTGACAGCACTCGCAAGGAAATAAATAAGTGCATAATCAAATTCACAAATACTACACCATTTAAACTACCGTACAACAAATACGTACTGGGTTACTAAAACAATCGTTGTCATAGAATATACTTGTTTGTTCACAGTTCACAGTTGTTTAATTTCAATATCTAAGGTCAATTATCCGTTGCTGCTTTTAGAATGGGAGCGCTAAATGATATTTAAAGTAACATTACACACTTTTAACATTAAATAAAGCACATAAACACTACCTGAGTTAAAATTGCCATGTTTTGTGTTGTTGTTCCAGCTGCGACGTCGCACAAAAATAGAAACCGTTTCTTAAATAGATTAATCGCGTGTCGCGGCTGGTTAGGACAAAAAATCTAACTAACATGGAAAATATACCTTTTATCGCGTGACGCAGCGCGGCGCCGCGTGTAGTTCCGACACAGTGTAAGAATCATGCAAACAGATTTTATTAATGAATTTCATTTATCAAATCAAACTGAATTCTTGCTGTTGTGTCAGATAATCACAAGGTTATAAGCAGAGGTGGAAAGTAACGAATTACATTTACTCGCGTTACTGTAATTGAGTAGCTTTTCTGTGTACTTCTACTTTTTTAAGTAGTTTTAAAAATCTGTAATTTTACTTTTACTTAAGTACATTTTGATTAAAGTATTGTACTTTGCTACATTTTAAACCACATCCGTTACTGAGTAAAAATAAATCATTAATGCATTATGCAAAGAGGGGAGGGAAAAAAAACGCGATCCGGAAATGACTAATATTGAATAGAGGGCGCGGGAGAGAACATGCGCGCAAATTTCAGATGGAGACGAACAAGACAGACGTCAGTGACGCAGACCCAGGTCAAAGCGAAACGCCGTCGTGAACCCCTGGCTAGTATGGAAATACTTTGGATATAGAAAAAAATAATAATGTGGTGTTGTCCTGGAGGATATCAAATGTGCACAAAATGTGGATGCAAATGAAGAAACACATAGAACATGTTCGGGCACACATCCCTCTGTGCAAATAAAGGAATGTTTATAACTTAGGCTGATTGATTTCTGTGACGCAGAGGGAATCCCGGAATCCAGTCATGAACATTAACTTTACATTATAACGTAGAATTGGCGTAATACACGCAAACTGATGGATGAACGAAAAACTCGAATGTAGAGCTGCAGGCCTTAGAAATAAATCAAATCGCGACATGGTCTGTGAACATTAAAGCACAAAACATTGCTATATGAATATATGATCTGCTTGTTCTCTCTCTGTGAATGAGCTGCTCCGTCTACTACATATTGACTCTATTATTTTTAAACATTTTTACGAATTAATGATAAAAATAAGTTGTTAATCTAATTCATAATAATTTTAATTTTAATAATAATGTTTTATTGAAATTTTAATAAACAAAATAAACAAATGGTTTTAAGTTTGTTATAATAAAGCATTTGTTCAACCAAATAAAAAAAAAAGACCAATCTTCATCATTCATTTCACATCATTTTAACTAGTGATAATAACCATCATTTAATAATAGGTACAGTAAATGTTTAATTGATGTTTTCTGAGACAGTTGTCATATCGTGAAAATCTCATTCTATCACAACCCTACAGGGGAGAGTCCCCCACCCCCACTGTTAAAAAAGTAACTAAGTAACTTTTACTCTGAGTACATTTTAAATGACCTACTTTTTTACTTTTACTTGAGTAAATTTTTAGACCAGTAATTGTACTTGTACTTAAATAAAATTTCATTGAAGTAACAGTACTTTTACTTGAGTAGAATATTTTGTTACTCTTTCCTCCTCTGGTTATAAGCATCTGACTGTACAATCTTTGCCTGTGTAATTGCCAGCAAAAATAAAATAACAAAGGTTTGATTCTGCTTTGTGCTGTATGTTCAGGACTTTGCTGTGTCCACTGTGCCTGTGTGTGGAGGCTCTCGTCTGAAGAGCATCTGCTCCATGGGCGGCCCCGATACCATCATCATCAGTAACAGCGATGGAGCTAAAAAAACACTCAGAGTGAGTGTGCACAAGTTATATAAATGTATATAGATGTATGCATTTTTCTGAGGCGCACTATCAACTAATTAATCACATTATCAACAAGTATGTTGTTGTTTTTTTGTTTTGCAGGTGATGGAGCAGCTGACTGACCATCACTATGAGATCTTGTCAGTACCTGAGGAAGTTGCTGCTAACTGCATATACATCAGAGGTCCTGCAAAAGTGGACTACCTCCTGCATCCCACAGTGGAGGAGTGTCCCAACAGTATTCCTGTGAGTGAAGGAGGATGTGCAGTACATCAAAGAGAATAATCAACAACATAGGCTAATCCTGTAATGCTGTCAAAAGTACCGACTTCAGTACCAAATCGGTACCCAAAAAAGTTTGTTGGTTTCTTTTTAGTCTGCTTGTCAATCAGTGTTGTCAAAAGTACCGACTTCGATACTGAAATTTAAAAAATGTGAGCATTGTTGAGCGGAATCGTAAAGGCCTCTGATTGCCCATTGTGCTCACGCTCATTAAATATGTCTGTGATTGGCTACAATTTGGGATGTCACAAGTACCGGTACTTCTGTACCAAGTCGGTACTGAAATTAAAACAATGTGATGATACCAGCATTTATGTAATACCGGTAGTACAGACTCCTGTGGTTCCCGAAGTGAATATATACTAGTGTCTGTGAATATTCAATTGCAAAATACTATTTAAATAGTACTCCTGCATGTTCTGCGTCTCTGTGAATGAAGTTGGGCGCAGATGCGCGCACACACACACTGCCTGTCTTTGTTGTCGCTGCCATGTGTCAATATGGACACAAACATATAACTGTCTGTTAATGAGAATTTACGGTTTCATTTGAGAACACTTGTCATATCATAACCACAGACACTCAAAGCTCTTTTCACAGCAACCCATCAAAATAAAAGTGCGGTTTATTTATTTTTTAATTGACAGAATATATTAGGCTACTGTTGTACAGTATTTAGCCACGTCTCTATGTAATAATAATACTTTACTACTAATAATAATAATTATGCCTAGATGGTTGATTATTTTTCACTTGATCCTTTTTTTTTATAAAAGTATTTGTATATTTACTTTTAAACAGGATACAGCCTTTAAATGTTCGTATTATTTATTTATAATGATTATCATAAATAATAAACTTAATACATTTCTTCTTCTTTTTTAAATATAAAAAAAACCAACAAAAAAAAACTTTTAGCTGTGGTACCGAAATTGGTACAGAGTACCTTAAAATTGTATGGTATTGGTACCGACTGCTGGAATTGTGCACTGTGACATCACTGGTTACAATGATCAGCATTTCAAAAACATGTTGTAGTAGATATACATCAATGACACCAATTGCTTACACAGATTACACACAGGGTGTTTGAAAGCAGACCGGTCCACTAATAGTCGCCTGCTCGTGCTTTCAAACATCACTAAATATTTTTCAGGTTGGTCTTTGTAATTCGTGGAGAAAATAAAAAGATTATTCAAACTATCTTGTTAAAATTTCAATTGAATTTTGCACTTTCCTACATCTTGAATTCAGAGTAAACGCGCTGTAAAACCATGAACCAATAATCTGTGCATCACTGTCAAATGAGGAGATTCTGAAATGCCCACTTGTAAGCTAGATACTGCAGATGTAGGTCTGATGTAGACAGACAAACAACCATTTAATGTGTTCCAGTGACGTTTGCTAGAAATTAAATATTGAAATAATGAAATTCCTGGTTCCAACAGTGCCTTCAGAACTCCTTATTGCAGCTTTGATGTTGCATACTATTTGTAGTACATTTGTCTTATTGGCAGTATATTATACTACATGGGCTGGTTGATTTTGATTGTGAATTATATCACAATATCTTTACTGATGATATGAAATTGTGTATATTGCTATAATGTTAAACGTTTGGCTTTTTATCACTTTCTTTTTTTTTTTGTCTCATGACTGACAGCTGATTGGTACTGCTTTCAAAAGCTGCTGTTCATAATTTTGCAAGCTTTTGCAGCATTGTCAATCGCAATTTTAGTCAATCACAGACATGTCTATTGATCAAATTAACAAAATGGCCAATCAGGGAGATTGCACATTTTATATATAATTTTACTGCTTGGCATCACAGGATCATAATGCATCCTTGGGACTGGTGAATAGTGTACCTTTTAATGGTACTGCATCCATTTAAATTCTTCTGAATGTTTTAATTGTTTCAAAGTCAATAAAAAAAAAAAAAAGCAGATTACTCTATATGAAAGCATGGCAAAACTTGTTTTGACATATTTACTTAATTCTCATTTTCAGGCCTTCCAGCGTTTGACAGATTACACCTTACTGCCCACAGCCTGCAGTGAAGCCTCCAAACTTGGGGGATCACTGTCCTCCCACTGCCTTCTTATCAACAAGAAATCCAACTATTAAGACACTCCAGTACAATCTCAGCATAATCAGATTCTCATTTACCTTTTTACAGTGTGGTTTTAGGCACAGATATGTAGCCCAGTTAGAACTGGTTTGCTACCCAATTGTTTTCATGTTCATCCTATGTATTCATCCTTACCTCTAATCTGCTTAGATTCTTAGAATGGACACATTATGAGAGTATTATAAATTGGTTTGCAATAATCAATGGATTAACTGGTCACTTATTAAAGTTTAAAAAAAGTTATTTCATTATTTACTCACTCTCATGTCATTCTCAACCTGTTTTTGTTCTAATTCAGGGGTTCTCAATTCCAGCCCTTAAGATCCACTTTCCTGCACAATTTAGTTCCAACCTTGATCAAACTCAGCTGTAACTTTAGTAATCCTGAACACCTTAGGTGTTTCTCATTTCTTAATTATGCATCCTCATTTCCTCTTATCTGTGGCTTTCTTTGAATAGTTTCCAGGTTACCGGCTGGATGAGGGAGAAATGAGGAAGCATCAATTTGAGCATTGAGAAGCACCCCTTAATTAGTTTGTTCAGGGGCCATACCAGGAAGGTTGACAAACTCAGGTTTACAGGATTCATTTCAAGTTGACAACCAATCCAGTCCAGTAAGGCTTTGTTGGTAGTGTGACACTGATCATTATCTTTCTGTCAACTCAGACTTTGATCCTGACTTCATGAAAAACTGGTGTGCGTCCACATGAAGCATCAGTAGCGAAAAGCCAATCGCATGATGTATAAACAAAAACTGATTCACTTATTCAGTAATCCATTTATTTATTTTGCCAAAGAGAATTTAAATGCATTTACATAGCAAGAAAAAGAGTTGTCCGTACAAGAGAACAAATAAGAAAAATAGATGAAATGGATGAAAAAAAAAACATCTTTCTTTATCTCAGTACAAGTTTATAAATACTATAACCCCAAAATTTTGAAGTTAAGTAATGCAGTGTAAGTAAACAGAACTGGCACATTTTTAGTTGCTGAAAATTGAAATATTTGAGTAAGCTAATTAATACTTTTCATTTAAACATTTACAATGATCATAAAATCAGCTTACTGGTAATTATTTTTAGTAGACACATTTAACTAGCTGATTCAATAAATGCTAACTTGATAATTGTTAACAAATTTTTAGCATTATATAGCAATATTTTAACAATTGCTGAATGAGTACAGCAATATCAAACATTTAATAATAATTATACATTTTATTTGTCAACATTCCTGTTCTCAAACCAAGTGCATGCCCCCAAAACCCAACATAGCAGAAACTCTTCTAAATTAGCATGTGTTTTTAGTCTAGATTTAAACTGACAGAGTGTGTCTGCTTCCCGAAACAATGCTAGGCAGACTATTCCAGAGTTTAGGTGCTAAATAGGAAAAGGATCGACTGCCTGCAGTTGATTTAGTTATTCTAGATCATAGGCCGTAAAAAAATATGGACGACTCGACATCATCCATTTCCGCTTGCCATATTTGAAGCTTTTAGGCGGCCTGCACGGCGTGGACATCTTGGGGCCGAGTCTGCGCAGTAGCGATTTCGGGACTAGGACTGGCCCACACTCTTGCAGATGCAGAACAATTCATTATGTTGGTGTGAAATAAACAGTTATGGAAATGTAGAAATTAAAGCTAAAGCACCAATCTGCTCCCAAAAATTCCGAAAAAATTCACTCAGAGAAGACGTCAGTCTCAGCTGTCAATCATGACGTCACACCCCCTGTTTTTAAAGCGTCAGATAACTAACTAAAACTAAACTCATTTTAAAAACGAACACTTGAAATGAAATCATTGTGATGATAACTGCCTTCAATGACATAAACTAACTTTGGGGAAAAAATATTTGAAGTGTAATTTTATTGTTTAGTTTGTCTCGCATCCATTAGAAAACCCAGAGGGGTGGCTATACTGGGACCGGTCACCGGGGGGTGATCGAGGTGCGAAAGCTTCAGTAAATTAGAGGGAGACTGCAGGCTTGTTCTAGATATTATCAACTGGCCAGAGTTTTGAGACCACAATAGACGTGATGAAGTATACTGGGTTAAGAGCTCATTTAAGTACTGGGGAGTTAAACCATTTAGTGTTTTACAAGTAATAAGCAGGATTTTAAAATGTATGCGATTGTTTAATAGGGAGCCAGTGCAGTGTTGACAGAACTGGGCTAATATGATCATACTTCCTGGTTCTTGTAAGAACTCTAGCTGCTGCATTTTGGACTAGTTGGAGTTTGTTTATTAAGCGAGCAGGGCAGCCACCCAGTAGAGCGTTACAATAATCTAGCCTTGAGCTCATGAACGCATGTACTAACTGTTCAGCATTTTGCATTGAAAGCATGTGCCGTAATTTAGATATATTTTTAAGATGGTAGAATGCGGTTTTACAGATGCTAGAAACGTGGCTTTCAAATGAAAGATTGGTATCAAAGAGCACACCCAGGTTCCTCACTGACGACGAGGGCTTGACAGAGCAGTCATCAAGTGTTAGACAGTATTCTAGGTTACTACTTGTGGAGCTTTTCTGTCCAATAATTTAAAATCAGTTTTATCTGAATTAAGTTGCAGGAAATTACTATTCATCCAATTTTTTTATATCAGCTATGCCTTCCGTTAATCTTGTGAATTGGTCGGTTTCGTCAGGGCGTGAGGAAATATAGAGCTGAGTATCGTCAGCATAACAATGAAAACTAACGCCATGCTTCCTAATGTTATCTCCCAGTGGTAGCATATACAGGGTGAAGAGCAAAGGCCCTAACACTGAGCCTTGCAGTACCCTATACTGAACTTGTGTAACATCTCTTCATTTACTGCTACAAACTGATAACGGTCAAACAAGTACGATTTAAACCATGCCAATGCAGTTCCACTAATGCCAACATAATTTTCGAGTCTATTCAAAAGAATATTGTGATCGGTATTATCGAATGCAGGGCTAAGATCGAGTAACACTAATAGAGAGATACAACCACGATCAGATGATAAGAGTAAATCATTTGTAACTCTGATGAGAGCAGTCTCAGTACTATGATACGGTCTAAATCCTGACTGGAAATCCTCACATATACCATTTCTTTCTAAAAAGGAACATAATTGTGAAGACACAGCCTTTTCTACTATTTTAGACAGAAACAGTAGATTCGAGATTGGCCTGTAATTGACTAATTCTTTAGGATCAAGTTGCGCTTTTAATAAGTGGTTTAATTATAGCCAACTTAAAAGTTTCCGTTACATATCCTAATGTCAAAGATGAATTAATAATATTAAGCAGACGATCTATGACCTCTGGAAGTATCTCTTTTAATAGTCTTGAGTACCTATAGAGTAGTATTGCATCCTTCATATCTCCGAAAAGTCTTTAGTTTTATTATATTTATAAAAGAAGGTAGGCTGTACCGAGTCTTTCCGGAAAAAAAAAAAACAGAGCGCCTGGAGGCGTATCTTGTGGGCGGAGCTAAAGAATGACGAGTGTGCACAAAGCGGTGACGTCCTCAAGCGTGGAGAAGAAAACGCTACCCTAAATAAACCATGGCTATCAATCAGATTCAACTAATACATATATGATCCAGAATCAGATCCGGAGGCTGAAATAAATTGAACAGGAGAAGCAACAACAGCAGAACGTCCGTCTCTGTGGTATGTACTGTATTTAGTGGCCTGTCAACATTTGTGTGTGTTTACTTGCAGTTTATGAGGACATGATTTGGTTTATGGACTATTGTATGTGACTAAAACGTTTTTTGGATCTTTGATACTCGCGGGCAGATTAAATTTGCTGCCGCTAGGGTGCAGATTTCTAGACTATAGTTGACCAGCAAAAGCATGTGATGTTGCAGATCCTACAATAAAAACCTTAGTTTTGCTCTTTTATTTAATCGGAGAAAGTTATTTGAGAGCCAAAGCGTTATATCATTATAACAGAAAAACAGCACAAGATAAAGTTGAACATCAGAACAGTGACGGTGAAGGGGAAAAGGAATCACCACCATGTACCGGTAGGTTGTGATATGCTAGCAGGCTAGCAGCAGTAGCTAGATATGATAGTCTATCAAAATAATTAACTTCTTTTAAACTTAACAACTTAGTTAAGCTCCCAGTAGTTAACTAGCCACCACACTAGAGCTGTGGAATATATATATATATATATATATATATATTTTTTGGCAATGTTGATAGTATTCTGCACAGGCTACATGTAATTAAATAGGCCTTATCATACACGTTTCCTATAATCTTAAGGACATTTTGAGACGCCATGAATATGAACTAAAATGTGTTTTTAACATACTATCTCTGTATTTAAAATATATATATATTTGTACAGCACATTTTAGTTCCTATTCAATGGTGTCTTTAAGTACCTTATGGAAATGCACTTTTTTCAATTATATTTGTGTATTTTATATAACAGACCTATAGATTTGGATGTTTTTAAAATACCATTTATTCCCATAAAATAAACGGCTTTGTGATTAAAAAGATTGAATAAAATTGAGAATGATTCACTGACAAATGCATTTTTAACAGTCACTTGTTTCCACCTGGTGGGGTAAAAGGGGTGGGACCATAACTTTTAACGATTAATTAAGCAGGTCCAATGGATGAAGGGCCCCTCAAGAGGTAGAAGCCCAGGGGCCCCGTATAGTCTTAATGCGGCCCTGCCAATAAGGAATAAGCTGATATGCATGATATTATTTTTTTAATGTATATTTATACAAAAAG
Organism: Pseudorasbora parva; assembly: GCF_024679245.1. Classification (NCBI taxonomy): domain Eukaryota; kingdom Metazoa; phylum Chordata; class Actinopteri; order Cypriniformes; family Gobionidae; genus Pseudorasbora; species Pseudorasbora parva. The sequence goes on along the minus strand of NC_090190.1, from coordinate 27,420,082 downwards.
CTAATTTTGCTTTAACTTGTAAAGTATACAAACAACAATGGATAATATTTAAATGTATAAAATAAAATGTTGACTTCTGGCCTTATTATATAATTTAAATTCATATTCTTGCATATAGGGATTCAATAGAGAACACATTTTCCTTCACTTTTGCAATAATTCACTGTTGCAATTACTTATTTTGACAACTAATAGAAAGTCTTTCAGTCTTTACTTTTTTGGTAAAAAAGTCCTTATAGACTAACTCAGAACTGTTGAAGAGTTTATTTATTATATAAAATTCAATGAAGATTGAATAATTTCGGCTGTGTAGTTATCTGCATGTATCATCCATGAAAGATGCAACAATGGAGAACAAGCTAAGCTATTGGGTTTTTGAGAACCAGAACCGAGCTGACTGAACAAGTTAAACTTTAGCTATAATGTAAGCCCCTTGTCTGGAGGTGGGGAATTCATACAAAAGGATTCACCCTACCCAAGGGGGTCTTGCTGAGAACTACTGCTCTAGAGTTGGATGCAGCACTTCCATGCAGCAAACCCATTCCATGAAGCTCTCTATGCACTGTTCTTGAGCTAATCTGAAGGCCACATGAAGTTTGGAGGTCTGTAGCTATTGCAAAAAAATTGGCATGCGCTGACCCCTCTCTGTGAATTTACGTGGCCTACCGCTTCATGTATAAGTTGCTGTTGTTTCCAATTGCTTCCACTTTGTTATAATGCCACTAACAGTTGACCGTGGAATATTTAGCAGTGTGAAAATTGACAAAAACAGTGTGTCCATTTCACAAATGGACGTATTGCAGATAGCAATTCATCATTGTACCACTCAAAAGTCATTCTCATAAAGTTTGTGTATGATATTGATGACATCACCATAAGCACTGTTCACAAACTTGTTAATTAGACGCCACATAAAATGCTGGGATGATATAATCAGCATTAAAAAAAAGAAAAAAGGAAAGTGTAATGCTATGAAATCACTGAAAGGTTTGTTTGAAATGTGTTAATGTTGTTAAATGTGACAAAACTTAAAGGGTTACTTCAGCGATTTTGCATTAAGCTTTGTGCTGTGACACTTGCTTCGGTTCACTCAACAGACACATTCAGTTTTTAATTGTAGTGTCTGTTCTCTAACTGAACTAAATGGTTTTATCATGAAATTGGACAACGGAAGGGGCAGTGGGAAAAGAGATACAGTATACCAGTAGCGGTGGCGCAGTGAGTGGCCTCGTAGGGCAGTGAAGCAAGTGCATTCTGGGAGTTGTTGCTTTTCATCCACATGATCCAAAACTACATTTTTGCTTTTCTTAATCTAGAAGGCACCACATTCAAAAATAATTTTCACATTTCAACACATTGACAATTCACAAGTTTTAAATTTTGTTTTCATGAAGGCAATGGATTTATTTAAGTTGGGCCCGTTCTTCGTACATCGCTAACTCAGTTAGCTGAATTTGACTGTTGACGATTTGGCTAGATCTCTGATTGTTTGGTTCTTCGAAGCTCATCCAGGGGCCTGTACCATGATGGTGGTTTAACAAACTCAGGGTTACAGGGTTAGTTTTGAGTTGACAAAACCAAACCATTGTATACAGGCTCTGTTGGTCCCATGATGCTGATCATCAGCTTTATCTGTCAACTCAGGCTTTGATCCTGAGTTCAGGAGTTTAGCTGTGACATCAGCAGTGAACAGCCAATCACAGGCTGTTAAACTATGATTCACTTCTCGCGAGAGAAGCAGTGAGATTCATTTATCTCTTCAGTAGATTACATGATTAAAAAATATTAAGAATTAAAAAAATATACACACAGCAAGAAGAAAAGCTGTCTATGAAAGAGGACAAGAAAATTTTTTATACGTCAATGCACGTAAAAGTTATGAAGTTAGTTTAGTTGATATATAGAGAAAATGTAACATTTAAGCTCAGTAAGCTTATTTTTTTAATAGTTTTGTTTATTGATTTTAAAGCTTATTTATGACTTTATGTAGGCTATTTACCGGTATATTAATTTTAACAAAGTGCATATTAATGATTGATTAACTAAAATGATAAATGTGTAATTGATTATGGGTATAATAATTTTATAAATTTTATCTAAAAATAAGCATTGCTAAAAGCCAGACGCCTTAGTCTTAAAAACCATTTGCTATTCTGGTGACCTTTAATTTGGAGCAGAAACAGGGGGAGTGACTTTATTGCATCAGAGGTGTCACTTTACTCACAGCTGATTGGTCCAGTTTCAGTTTGAGTTCTCTTATCCAGAACATAACCTGTCCGGGAGCAGGTTAGCTGTGGAGCGTAAGTTACTATTGCAATGAACAGCTAAAAGCCAAACCACTTTAATGGTACCTAAAACCCAGGATTGGCACAAACTAAGCTTAAACAAATCTGGCTGGCCAGCTAAACCAGCTTCATGGTACAGGCCCCTGGACTTTGCTTTCATAGCAACAAGTCCGTAAGCTTAAATCTGCTCAGGAGCTTACTTCATGTAAACAGGATTAGATTGCATCTTGATGTGATACTTAAAATCTATCCCAGCCACTGCTACTTTATTACAAGACTTCATTACTAAACCAGGGGTAATAATTAAACTTTATTTGAAAATAGTATTTTAATGTTGTGTAAAATTTGCGTATAATTCTATAGACAGTCACTTGATTGAGATTTATCTGTGAGTTGTGATGGAATCATTTATATAGTTGTATTGGAGGTTTACACACAGTGTGCAGTTAATCTCCGTCGTGCATTCATTTGAGTGATGACGGAAAATATGGGAGTGGCTCGATGAGATGCAGATAATTTGATCTTGACTGTTAAGAAACAAATTAATAATGTCAAATAACATCTGCTTCAAATTGAATTAAAAATGAAATTACTTTGAAAAAAAAAAGTAAAGTGTGTACAAACATTATAAAATTGTGAATATAAATAATTGTGAATAATTTTCATCAAAACAGAGTACATTTAATTTAATTAACTTTTATGTTGGTCTGTTTCCTTATAAAGGTCCAGAAATGTATTTCTTTGATAAGTTTTGCCAGGTGGCCGTTTTAATTATATGTCATTACGTTGTCTTGACGCCAGCCAATCGCTGCATTGCTGATCGTGGTTTCAAGTATCCATGCATCTGCCCTCTTCAAGGAACACCGGCACGAGGAGTGATCTCAGAATTTAATCCAATCCGCAAATTTGTTTGAAGAACCAAATTAGCCAGAGATCAGTTATCACGATTAAAAGATCTGAGATCTGTCAAATCATCTTGGATGTATTAAGCAAGGTATGAATTACAGGCCCCATGTTAGCATCAGGGCTATTTACATGGCAAACAAGGTCAATAACACAATCCATGAAATTAACCGTTATAAAACATTTCAACTTGACATACGACAGAATATAAATCTGGGTGATATTCTGAAATATTCCACAAACATGTTTCCAAATAAAAGGTGTTTATAGCAGTATCATAAAAATGTATCCAACAGAACATGTTTAACATTCAAAGGAACTTGACACGAGACAAAGAGGGAACGTTGCTGATCAAAAACCAAGCAACAGATTTGAAAAACAGGTGGGCATCAATTTTCTTCAGGTCATCTTTCTTGATGGCAATTGATGATTCCCTAAGACAATACAGAACAGGTGTTACACATCTGATGCTATATTAAAAAATAAAAAAAATAAAAAAAGCTGACAAGGCATGTTTCTGAGCTGGTGATTGGCTGGGAAATGGAAAGCAGCAGCCAATGAATAAGCACAGAGTTACTCTGCGAGGACTATAGCACACCAGGACAAAAAAAAATATCAGGATGTGACTCTAGTCTCGCTTTGCATCAAAATATATAATGATACCAAACTTACAAATTAGAAATCAGCTGAAGACAAGCAATTAATTCTTAACACTACATTGTAACTGTAGTCTATGCCAGTGGTTTTCAAAATGTAGGTCACAGAATGGGTCCCGCAAAGTCAACTAACTGCATCTAAATTTGTGTTTTAGTGAATGACAAACAAACCTTTTAGTCTATAAATGTCATGTTTACTCCTGCACTTCCTGTCTTAACAGTTAGGAAATATACAGAAATGTAATAAAGTTATCAAAGTTATATGCAATCTGCACTGCAGAAACTATAAATTAAATAGTTAATCCTTATAAAAGCTACAAAAGTTATTTAGTCAAGAGCAGCGAGTCATTTTCTCTGTTCCCTTTGTTCTTTAACTTTACTGACAGGAAGCTTTATTGGCTGCTGTCCCTTTAAGAGCAGACAGACACGCGGATCTCACTGTTTATATACCGCGCCTCATTCTCTCACAACTCTTTTTGTTCATTTGTTCATAGACTTTATATAAATCATTTAATATTGCTCATATGAGGGCAGTCGTTGAAGATATGCCTTGAAGCAAGTCTAAAATAAAACGTAAGCCAGCCACTTCTGTTGAGCGCGCAGTGTTCTGAGATGCCGAACGACCACTGAATATGACGTCAGCATCAAACATACGTTGAGACCGAGACGAAAGATCTTGGATTATACGCTCAGAAATGCTAAAGCCCATATTTAAACGAACTACCGCGAACACAGATAGAATTTTAATCAGAATAGGACACCTGATAGTCTGAAAAAAATACCTAATTTGGAAAAAAATAATACCTCTGAGACGACATTTAACACTTTTAATGGCCTTAAATTTAACAATTTGGATTTATCACTTTTTAATTTAATTTCATTACAATGAAAGTTTTAAGTAGTAACCAATAAAAATAGGCTTTACAATCCACCCACCACTCTGGCTGGTATACAAGACAAAGCCAGGGTGCTAATTTCCCACCCTGCTGTTAAATTTAAAGGACTTGTGTAGTGAGGGGACTAAAATAAGGGAATTAAAATAGCCTATAGCTGTTTTTGTAAAATTCATGTTTGTAGTACATTACATTTCACAGTATTATTTCTGAATGCAATAAACTGTCACATACTGGACTTAGGCCTATCTGTTTTTTCCTTCTCTCAAAACTAAATATTTGTAGTGTTTTTACCATAGAGCACAATATTCATTGGTTAATCTTGCAGGTTAAAGGTTTACCAGTTAATTAGCATTCCAATATAAAGCTAAATCAAATTAGTGCAGAATCAACTCCACGCACACATGGATCAGCCAAGTGCATGTGCATCAAAAGCGGCTGTGTGGAAAAGTGCTGAGATGAATTTGTGCCATCTAGTGGTTTAATGAAGAACACCGTCGAATGGCCCATTGCGCAAGTATTCTTATTTTTCTCAACATTTTTGAATGTAAATGTTTTTATGTGGCAAAGAAAAAAAAAAGAAAAAGAAAAAGTTGTTCAACTAAAATGAAAACCACTGGTCTAGACATCACAGGATTATTTTGATCAGGATTTTTTTTCTGTAAAAACAAAACTCACTATGGCGGCACTGATGAGCTCATGGGCCAAATACTCAGCACGTTAGATCAACGTTCCAGAAAATGGCTTCTCTCATGCCAGTACAGATCAACTGAAAAAAACAAAAACAAACATATAATAAAATATCAGATTGCTTCATGAGTCTGTATAATTTTGACTGGAATAGGAATAATTTAAATGCAAAACCACAATATTGCCTACATATTTAAATTCTCTCTTGACCTATGATCACATTGTATTATATACAATAGCTTTGATGACTATTGTTCTTTCATTTAGCATCAAATAACCTGATACTGGTGATAGAATTAAACACTAAGAATTCACTGTATTTTTTTTTTAAATGGAAAAGGTATTCCATTTCTATGTAAGGGTACCTGGTCGACTCTGCAATGGGAAAACATCTACAGCCTGCCTCGTGACAAATATGGGGCATCTGAAGGTTGAGAGAGGAAACAAAATACACTTGATCAACTAGTGAACACAATTACAATGATAGCAAGGATTAAAACAATTGGGCTATTTGTACCGGAGCTGGTGATTGACTGGGCAATGGAAAGCAGCAGCCAATGAATAAGCACAGAGTTACTCTGCGAGGACTATAGCACACCAGGACAACAAACAACATCAGGATGTGACTCTAGTCTCGCTTTGCATCAAAATTTAGTATGATACCAAACATACAAATTAGAATCAGCTGAAGACAAGCAATTGTTTTCTTAACACTACATTAAAACTGTAGTCTATGCCAGTGGTTTTTAAACTGTGGTATTAGGAGTCCCAGGGAACCTGCGGAAGGTTCCAAGGGTAGGGTTGGGTGATGTCACCTAAATCGGCAGCTGACGATGTGTACAGTAAAACATTGCGATGGACGATATCGGTTAAAGGTGCTCTAGAATGATTTGAAACGATATGTTAAAATTGTCCAGATATTGTTTTATAGGTCCATATACAACCCTATAAATTGTCCCTAGGATGTAATGCTGTTTTTGCCTTATTTGAGAGTCATGAATATTAAATGTTGAGCTCTGCTCTGATTGGCTTATTTCAGCAGCTCACAGCAGTTCAGTGAAGCGGCTCGTGAGTCCTGACAGAACACAAGAGCTTGCGTTCGTGCAGTTGCCAGAATTCAGTCATTTAAATCCCCAAAACAGAGCTTTTCAGGAAAAAGAACATATCTGGTGTTTTACCTAAACATGTCCAATCTGGCAACCATATGCACGCGAGCACTCTCTCACGCACGGATGATCTGAAAACACCAAGAAACAAGTAAGCTGCATTTTATCAATCTCCATTTGCAATGTTTTGCTTAGTGTCATTCAGTCGGTCTGCGTTTAATTACATCCTTATATTTTTACTAAATGAATGGCTTTGTCAAATGACTGTCGTTTTAACTTGTATGGGGGAAAAGGTGACATTTGCTAGAAGTATGGAGTGAACATAGCCTGACAAGCCAGACCCACATCAAGATGTTTGGTCTGGAAACTCACCAGACAGGGCTCAATCTGAGGGGCGGGATAAACGGTTGTCTTTCAAACTCCCTCTGCACGCGATAGGATAGCGCTACCACCAACCAGAGCAACGAAGGTGAAAGAGCTTGTTGATAGATTAAACATTCACCGTAGCCGGTAAGCTAAACTCTAAACACATCTTTCCTTTTTAAGAATGACTTCAGTGCCGTTCTTTGTTCTTTTCTCAGAGAAAAGCTTAGTCTCCAAGCTTTTCCAACTCCAAGCCTTCCAGAATCGCAGTCCACCCGCCGACTCTATACATGATGTGATTGGCCCGTCCTGAGTGAGGGGAATACAGCTCAGAAGGGTATTGAGAGTTCCTAGACGACACTTGCGGGCAGATTTAATTTGCTGCCGCTAGGGTGCGTCTAGATTTCTAGGTTAGAGTGAACAATCTTTAAGCGACGTATCTAAGGTTGTATTTTGTAATACAAAACCTGTCATTAGACACACTATTTAGTTTTGTATGGTACTTGGAGTTTCCTATTGTTACTGTACTAGCATCTTGCAGCATCTAGACAATGCGGTCTCTCTAAGAAACTTTCAATTTAATCAGAAATTGTTTAAACAGCTAGTCAATAAGTGGATGAATCACTACTTACTGCTTGAAGGAATACAGTTGCCCCTTAAGACGCCGAGCGAAGCTTGATTGAAATGGGCCTAAAAAACGAACGATTTGTTGTGGTATCCGATTATAATAAACCTCAACCATGACTGTTGACATATGTCATGTTTAGGCTGTGCAGGGGACTTGTCATATGTCCTGAGAGTTGCCGTTTTTGCCATCCTCGAGTGAGTCCTGCATAGGCATGTGCCGTTATCAATTTTCATGTTGCGATTAATTGATGAAGTTATCACGATATACGATATCACGATATTGAAATAAGTTGCAAAAAAAAAGTGTTGCCATAGCATAACAGCTTTAATAACTATTTTTGTAAGAACAAAAATAACTGAATGTTTAAATACAATAATGCACCAAAAATATATACAGCTCTGGAAAAAAATTAAGAGACCCCTCATTGAGAAATCAATGTTAATTGGTCTCTTGATATTTTTCAGTGCTGTAAAAGTACAATTTTCAAACAGATTAAATTGCAAAAAAATTAGGCTATAAAGAACAACAGGTAGGCTTACAAATTACAATAAGGTCTCATTATTTAATGCATTAACTAAGATTGAGCAATAGCTACATTTGGTACAGAAAGTATAATGTTTTTGTTAATGTTAGTTAAGAAATACTGATCATAGGTCCATTAACAAAGTTATTTTGATTTTAATGTTATTAAACAGTAACTAAGAAATGAACATAGAATGATTAATTCTTTATAAGTATTTTCATCGTCAGTTTGGTTTGTATCATTGTCAGTTTGGTAATAATGAATTAACATGTTAACTAATGAAGTCGTATGTGAACAATAACAAATAATTAGAACAGTTCTAATCATTAGGGCATGTTGTAGTCCAGATTAAAACAAAAATGTTTAAGTTTGAAAATAAATAGCCTATTAAGTGTTTAAGTATTAAGTATTTGGTGCTTTGATGAACAACATTGAGATTACAAAAACGAATGGATGTTTTAAAAACTACAAGTTTTTTTGTTTGTTTGCGGGTTCCCGGGGTAACAGCCGCATTCTGCAGTTCATCAGCGCCCTCTGCTGTCACTGAGCGGCACTTCAGCAGCGCGTCTCCTTCACCGGTTCAGTCATGTGCAAACGCATGTTGGGCTTGTTTATATCTGAGCGCGTGTCCCTTTGACGCAGAATACAGCAGTGTTGAGCATTTATACGGTTGATGGGCAAAGTATTCTTGGATGCATTATAAAAAAATTATAAATTGTTAATAAATTATTATTTACGATATTTTAAAGTGCCCACGATAACAATATCGTGCATATTCATTATCGTGATAAATCGCATTATCGAAAATCGGCACATGTCTAGTCCTGCAGTCCTGATGATTCGGCTCTGTGATGTCAAATCCACCGGACAATGCACATGTTTTGGACAGATGCAAATGTTGGGGGCGTGCATATAAATGATCCCCAACGTTTGCGTCACGGTTGGCCTTATGTAGAGAATCACTTTTTTCTGTGGTGTTTTGGATTAAGGAGATGTATGTGATGTCCATGTACTGAACTCTTATTTCACTATGGCATGGTTATTTAAATTTCATTCTAGGGCACCTTTAAACGGTCAATATGAGCATCGCTAATAGATGGATTTTAGAAAGAGAGTCCATCATAAAAGGTTCATATTATTTGGGGTTCCTTAGCATCAAAGTTTAAAAACCCCTGGCGGTCTAGGCAAAACTGTTGTTTTTACAGAAAAAAATCCTGATCACTCACCTTGGCGGCACTGATCACACTAGACGTTCCTGAAAACGGTTCATCTCTCAGAAGTACACAGCAACTAAAAAAAAACAAAAAAAAAAAACAGGTTCATTCAGGTTGTTTCAGGAGTCTGTAAAATTTAGACCAGGGGCCGGTTGCATAAACCGCTTTTTCTCTTAAAGAGAAAAGTAATTTCTCTCTAAGATTCCTAACTTAAAGGTCCTAACTTTTTAAAATCAGTTACATAAAATGGTAGATTGTTTTAATTTTATTTAGAAAAGTAAGACTGATTACATTTTGACTAATTGTTAGTTGGACAAATTAGTGCTTAGGACACGGTCTTAACATAGTGGTTAAGTTTATGCAGCTAGCCCCTGAATAGAAGCGCAAAACCACAATAATGCCGTCATGGGCCACATTTCCACCGAAGTTTCCACTTTCCTCAGAAACTAGGGACTATGGGATGGTACTGCGTTTCGACCACAGTAACTGAGGTCTAAAAGTTACGGGTAATTTCCAATTCAAAACGGCCCTGCTTGCAAGGTAGTACTTTTTCAAAGTACATGAACTTTTGGGGGTGGTACTTCAGAACTGAACATGCTGATTGGTTGAGCTCACCCAGCATTTTATTTCAACCTAAAAGTCAGTTGTGGTGTGCAGTAAGAGTTGTTTGCTATTCGAATCAACAATGAAGTTAATATGAAGATGGCCTTACGACGAACTTGAAGTGTATTGCGGAAGACAAAATCCAGTTGGGCTCTAAGGCTGGGCGATATATCAACGATGTCTCGCAAATATCTCGATAACAGTCAGTGTTATCAGACGATAATCGACAGTATAATAAAATCACGAAAAACTCACAGGACATTGCGTTGCCAAATACATTATAAATAGTAGTCACCATGCACTCATGTGTTAAAGCAAAACATTAAATTATGGATAAGACTAGGGTTGGGCATCGTTTTGATTTGAACGATTCTGATTCCGATTCCAATTCTTACTTTCGATTCCGGTTCTTTTCGATTCTCGATTCCGATTCTTTGAGGGGTGGAGTCAAAACATGTCACATCGATATTCAATGTTATTTTCAATACAACGGGGGAAAAACGCTGCATATACTGTCAATTAGATAATTTTTTTTGTCTGTCTTTTGAAAGTCTAGGCAATCAAAAATTTCTTCTGAAGAGATCACTTTATATGATAAAGCTTTTAAGCTTTTTCTCATATATAAACATTGATCAATGACTATTAAAATTATCTCACAAATATTTGTTAACTCAATGTATTTTTTACAACGGGGTAATTGTGTTGCAATAGTTTACACACAGCACAAGTAAGCTTGATTTTGAATGTTAAATTGAATAAACAAAGATACATATTACACAAAATAGCACAAATAAATACAATAGAATAAAAGATATAAATGAAATAGACAGCTTTATTTTTTCAGGTAGGTCTAACATTCAGGTAAGAAACTGAAAAAAACGCAAAGTGGCTAAATAAATTTAAAATAACATTGGATAATGTTTTTTGCAAAAAATTAAATAGTTTCATATAAAACCATTAAAGTTACACAAGTTGATCAGTCAAGAGCAGTGTGATCGTTTGTCATTTTGTAGTTTGACTTTGAATAACAAATGACTGCGGTCCCTTTAAGAACTGCCGCACTCATGGATCCTGAACACTGTTCCTGTTACTCTTTCTTCATTTCTACCTGAATTGTTTAAGACTGTGTTTACATACTCTTCAAAATGTGCACTGAGAATTTGTTTGAGTGTATTTGACCAATAATAAGCAGGAAAAAGAAGCACATATTTGCACTTGTATGTCAGAGGGGGCTTTATTACGGTGTGTGTGTGTGTGTGTGTGCGCGCTTCAGATGTGAGTTTGAAATCTACAGGGAATTCGTAGAATTATGTGCAATCCCGCGCGAAATTCAGACCGATCACACACACTAACACGCTGTCGTGAGGTAAAGTCCAGCAGAACGCGCGTCCGTCGTGTTCAGAGGTTAACCGGCTGAATGAGAATGTGCGGCTGCGCGTCAACTCGCTGTCGGTCGGAGAGGAGAGGAGAGGAGAGCAGCTGGGATCGATTGTGTAGGCTGAGCAGGCTATCGTATCTTTACAGATATTTCAGTATCGATATTTTTGACAACACTAGTTGCACTGTGCCGACCCAGGCTTTTAAAAGTGAAATAAATCCACACTTCAGAGCCGCTTACCGGGCTTCCATGACTAAAAGAACAAGCGGGCGCGCAAGCTCCGGAAATCACGTGGCCATGGAAACCAAAACTTGCGCGCTTGGAACCGAAGATCGGAACCGAAAATAAATTTTCTAAACGATTCCAATGGAATCGTTATTTTTTAAACGGTTCCAAGTTAGAACCGGTTCTCGATGCCCAACCCTAGATAAGACATTGTTGGTTGCGTTCTCATTATACATGCGCAAAGAGAAGCACGTTGGCGTGGCTAAATGTTTTAAACCGCTCTAAAAATATTATTGGCTGGCTATTAGACTAAATTATAAATATAATAGCCTATTAATAATACAAACATTAATCAAACATGGAAACCTTAAAATAGCCTACTAACGCTAAAAATAAAACGAGAGAGAAACCTTTGGGGGGAAAAATTTGCTCAACCTTAAACGGTTGAAAATGTATAGCTAACCATAGGCCTGTATTTTAAATAATATTAAATGAAGGTGTCAGAATAAAATTATTATAAAATAAAAAAAATGAAAGAAAAATATACATTATAGCTTATATTATAAACATATTTCCTCAAATAATAGTTAGTCCACAGTCAGAACGTTAAGGTATTGTTGTATGGTACCACTTCAACAACTCGTGTCCAGAAATTAACCATAGAGTGTAAAAAATAATGAACGCGTTTCTCATGTATGAAAAATGCACACGAGCGGCAAAAATCGCACGAAAAGCTTGTCGTGTACTGAAAATTGCTAACAAATCATCCAATATTATTTTTATGTTTTAGAATAAATGTATCAAAACATCCATAAAATACTTCTCAGATATTTTTTTTAGAATAAAGTTGCATCAAAATTGTATTTAACAATTGTATGGATTTGAAATAGAGATGCGTTCTGTTTTAATGTACTCAGTTGTACCTAAAATAAAGTCTAATATACAGGTTTGTGGCTCTTCATTTCTTTTTAATTACCCACTTATGTTCACTGTTCTTTTTTATAGATACCTATAGTATTTGTATTAAATCTATATTCATTTGAGTTAAATCGAGAATCGAAATCTAATCGATTTGAGGGATTGTGAATCGAAATCGAATTAGAACATCTGAATCGATACCCAGCCCTAGCGCTTTGCTTAATTAAATACTTTCGTTTTGAATGGTTTCATTTAAAAGTAGACATTAAGCTTTCTATACACATATTTCTCATGTCTGTGAGGCAATTAGCCTGCTGCGTTTCGGTTCATTTATGAGACGCGCTCCAGTTCACGAGCAATGAAAGCGATCACTCTGGCGACTTAGTCACGATTAATGTCTGCCATTTGCTTATTATTTATTAAACCCAGGCAATTGGCCAAAGAAACCTTTATTAAAATTAAGAAACAATTTAAACAAAAGAATGATTATTACAAAACAAAACTTAATATTAAACTAAACCACCAAAATCATTTCTGACTCACATCTTTGCACTTATAATCAGATGAAATGTAAAAATATTTATAATAGGCCTATTCAAACATATGCAAAAAGAAAGAAAAAACATTGTTTAATGGCTACAACAAAGTGAGCTACAGATAAATGTCTGAGCTGGATTTGATAATTTTACCGGCGATTGGTTCATGAGCGCGCCAGCGGATTATTGAGCCGAGTCAAGTCAGCTTTATTTATACACTCAATCAAACGTCTAACTTAGTTTTTGAAACTGTTCTATGTTTAGGATGGGAATCCAGTCTTTAACAGTGTAAAAAGCTCAGTATGCATGAAACACCATTTCAAACGTTAGTATATATTTAGTACATAAACATTATAATATTTTGTAAAAAATACAGTTCTTATTAGTTATTAGTGTACTAATTACCTAATAAAGTGTCAAAGAACAAACTAATAATTGTGGTATAAGATGAAGTAAGAGGTGGGAGATGCATTCATATAACGGTTTTTAAGTTCGGTTTGAATGTCATTACACAACTACTGAATTTCCTGTATTTTTAAAAGTAAAAAGGCATTCCATTTCTACGCAATAGTTGTTTATACCGGGTTGATTCTGCAAAGGGAAGACATCTACAGCCTGCCTCCTTACCAATACAGGGGATGCTATTAATGATCACATTCACCAGAATCTGCAGGTTGAGGTGCAACACCACACTACACTTGATCAACTGCAATAAGTAACAATTATCAAAACAATTGGGGTATTTGTATCTGAGCTGGTGATTGGCTGGGCAATGGAAAGCAGAAGCCAATGAATAAGCACAGAGTTACTCTGCGAGGACTATAGCACACCAGGACAACAAAAAATATCAGGATGTGACTCTAGTCTCGCTTCGCATCAAAATAAAGTATGATACCAAACATACAAATTAGAATTAGCTTAAGACAAGCAACTCATTATTTAACACTACATTGTAACTAGTCTAGGCCAGTGGTTTTCAAACTGTGGGTCACAGAGTGGGTCCCGCAAAGTCACCTAACTGCATCTAAATTTGTGTTCTAGTGAATGACACACCTAGTCTAGGGCTGCATGACATACCAACATTAATTTGAAATTGCAATATTGCTTGGTGCAATTATTATATAAATGTGTTGGATTTTTTAAAGTGCATACGTGCAACTAGTAACAATGGGGAGGGTCTCGGATAGGGCTGGGTGATACGGAGCAACAAATATATCTCGATATCTTTACAGGAAAAATAACCCCCCAAAAACAACAGCAAAAACAAATATGCCAAATATCAGTCTTTTTTATTTTATTGAAGTGCAAAGAGGTAGTCAGTTCATGTAGGAAAAAAGTGATTGACATTTAAAAAAAAAAACTCCCTGATTACATACATAATTTAACTGTAAAATAAAATAAAAATACATATAGCCTTTTCATTCATTTCATGCTTTCAAAAGATGAATCAAAGACTCCCCTTTTTACAGTTGAAGTAAACAGTAAGCATTTTGCAGAAAGCTGGGGGCATGAAAGATATAAATAAGCTGATTGTCATAACATTACTTCCTGTTAAATTTGTATCAAAATTCAAACAGTAGGCTAGATGTCGCGCTCTTTACTAAAGCGTGACCGCCTCAATGCGGATCATGTAGGCTACACATGAGGCAAGCTTCCCTTATTTTCCAGTTACAGAACGAAATATGAACGTCAGAAGGTAGGCTATATGATACAGTACAACTTACAGAAGAGCACTGTCTCAGGACACCCGTTTCCCTGTTGGTTAAAACATGAATAGACCTATTCATCCCGTGATAAAGCTGACAAAATTATGATATTGCAATCACTTAAATGTTTTCAAATAATATGCAATCATTTTGACATTTGAACCGAAAACCATGCGATCAGTTAGACAAATCATAAACTGAAATGATTGCGACTGCGTCTCGCACCAATAGTGTCAATCACCTGACTGTGGGTGAAACTCAAACTTGGGATTTGAACTATGATGAACATTAATATTTCTTTATGAATTTTAGCAAGCAGTTGTGTCAGAAGGAAAATCGTGGTCTCTAAACTAAGTCTTAAACAACGCACACGCTTGTCCACATGATAAATAATCCTAAACTGGTTGCGGACGCTGCCGTGTTCAATGAGACAACATGCGAGGGGAGGGGGGACAAAAGCAAGGACGCGGGAGGCGCGCGAGCACAGCACAGAGAAGGCAAACAAGCAAAGTGGCGGAATCAGAATTAAATATTAACAATATATCGATATGTACGATGTCAAAATCCATATAGAGTTAAAAAAAATAGAGATATATTTTAAATATCGTCAACCCCTACTCTCTGAGCAACTTGAGACAAGAGAGACAAAAAGTAAGTATTGGTTTTATTTCTTCACTTGTATTTGGATACCTACCAACACATAAGGAAAGTCTGTAAAATGCATTTCACATGTACACACAAGGGTGTGTGTGTACATGTGAAATGTACACACACTTCGTGGTGGCTGACCAGACATGGTCATCCACACACACACGCATATACGCGCACACACACACACCAACAGTAAAAGTACCTACCCGTGTGATCCGTGAGCCCAATACTGACAATAAATGTAAAATAAATGCAATTTTTCTCATTTTGCTGAATTAGATGATGACCTCATCTAATTTTGATATCTTATGTATGATGTCTTGATGTTTGTTTCTTTAGTTCCTGGTTTTTACACAGTTTGCATGGTTTACCGAATATATTTATTTTGGCAACAATTATTAAAAAGTAGCATTAAAAATTTAATAAATAGTCTAATTCTCTACCATATACAATTTAATAAAACTATTGGCTATCAACAACTTGTGTTGTTTTGGTAATTTACTACACATAAATGCTCAAAATAAAAACATGAAAATACTGTGGATTATTAAGACCCCTTTTGTTTAATGGGTTAAGCACTTTTCTCATATTTATTAAAATAACTCGCATTGTGTTCATTAGAAAAGTCATATACACCTAGGATGTAGGGATGCATGATAATGGTTATACTGATAATCAATTATTTTGCTCAATTCTAATAACGATTATTAATCACAAATTCTATTAAAAAAGGTAATGTAGTTATGGCCATTTTGCATGTTCTTTACTAACCTACACTACCAAAAATGCCTGGTCATTTTAACCAACTATGATAACTTTGCTAGATGGTAAATCAATACAAAACATGGTTTTGGTGAACACTTTGTAACTGTATTCACATTAGATTTTTAAAGTAACAATTTGTTTGCAAATGAGACAAATCACAGGGACAAAATTCTAAACTGCTTAATGTGAAAACCGCTTAATGCACTAAGACAGTAATATTAAAAGAACAAACTCCGTAAACATCATAAACCATAATGTACAGCAAAGTGTAAAACCATATTTAAAATGAAAACATTTAAATTCACTCTCGAAGTATCACTACACACTTTATTCTGGATCGGTCTTTAATTTAGCAGCAAACCACCTGGTACTGGTGACAGAATTAAACACTAAGAATTCCCTGTATTGCTGTATTCTTTAAAAGGCATTTCATTTCTAAGTAATGGTTGTTTATACCTGGATGATTCTGCAAAGAGAAGACACATCTACACCCTGCCTCCTGACCAATATAGGGGATGCCATCACATTCACCAGCATCTGCAGGTTAAGAGAGGAAGCAAGACATTAGACTTGATCAACCAGTGAATAAAACTGTAACAATGATCAAAACAATTGGGGTATTTGTATCTGAGCTGGTGATTGGCTGAGCAATGGAAAGCAACAGCCAATGAATAAGCACAGAGTTACTCTGCGAGTACTATAGCACACCAGGACAACAAATAATATCAGAATGTGACTCTAGTCTCGCTCTTTAGACAGAACTTTTCTAAAAGCAAGTTTAGTTAATATCTGTAATGTCAACATACCCATCTCTCCTGTAAGGAACTGGATGATCTGGAAAGCGTGCTTGATGTGTACAGTCAACGGCAATCGTTATTAGGGGTACACATCATCCAAGTCAGTCATGTTGCCCACAATGGGACACCAGGCAAACACGGAAACGTTTGCATGTGAATAGTGACAGCCAAAATGGGGAAAGTACTCTGCATACTTCTTTTACAGTGAGGTAATCCTAAATGGAGAAGAAATAACTTTGGCAGTCAGTACAAAAACAAGAAAGCAAGGCTCAGGAAAATATGGAGAAACTTAAGTGTCCTAACCAGGTGATTTGTGAAATTTGAGTGAAAACATTTTCAAAGCTAGTATTTTTTCTATGTAATTAAGGTTGTAAAAAGGGTGCTGCTAAAAACTTGCATCACAACTGCTGAGAAGTTAAATTCTGAGAAACTTTGTACAAAACGAAGGAAAAAGGACCATTGACCATGTTTCTGTGCTGGTGATTGGCTGGGCAATGGAAAGCAGTAGCCAATGAATAAGCAGAGAGTTACTCTGCGAGTACTATAGCACACCAGGACAACAAACAATATCAGGATGTGACTCTAGTCTCGCTTCTTATAGAAAAAAAGAAAAAAAATGATTTTACTAGTACTGAAGACAGACACTGAGTGGACATCTGGGAAATGTCTCTTGAACTGAAGAGATCATTGAAAATTGTCTGTATAAAAAGCTAGACCTCAAAGTTCCCTGCCATAATTGGAGATGGGCATTTTAAGCAAAAATAATATTTTGAAGATTAATGGGATTTAAAAAATAAAATCCTCCCCCGCATGCATGCATGCATGGGCTACACACAAACCGCTTGAGTCCCTTACAATCTTACTCATCTAACATTAAATAATTACAGCTTCTGCCAGACCTTTTGTGTATACATCAGATATTGTACTTTTTAGTACATGTCATAACTAATGTAATAGAGGACTGCAACTAATGATTAATTTAATAATGAATTAACCTGACAATAAAGTTTTTGCTTTTTAAAATCAAGTTAAAATGAAGTCACTAATAAATAATTTCATATTCTGCCCAATTTTGTTCAACAATGTTCAATCAATGGGGGAAAAGTCAATATATATTGACATCTTGGACCCAATTTTTTTTTTAAATAATGGCTAAAATCTACTATATTCACTACATTGCGGTCACATGGCTGGAGGATGATCTCGCTAACGTTACATGTGAACAGAGGGCATCCCGCCATCCTTATTTTGTGATTTGCTGACGAGTCTGACTGCAACAGGGCCCAGAGAAATCCAATACAGCGTAACGTTAATGTTTACGTAATCAATTATTACCGTATTTACTTTGATTTTATAAAGTAATCTATTGTTAATGTTTCAGAGCAGTCCGCAGTCCATGAGATCACAGTTGTGATATTCATGAACTGCGAACTGCTTTGAAACCTCGAGCCTGTAACGTACGTTAGTAATTTACGCACAACAGTTTAACAATTCCAATAAAAAAGTGAAAGCACAACAGCGCCGCATTTTAATTTTAAAACGCACAAAGCTCACATGTATTTACTTAAATCATAACGTCTGGAAGTTTAATAAACACATTAGGCACGTGTTCCAAAATCTAAGAGCACTTGAAACGATAATTAAGAGTTTGAACACATCGCGTTCGATTAATGTTTGCGCAATATTCTCTGAGAAGTGTGTTAAGCATGGACATGGTCATTTAGACCTACATTTTCCGAACAAAACAAGCGTTATTTCTCACTTACTTCTCTCTGCTTCCGACCACCTCACCGCTGCGAGGCGAAAAGGAACGTCTTCTTCTTCTTCAATGGTTTTTAACGGCCGCGTGCATCCTTTATGTTGCACTACTGCCCTCTTCTGGAGTTAACTAACTTCACACAACAACATGTCAGATACTCACTAATTCCCAGCTAATTCCACACACAACATGTCTGATCCTCACAGTTTGCCTTGTATTTATTAGAAAGCAGCACATATTGTTTTATTATTTTACAGATATTTCCTTCCTTGTTTTATTATTCCACTACAATAGGCTAATTTGTCCGTGCCCACTTAGTCCTATGCTTTTCCATTTTTTTTAATCATGTCCCCTCTCTGTTTCAGTTTCTGCAAACCAATCACATGCTGTTTCTGGGGTTTGACACTGCTCACAGAATCCATTTGGGTGTTTACCCATAATAGAGTGTACTTAATTAGCATTTTACTGTTATTCATAAGTGTAATTCATGTATTTTGAAACTGCAGCTTCATGTTAACGCAAAGTAAATATGATCTGTATTCTGCTGACTTCAATTTTCTGCATTTACTCTTTTGACATTTCTTTCCCCAAAATATGGCCATCATATGTCTGATGAAGGTTAATGAGACCGAAACATTGTTAATAAAAAAGTTTCTAATTTTTGTGAGTATTTATAGTGTGTGGGATTTCCTTTTGTTTGATTAGGCTATTGATATTTTTAGATCCGGGTATCCTTTGTACTACGCACCTATATAAATGATCCCCAATGATTGCGGCACGGTTGGCGTTATGTTAAGAATCACTTATTTTTCCGTGGTGTTTTTCATTCACAAGATTTACATATGAAAGAGGAGGCAATGGTGTTTGAGACTCACAGTATGTGATGTCCATATACTGAACTCTTATTATTTTACTATGGCAAGGTTAATTCAATTTTTTACTCTAGGGCACCTTTTAAAAAAAAATGCTATAAAAGTTGTGTCCTTTGCATCAGGATTTTTTTATAATTCTGAATAAATTACACACTGTCGAGGAAAGTTTTAACTCTGAAGAGCACTTATTGTTTTCGGATCATATTCCTGATCACATTAGGACACATAGTCCTGGAAGTTATAGATTTTTTTTTATATTTCAAAAAACAATATTGATGTCTTTGTGGTCACAGCCTTAACATGTCAACTCTATCATCAAAGTGTAAACGTTTCTGTAAATAGCTGTGGGGTGAATTTTGCCGTTTTGCTATGTTTAGCTACAATTGCCTTACAAACAAACAGCAACAACAAAAATTGCTCCACTGTGCAATGTGGTTAAGGTGGAAAAAAAACACACAGTTTGTCCATCAGGTTTTATGAATTATGGTTGACAATTGCTCTCAAAAAACTGTATAATGTGATCCCCCTTTTTTTCATATGAGGAATTCTTCTAATGCTGTTTTTATTATTCTGTTTGCAAATACTGTATATTTGGCAATAGCTAGACTTTTGATAACACTGTCAATATTTGTCAACTCCATCTGTATTTTGCACTCCACACAGTATTTTGTCAGGTGAAGGTGTTCATCAATTTTGAAAGAAATGTCTAATTCTATATTAAATATTAATCAATCAATCAATCAACTTTATTTAAATAGCACTTTTACAATGACGATTGTGTCAAAGCAGCTTCACAGTGTTAAACAGGACAATTTTGCAACAAAATTAGATTTGGCTATACAGTCGTTCTGGAGAAAACAGTGATGTTATCAGCTTATTTTAATTTATCATAAATGTGACAATGTTGGCAGATCAGTATTATAGAATTTAATAAGACCTAATAAATTAATTTTATTTGTATATTTAGTTGAATAACTTAGATCATAACTTTAGTGTCCCCAACTGAGCAAGCCAAGCCAAAGGCGACAGTGGCAAGGAACCAAAACTCCATCAGGGCATGATGGAGAAAAATAAACCTTGGGAGAAACAAGGCTCAGTCAGGGTGCCAGTTTTCCTCTGGCCTATTAACAAATAGTGTATGATTATTATTCTGGCAACCTTACAGGTCAGAAATCATCAACAGGTTAAAACATCAATGGAACATGTGTCTTAATTACCTAAGAATATTGGTGATATATGTTTAATATAAAAAGGAGGTAGGATAATTAAGAAGTTTAGAAACTAGGTTGTTCATAATAGTGGGAGAAAAAAACTTGCATTTTATGACTTAGCTCCTTTATTGAACACCAGTATTACATAACTAAGGATGACATGGTTTTTGGATTGATTCAATCAGCAAGTTATGGAGTGAATAAATGTTACTTTTTATAGAAAAATAGTTAGATATACAGTAGGGCAAAAAAAGTATTAAGTCAGCCACCAATTGTGCAAGTTCTCCCACTTAAAAAGATGAGAGGCATGTTATTTTCATAGCTACACTTCAACTATGAGACACAGAATGAGAAAGTAAAAAAAAAAATCCAGAAAAATCACATTGTCTGATTTTTAAAGAATTTATTTGCAATTTATTTATTTATTTATTTTCTGTAAGTCGCCACAAGGTTTTCACACACTATTGCTGGTAGTTTGGCCCATTCCTCTATGCAGATCTCCTCTAGAGCAGTGATGTTTGGGGGCTGTTGCTGGGCAACATGGATTTTCATCTCCCTCCAAAGATTTTTTATGGGGTTGAGATCTATAGGCCACTCCAGGACCTTGAAATGCTTGAAGCCACTCATTGAAAGTCAAGTTTGAGCCAATTAAAAATGATTAAATCAGGCAACAATATCTAGAACGTAATTGAATGAACGTAAAAAATCTGTGGAACTAGTTGCTAAATAATAATTAGTTGAAAGCACTAGAAAAGTGCAGGTCCCCCCATGTGGTTCTGGGATTTTTGCTCACCGTTCTTGTGATCATTTTGACCCCATGGGGTGAGATTTTGCATTGAGCCACAGATCGAGGGAGATTATCAGTCTTGTATGTCTGATGTCTTTTATGAGATTATCTTGTATGTCTTCCATTTTCTAACTATTGCCCCAACAGTTGATTTCTTCACACCAAGCTGCTTACCTATTACAGATTCAGTCTTCCCAGCCTGGTGCAGGTCTACAATTTTCTTTCTGACGTCCTTTGACAGCTCTTTGGTCTTAGCCATAGTGGAGTTGGGCGTCTGACTGTTTGAGGTTGTGGACAGGTGTCTTTTATACTAAATTTCAAAAAGGTGCCATTAATACAGATAACGAGTGGAGGATAGGAGCCTCTTAAGTTACAGGTCTGTGAAAGACAGAAATCGTGCTTTTTTTTGTAGGTGAGCATAAACTTATTTTCTACAATAAAATGCTAATTATAATGAATATAGTTACTGAAACACTAAAGCAACCATTTACAAAATCTACAGTGTAAAAAAAATAATTTTAATTGATAAGAACTGTCTGTCATACAGTCAGCAAGCTGTGCGCCTAAACTGTCAGTAGCTTGCATAATGAGGGTCTTGCATTTTTGTATCATTGTGAATGGATAAATGCATTCCTGATTTTCTTTTTAAAGTCAGGCGTTTCTATTTGAGCATGCATTTTGTAAGTGGTTTCATCAAAATTTAACTTACAGAATCATAAGTTTCAAAATATTTTTGCAGTAAAAAACAAACAAAAAATACACGATGTATTGGAGTTCATAACCCGTTGGCTACATTCATATGGCTTTTTCATCTAATTGGACGGTTCTTGAACAAAGCAAGCATACTTAAAAACGCTACACTTAATATTTATGCCATATAAAGATGAGGGCAGATTACCCAAAAATGTATACATAATTTACACAGAGATACATGTAATGCCACAGTTATATTTAGTTATTATTCAATCTCACAAACTGCTCTTTTAAATATATATTATATATATATATATATATATATATATATATATATATATATATATATATATATATATATATATATATATATATATATATATATATATATATTAAGAACTGCATGGGCAACTTTCAACAAATGACAACACTACTGACATCAAAAATGAAAATTTTATTCTGAACTTAAGTAAAAACAGTAAAGCACACTGGTATGCAGCTTAAGTCACTTACAAAATTTACATCTGAAGATGCTTCATGGTGCTAAACGTGAAATATTAAACAAAATCAGTTTAAGCTGAAAAGTGTACTTTAATGGTCAAGACTTCTCTACTTCTCTACTAAACAATATACTTTTGTTAAACTATCCATTGACCCACAATTGTAATCGTTTAAAAAACAGTTAAAACATTCTAAAACATAAAAAATACACATAACACTGGTATGATATTAATAAATATGGCAAAATATGTTTTGTATCTGTATAGCACACCTTTTAATGCATTATCAAATTGTGCTTAAAAATATCAAACCCTTTTAGTCATTCTAACTGTTAAAGTGAATACTATGTGAATAGAACACCTTTTTAAAGCAAGGTTATCTTCAAGCATGAAATAACAGTAAAATATTCTAACACAGACATTTAATATAAATTAAATGTTCAGAGACAAATCCCTTTATGGTGAACAAACAATGTTGTGACTGAGGATTGAAAGATGGGAAGTGAGTGGCAATGTTATATACAGAAAATGCAACAGCAATTCCATGAGTTACCTTTCGTATTTCCTGTACACTATCCCTTTTTGTCCTCCCTTCTCTCCCTCCCTCATTTTCTCCTTTCTCATTGCACTATGTGCAGTTTCAGACAAAGACAGAGCAAAGTATGTCCAAAATATTAAATGTAAGGCATGAATGTTCCTGCAGCAGCACAGCCCACATCAAACACATTAGATAAATCACAAGAGGAATTAAAAACAAATTTACACACACTAAACAGTTAATATCCAAACCCTTTTTGCAAAATGAGAAATGTATCCCTCAGGCACTGATGGTTATTCCTTATATTTTGTATTTACCTTTTTATGTGTATATTTTAACATATAATCAAAACTGAGTTTCAACTGTCTCTATTGTAGAGATATTCAATGGGCACAGTAACAGAAATTAATGTTCTGATGCACTGCCTTAGCATACTGTAACAAAATGTGCAAGGATATGTACAAATGAATAAGAGATGAATGATCCATAGTGATCATCTGTAAATCTTTGTGTGAGTGTGTCAGTACCTATGTAAGCCATTTATCAATGCAGGTTTTATACACAGTTTCATTGGAGTGCCAGAAGATATGTGCAACACCTGCAATCGAACAAAGAGCCAGATCTCCTCGAGCATACAGCGTCTTCAGCCCAAAAAAGTCCATCAAAAACACCTGCAAAACATGCCAGAGTCATGAAAAAAGCTAATAAATATGACCTAAGTTATAGGTCAAAATAGCAGTTCTATATATTGTGAATACAGGCACATTTAAGAATGGGATAAACAATGGCTAGCTATGCATTAAACAATTTTAATGCACGACATGGAGGCAAAAAAAAAAAAAAAAACGGCACAAAGCGGACTAAATTCAAAGCGTTAATACATAGCTAGCCGTGGGCTTCAGAAAAGTATATTGAAAATCTCTTATACCAAGTTTATTTGCCAGTACTGACAACTTAAAGCTGTTAATTATGTTTGCAGCACAATATTTGACCGGAAGACTGAAAATTATTAGTTATTATATTATACATTATACAGTTATTTTCATCAGTTAAGGCTCATCAGATCTGCGATGTTACCCCTGTTGCAGAAATGAAGTAGAAGGGCAGCTTTGATAAGTTCATGGGTTCCTGAATGTTTCTGTGTGTCAATGTGTGTGAGAGATGTATAGAGCGCATTAATATAGAATGGTGATTATACTGAATTAGAAATACCTGGGGATTAAACAGTTTAATTGCACACCTTCCAGCCAATCAAAATCGAGTATTATTCAGACAGACTATTGTATATAAAGTTATAATTAAACACAATACTATATTTGCAATGCAGCACAGCCTTTACTTAATAAAAGTATTAAGGCATTAAAATATCTAAATAATTTCTGAATAGACTGTATTTCCTAACAAGGTAAAAAGTTATCTTATATGGGTAAAGTAATGTTACATTGACCAATCGATGTCTAGGACTGCAACCATGTTTAGAAGCAAGAAAATATAAATACATACATGCAATTAATTTTAACACTTAACAATGTTGTCGTCAGAGGACATATCACTCCAGAATTATATAAAAAGGCTAAATAAAATTATGCTTACTTTCTGGTTTTTCATCTCAACGACCGTCTCATTATCATCATAGAAACCAAACTGACTGAAAAATAAGAAAATGAGACATCATAAAAATCCCTTGAGAATAAATAGTATTAAATGACCATCATGTTTCAAGCTTCTGAAAATCTGAGCTATAAGTTAAAAGACTGATTTAAGCAACCTTGACTGCCATGGTGTAATGACCCCATCATCAGGACCACCAATCAGCACCAGTTTCTTAATGCGTAGAAAATTTTGTTTCCAAGCTGTGCAAGGAGAATATTACATCAGAATCCAGTAATAAACACTGTAAACAATAAAAGTCATTGACAAAATTAAATCTGGCATTTAAAAGGTTAGTTCACCCAAAAATGAAAATTATTTAATTAATTACTCACCCTCATGTCATTGGACACCTGTAAGACCTTTTTTCATCTTTGGAACACAAAAGAAGATATGTTTGTTGAAAGCTTATGGTTAAGAAAGGCTTCAGATAGACCTCCATTGGCATACAGTACATTCCCACTTACAAGACCCATAAAGGCACTAAAAACTTCGATACAAAGTCCATCTCAATACAATGGTTGTACAACAATGTTACAATGCAACAAAAATAGTTATTGTGCGCAAAAAAATCAAAATAATGACTTTATCCACCAAGTTATTGACGTGAACTCGACGCATGCGCGAGAATATGACGCAGAGACGCCATTCAGATACATGACCCGGGAGAGCGAAGAAGAGCGCTGCTATTGCGTGAGTTCACGTCCGAGACCTACACGGAAGACAATAACTTGGCGGATAAAGTCATTATTTTGATTTTTTTTTTGCGCACAATAACTATTTTCGTCGCATTGTAAAATTATTGTATAGCCACTGTAGTGAGATGGACTTTGTATCGATGTTTTTAGTGTCTTTATGGGTCTTGCACTGAATGCCAATGGAGGCCTATCTGAAGCCTTTCTGAGCCATCAGCTTTCAACAAAAATATCTTCATTTGTGTTCCGAAGATGAACGAAGGTCTTACGGGTGTCCAACAAAATTAGGATGAGAAATTAATGAAATAATTTTCATTTTCAAAAATTTTCATTTGTGGGTGAACTAACCCTTTAAAACCACAGAAAATCACAATAACCATCCTTGTAACTCAAGATGTACTTTTTTTTTGTGGCCTTACTAGTAGAGTTGGGATTTGGTCTATCATTGTTCAGTAATGCCAGATAGTCACTGCTGTTGATGTACATATCTCTGTGATGAGGGTCTGAAGAAAAAAAACACTGAAACATCACCATATGTCTTAAAGAGATACTAGAATTTTTCAACATAATATCATTGCTGTAAACATAAATGACCACTCAGTGCTTGATTAGTGTTGCTAGTTACTATGGTGTTCTGAGTGCTTTTAGTATGATTTCATTCATTCAATGTTCATAGTACAAATTATGCGGGTTAGTTCTGTACTCGACTTTTTTACTGTTTTTACTCAAACCAAATGTAGGAGCAATAGTAACAGTGGTGTAAGCACCATAAATAATGTAAAATAATGGTGAATTGTCATTAACTTATTCCTTAGATCTTTAAGATCATTGATCAATCATTTGATTTGGCAAGGCAATATTACCCCCCCCCCCCCATTTTGACTGATGCATAAATTGTGTGTATCTTCTGATTCTTTCATTCACTTACCATTCCAATAGTTACAGATTGAGATTTTTTGCCCCACTGCAGTATAGCAAACATGATACAAATTGGATTTGACAAACTGAGGAAAGAGGTACTTCAGATAGTCGGTGTCTATAAAAGAGAAAATATCACTTATAAATAAGAAAAACACAGAAACATTTCTCTCAAAAGAAGTTCCAAATATGGAATGACTTTTACACGACACTCAATGAGCCAAAGCTCTTCAATTCACTGTTTTACCAAGTCAGAAAATCTGTAAATGTGTTTCTCAACAGAACTAAAGAAAGTGCATTACCTCCATACTGACCCGCCTGCGGAGAAGACAGAGATATGAAAGAGTGCACATTATGGTCTGGAAGAGTGGACAGGATTCCCCGACATACAAGGCCACCTGCAGAAGATTAAGACATACACTTGCTTTTATGTGTATACAAGTAAAGATGACACATAAATAAATTAAATATATAACATCAAGAACATGTTCAGAAATTGTATATTTTTCCTAATCCTTTGGTGTACCTAACTTGTTATGGGTCATACCATGAGTATAAAATGTTTCAATGATATGAGTATACTTATTTTTTAAGTAATAATTCAGATTTGTATTATTCTAAATAATATTTATGCAACAACTATGAACTATCCATTTCCAGTTTAAATATATAAATACCTTTTGTAAATCATTTTTAATTTAATTAATAAAATTATTTAATTATTTTTAAAACGCAGTATTTAAAAGTCAGTATGAAATAAAAGTTGGAATTGTCTTCCCTATTGTGACATTTATCCATGTGAAATGGCTTCTCGAATGAGAAAAAAACAACAACCTTGGGTTGGGTTGATTTTGTCCATCTGTAACTGATTGGATCATTGTGGTTTGATATTGTTGTGATCTTATGTGGTGACAGGTTGTCCTGCCCTCTCGCTGGTAAACAACTTCAGAGTCAAGTCAACTTTATTTTTATAGCACTTTATACAATACAGCTTGTTTCAAAAAAGCTTTACATGAATAAACAGGAAAATAATGATTCAATGATGTAACAGTTCAAGTCAGTTCAGTGTTAATTCAGTTCCACTGAAAAGATTATATTTTAGTTAAATTCGGCAATAAAGCAGCTCTACAGAAAACGGAGACATCATCGTCCAGCTCAGTTCAGTTCTCATCCAATAGTGTCAGTGCAGTCAAATCAGTAAAATTGTTCATTATTAAGTATCCCCAACCAAGCAAGCTGGAGGTGAAAGTAACGAGGAACCCAGACTCCATTAAGTGGAGACAATGAAAAAACCACTTGTGAGAAACCAGGCTCAGTGATAATGATTAAGGCTGCATCACAGAATAGAAATGTCGCTGCAAAGCCTGCATGTGTCTATTTTTCACTCTATTTTAACCATTGCTGTGTGCTTTTTTTCCTGCATTGTGGCTGAAATATTGATTTTATTTCACACAATTATTTTCACACTTACAAAAAGTGCAGATGTGACCATTTTTTTAGTTCACATTTGGCAAAAGTAACTAAGTTTCATACCATTCCAAAGTAGTGACAAAAGATGAGGAGCACCAGAGGGTTAAACAATATGAATACCATTTAAAAAAAAAAATTTTTTTTTGCATTGTGACATCATTTTCCTGACAATTAAGCACAATTGCCAAAGAGCTCATTACTTTAATATAAAAATGCTTTAGTATTAAATACTACCACATATGTATAAATACATATTTACATACCATACAACCACAGTGTACAAATATACATACTATACTACCATGGCTGGATTAAGCCTGGTCCTGTTGTGGACAGCTGATTCACAAAGATATAGTCTATGCAGTGGCATACAGTATAGGACACAGTATAGGACCAATCAAATGAAATAATTATCAACAAAATCCATCTTTGCAGTGCAGAGGAGACACAGACGCGGCATAAGAAGTGTTAAATGTTTGTTTTTCTTCAACATTTAAATATAAAATAATTTCACATTTTAACTTTTGAATGAAAAAGTTACTTTAAATATGAAAAAAAAAATTGCCAACATGTCACTGTCTTAATGAGTGAGTCATTCATTGACCGATTTATTCAACAGCTGATTCGTTCAGGAATGAAGTGACTGTCTTTATTAAAGGGGTCAGTCATTGAATCATTAAAGTGCCCCTATTATGTTTTTTTAAACATTCCCTTTTATGCAGTGTGAGATATAGCTGTTGTATAATATGTGATACAAGTCGAAATTGCAATATAAATAAAGTTATTGCCTCCCAAAAAAAAGAATCGACTCAGAACTGCCTAAACGAGTCGTTTGTAATTCGAATCCCACTGCATAGCGGTACTACGTCACTAGAAACACAAAATTTGCATAATACCCGTCTATGTTGTCCATCCCGGTACTTGTCCCACCTTCAAACATGTCATTTTACTGATGATTGCTTGATTAATTATGATTAGTCATTGATGTATATATTTAAAAATACTGAAATAGTTCTGCAAATCAGCTGTTGGGCCACTATTACCTAAAACCGTGTCTATTAACGCAGATTGTCTGTTGCTCTTACTACTTTAAGTAAAGATAAAGGATAGAGCAAGATTTGCTTTGCAAACTTTAATGTTACATCAGTCATTCACATTAATGCTGGGCCAACGTATGTTATTGATGCAGTTAAAACAATAACAGTTTCCCACATGTTCACTGCAATAAATTTGAAATATACACATTGGTTTGTTGATGGAAGTAAATGCGGATGGGGAGGAATTACAGAAAAATCTCATAATGTACCTCAAAATGAGTAGTGTACCACTAAGAAATGTCCTGCTCAAGTCATCCTTGCGATGGAGGTTCAAGTTGAGTAAATGGTTCCAATGTTTTAGCATCGGAATGTTTAGCATCAAGCATCGGAAAAAAACAAAATTGTCAGACATCCATTTAATGCATGTTTACAGAGGAAACCTACTGAAAACAGCTCTGGTTGTTCTTTTTACTATGTTTCTTTTCCTGAATGAGAAATATCTTCAGATGATTCAGCGAGAAAGAAGTCCAAATAAATTCAAGTAGATTCAGGCCGTATGTTTTGCAAACCCGTTTGACCTATTTATAATTTAGAACGTGATTTAAGGGTCAAAATGTGTTTTTTTCTTTAAATATCCACATAAACAACAAATTGTTTGTCATTATAACAACAGTACACCCCGTTAATATATCCCTGGGCCCCGCACATCTTGTCCGCACAGGGCTTCATACCCCCTTGTGACGGGCATGCATACAACTGCTGAGCTTTAGGAACTGCAAGCACTGCAAGCGTGGCGTTTCTGTTGCGTGTTAGCCGCGAGACGGCTGCCTGCCGTTTTCTCCTTCTTTGCACACCAGAAGCGTGTCTGACGCGGCGCTGCTGCTGGTATTGATTTACAGGGAAGCCCTATACTTCATGTTAAATATAAATATATTGCCTATTGATACAGCAAAGACAATGTTAGCAGTAGCCTACTGACCATACATATCTATGGTATTGACGGCAAAATAGGCTATTTCGTTCTGTATTGACAGGATTAATATTTCAAAATCGATAATTATGTCGTTTTTTTTATTATTCTAATTAGGCCTATATCTGCATTTATGTTAACCTACAGACTTTCAAACATGAAAATGTCATATATTAATATGTATTCGTGTCAAAATGGCATATGAACATCTTTTCCTATGCTATTTTGCCTAGAAACGCTTCGAACACGCTCGCGTGTCGCGTGAAAAATAGGCGTCTCTTCTATTTGAAGCATGCGCGCGTTTTCCGTGCGGCTCGGACCGCGCATGTGACGCAGGCAGTATGCAAGCTCTAACCGGTTAACATGGGAGCCGAAATAAAAACGGACACGCCACGCAGCAGAGACGCTCACGGCACGCTTGCAGTGTGTCCCCGGCCTAAGTTTAATGGCCGTTTTGTTTCCGACAGGCGCTGTAAGCAGTAGGCCGATTCCAACAGACTGGGTCATCTGGACAGTTAGAGCATTATAATCATAGACAATACATATCGCCAACACCTAAGCACATTATATTGAGGGGGGGGGGGGATGCATTGTCTATGATGATATTGTAATTATTGTTTTAAGGAAAGAACATTTTGTAAGGACATATCATTCATGTCTGTGAGGCCAGTATTTTAAGCTGTTTTACACTTGAAATGAAACATGAAATGAACAGCATGAATGGAGTTTACACATGCATCACCGTCATTGTGATGTGTATTGTGAAATGTTTAATGGGACTTTGTATATACTTGATATCTCCGAGATACAACATTAAAATGTTCTCAAAGCTAAGCGCAACAAATAGCAGAACAAGCTGTAATAACTGTTGTGCATGCATGATGCGCAGAGCTCCTGCTTTCAAAACTGCTTGCTTTAATTTATTTGCATAATTTAATAATCTCATTTAATAATCTGGTGTGATTTTAAACCGTCTCCGGCATGATGCCTCCGATCCTTCGAATATTCATATTTAATAATTGTTTAATCGACGCGTCATCCTCAATAAACCCTGTAAATGTAACTTTCAAAATATTCCGATCTAATATGATTTCTGACCTGTAAGCTTGCCAGAATAATAATCATACACTGTTTGTTATTAGGCCAGAGGAGAACTGGGACCCCGACTGAGCCTTATTTCTCCCAAGGTTTTATTTTTCTCCATCATGCCCTGGTGGAGTTTTGGTTCCTAGCCACTATCGCCTTTGGCTTGGCCTGCTTAGATGGGGACACTAAAATTTGATCTAAGTTTTCAACTAAATATCCAAAAAAATTACTACAAACCACCAATTTAAATTACTAAATTAACTATATAATCTATATCATTGAGCTGCCCACATTGTGGCTATATGATAAATGTGAAATTGATAAAGCTGATCAATTGATAAACCGTTTTCTCCAGGGCAACTGTACAGCCGAATCAAATTTTGTTGCAATATTTTCCTGTTTAACACTGTGAAGCTGGTTTGAAACAATCATCATTGTAAAAGCGCTATATAAATAATGCTGACTTGTCTAATCATATTTACAGCTCCTAACTTAATAAAACCTGTTGTGTTACTATGAAGTAGCTCAAAATGTAGATCTGTAGGTATAAGATACTTTATCTGAATTAAATACAAACACATCTCTCGCTTTTAATCACATTCCAGCAATTACTCCTTCGTGTGCTGTATAGGCTGTCAACCCTGATTTAGTGTATTTAAGAAATGTAATTTCGGCAAAGAATACTTTTAAAGCAACCTACTTCAGTGTAGCTAATATGTTACTATAGCATCCCATTTAAAACTGAGAATTTTAATAATTGTAATGTGATGATCGAGTGTGGATACCTAAATCAGAGAAAATCATGTGCGGGTGGACGGCTTATTTTAAAAAGCGGATTTGGTGATGTAAGAGCTGATCTGCGCATCTCTAGTATGCCCATCTCTACTCTTGTTCTTGTTCCAAGTTACCTTCCTGTCCAATATGTTTTGCTTCTTACAAAAGCCACAAAGCCTTCCAAGAAGACAGTAAAGGCTTGTGTCATTGCCTAAGCTGAAACTTGAAAGTTAAATTGCACAATATAAATGCAATGTTTAGGCCTTATTATTA
This sequence comes from Pseudorasbora parva, assembly GCF_024679245.1. NCBI lineage: Eukaryota > Metazoa > Chordata > Actinopteri > Cypriniformes > Gobionidae > Pseudorasbora > Pseudorasbora parva. Next base: position 27,388,009 of record NC_090190.1, on the reverse strand, counting down.
TTCATATTACTGTTATTTTAATGTATAGGTTGTTGGTGTAGTTTTAGGTTGTACTATGCTTACATTTTTAAAGTAATTTGAAATCGATTTTTATTTTTATATATTTGTATTTGCATTTTGAATATAATATGGCAATTGAATGCAGGTTTAGTTCACAGATATTAATGTATGCAATTTTAGCAATAAAACAAAACATTTCTAAAAAGGAAACAAATTAGTTGTTAATTATAATTTCTTATTTTCTAGTGTATATTTAGTATTACTCTTTAATAAAGAAATAGTACTTATCAGATTACTCGATTAATCAATGGAATAACTGGTAGAATACTCGAATACTAAAACAATCGATTGTTAGCTGCAGTCCTAAAGAAGATTAAAGAAAATAGTACAATCCCTGCGGTACAATTAAAACACTCCGCAGGCCCTTAAAACAGCAGCCAGAAAAATGGAAGAAAACTAATCTGGATGTTTTGGCATGATTGCGGACAGAAAGGCCGTAAAAACGGCTAGATCTGCATATTTCTCAACTCAGTTAGAAGAAAACAAACAAAACCCTAGGTAAAATTAACAAAAAAATAATAAAATAAATAAAACAATAATTCTGACATCTGAAAACAGAATAGCAGTAATGACTTTATGAACTTCTTTACATGCAAGATTGATAATATTAAGGAGAAAATTAAAACTATGCAATAAGCTTGCTACAATAGTCAGTGCCGGGGTTACTGGTGTTCAGACTCAACACTGGTTACATCATTTGCATACCGTGGCACCACCCCAACAGTTGTTTTAATTTTGTTAGTAATAAAATTAAAATTAAATAACTTAGTTCAGTTAGAGAACAGACTGTACAAACAAAAACTAAATGTGTCTGCTTAATAAAGTATGATCTGAATGAGAGTCTGTGCACAAACACAGCAGGAATCAGATCTCATTCATCACGAGAGTGAAGAGCTGACAGATAAGATGATCGCTGAAGATTTGCTTTTAAAGCAAAATGTAAAAGTGCCTATTTTAAGGGTGTTTGTCATTGTACTGTGCTGTTGTTTTGTTTTTCATTAAGAATAATAGGCTAATGAACCCACAATTCAAGCAACCCACCCCCAAATTGGCGCTAATTCTAAACAAACTAAAATGAGCGCGGCCTCAAAGAACGCGCATTCACAGACAAACTGTCATTCACAGTGTGTGCACACTAGTGCGTTTTCAGTTCATACATATGGAACTAACTTTCATAGGAATTTATTGAAACCACTCGCTTTGATCCACTGCGTTATTAATGCCCGGGCGGCCCAGTTCACATGTTACTTTTGGTTAGATTGAATTAGTGATTTAAAAGCCCAGTCGGTGATAGCAGTATTACCGGTGTTGATTACCAGTCCAATAACTTTGGGAAAATGTCCTCAATTTCACATCCCTAGTATGCAGCCATCTACTACAGTATCAGATCAGACTAAACTTAATTCATCTAAATCAACAACATGTATGCTCAACCCCATACCAACTAAGCTCTGAAAGAGATGCTTCCAGAGGTCATAGAACCTCTTCTTAAATGGTAAATGGACTGCATTTATATAGCGCTTTTAACAGACCCTATGGCCATCCAAAGCGCTTTAGATTTTGCCTCACATTCACCCATTCATACACCGACGGCGATGTCAGCCATGTGAGGCACCATCCAGCTCGTCAGGAGCAGCTGGGGTTAGGTGTCTTGCTCATGGACACTTCAATACTTAGTCAGGTGGAACCAGGGAATGAACCACCAACCTTTCGGTTTGTAGACAACCTACATGAACCACTGAGCCACTGCCGCACGCAAAGCGTTAATTTATCTTAATATCATTAATGTATCCTTGTAATGACAAGACCAAATAAATAATCTGATCTTGTACCGAAAACCTTTAAGCTGGCTATTATTAAACCTCTTATTTAAAAAAAAAAAAACGATTCTACAGAATTAGTCAATTACAGGCCAATCTCAAATCTACCCTTTCGGCAAAAATACTAGAAAGGGCAATGTCCTTACAACTATGCTCTTTTTTGTTTTTTAAAGAAATGGTGTCTGTGAGGATTTCAAATCAGGATTTACAGTATCATAATACAGAGACTGCTCACATTAGAGTTACAAATGATTTGCTCTTATCATCCGATCATGGTTGTATCGCTATAAGTGGTACTTGATCTTAGCGCTGCATTCAATATTATCGACCACAAAATCCTTTAAACAGACTTTCAAATTATTTTGGCATTACTGGAATTGCATTGGAATGGTTTAAATACATACTTATCTGACCATCATCAGTTTGCAGCAGTAATGAAGAGATGTCACACCGATCACAAGTTCAGTATGGAGTACTGCAAGGCTCAGTGCTAGGACCTTTGCTTTTCACTCATGCTAACCTTGGAAGATATCATTAGGAAGCATGGTGTTAGTTTTCATTGTTATGCTTACAATTCTCAGCTCTAGATTTCTTTGTGACCTGACGAAATTTACCAATCCACAAGAACGGAATGCATAGCTGATAAAAAAAAATAGATTTTTGTTTAAAGGTCCCATGGCATGAAATTTTCATTTTATGAGGTTTTTCAAAATGAATATGAGTTCCACTGTCCTGAATATTGCCCTAGAGTTTTTGATCTGTGTAAACAGAGTTCTGGCTGATTCGACAGCACCACCACAAACAGTGAGTAACAATGTTCATTAATGCCTGATCTGGGATCAGTGATTTCTGACGTGTAGCTAATCATTCAACATCACACAGACTTTCTTTCTAAATCGTTTACTACTGTCAGTCCTGCCGCTGGCCGTCTTGATGTCCTAAGCATAATGCATCAGTGAATGAAGTCAGGGACTTGATTCAAATGAAACAAATCTGTTATTTAAATGATTAAACTACAAACAGCATTCAAAAAACATCCTTTATAATGTTCCGATCTGTCAATCAAACGTATATCTGCATTGCACACTTGTCCAAACTGCAGTTATAATGAATGGTGCTGTTATGCTCAAAAGAAGCTCTTCCTGTATTCATATCAATGGCGTGTTTGCGGTTAGCTGTGGTGAAAGCATTTTGCGAGAGAAATAAGATTGCAAAGTTCTCTTGTGTTTATTGAGCTTTCATACAAACAAAATAAACTTGCGCTCTCAACAACTCGGTACAATAACACTTTCTCAGCACTCTTTCCCCAGCTCCGTCTCTCTCGACTGGCAGTGCTGCTGCTGCTCGTGCCTCACTAAACCACACCCTCTCCGTACGCAATCTCATTTAAAATGCAAAGATGTCAGCCAATCACAACAGTGGGTGTTTTCACTGACGTCTCACAGCAGACACGCCCCTTGAAACAGAGCATTCAAGCCAGAGGGCATATATCAGTATAGAAAAACTGCCTTTTATTTCTAAATTATGAATTTCTTTTATGTAAAAACCATACTAACAATATAAGTACACCTCAGGAAACATTATAAAAAATAAATAAAATAAATATATATATATATAAATTACTGCACACACTTTCAATGCAAAATGCTGAACAGTTAGTTCATGCATTCATGACCTCAAGGCAAGATACTGTAATGCTCTACTGGGTGGTTGCCCTGCTCGCTTAATAAATAAGCTGCAGCAGCTCGAATTCTTACTATAACCAGGAGGTATGACCATATTAGCCAGGTTCTGGAACACAGCACTGGCTCCCTATTTAAATAGTTTGCATACATTTTAAAATCTTGCTAATTACTTATAAACCACTAAATGGTTTAGCTCCTCAGTACTTGCACAAGCTCTTAAAGCATTATAATCAAGTCTATTGCGGTCTCTCAATTCTGGCCAGTTGATAATGCAGACAGTTGATCCTTTTCCTATTTAGCACTTAAACTCTGGAATAGTCTTCCTAGCAATGTTCGGGAAGCAGACACACTAGACTCTCCCCTGTGAAGGCCTCCTCGACATGACATCCAGTGGCACTGATCCTCAACCAACCTATCTCCTGAGTGATGACTCATACCTTCAACTGGACAAATATTCTGAATATTTCGAATCTGACTTCTGACCTGTAATGTTTGCCTGAATTATAATCACACACTATTTGTTAGTTGGCCAGAGGAGAACCTGCACTCCGACTAAGCCTGGTCTCTCCCAAGGTTTTCTCTCTATTCTGTCACCTGATGGAGTTTTGATTCCTTGCCACTGTTTCCTCTGTTGCTTTTGGCTTGCTTAGTTGGGGACACTAAACATGTAAGGGATAATCCATGGCTAGCCATGCATTACAGGATTTTAATGCACAATGTAGAGGCGAAGAACCACCCAACGCGAAGCCTCTAGGTTGTTTCCCTAAGCTACAGCTTGTTAGTTAAGTAGAGCCATCGAAATGTTTTTATATGAACGAATTATCACATTCATTTAAATTAATTATTAAAAGAGAGAGAGAGAGAGAGAGAGAGAGAGAGAGAGAGAGAGAGAGAGAGAGAGAGACTTTTAAACACACCTTTATTTATATTTACACTATAAGACATTTTTCAGAAGAAAAAACTTTTGTTTCATTAGGTCCATTGGTAAATACACACATATATCCATTCTAAGAAACCATACAGTCACATAATCAAAAGTAAAAATTACAAAATCTCATTAATTTTTTTTTTTTTTTTTTTTTTTTTTTTTTTAAATACACAGTCACATAACCTCATAGATTTAAAACCAGCTCATTTTCATAATCCACAGAGCACAAAACATCATTCAAAGCCCAAATTTCAATAAATCTGTCCACATTATTCATTAGTTTAAAGTATGCAAACTCTGCCTTGATTCTGGTTGCTATAAGAGCTTTTAAGACCACCTCAGGACCTATCTCCCCCTCTCCTTTCATTTTTCTCTTCCGGGTTAACCAGATTGCCATCTTTGCTCCACCAATCACAAAATTAAATAACGAGATCTTTTTTCTGTCTGATGCAACATATTTTGGTCCAAAAATAAAAAATTCGTTATTAAAACCTACATCCCAATCTCTAAACCACCTATCTAAGACCTGAAACAATTCGCTTAGCCTTAAACAATGTAAAAACAAATGATCTACCGATTCTTCATCGCCACAGAAAAGACATTCTTTCCCTACAGTGGGGTCAATGTGTGCCACGTGTCTGTTTGTAGCTACCGCCCAGTGTACAACCCTCCATTGGAGATCCGCAGTGCGTTTCTCTATGGGGGGTTTGTACAGGGACCTCCAGCATCCTCTAGGGGACGAGTCTGGCCCAAACACATCTGACCACTTAGTCTCTTTGCAGTCTTTGAGCACGTTATAATGGGACACCTTCACGCAAATATTATACAGGGCCTTTTTTGAAACAGTCTCAATCCCTGAGAGAGAGAGAGAGAGAGAGAGAGAGAGAGAGAGAGAGAGAGAGAGAGAGAGAGAGAGAGAGAGAGAGAGAGAGAGAGAGAGAGAGAGAGAGAGAGAGGTGCATGCATGCGTGCGCGAGCGATCTCTTCTTTTTGTATGTTTGAAGATCCTCTTAGGCTTGGAGGTGAAATTATGTTTCACTATGTTTCGCTTCACGCAAAAATAATGCTTTACAGTAACGGACACGACTGTTAATGCGTTATTCGTAGTGACCCATTAAAAAGATTTATTTTCCTAGAATGGGTGACGTAGGCTATTACAAAACATTCAGTGGCACATGCCGATCAAATACAGAAGTGACACAAATAACATGTTTGAAAAAAATATTAGTGACTTTAATGCGTTTTATTGACATCTAAAATACAACAAAATTAGGTTATTTATTAGGATTTTGGCTCACGAGTGAAGAAGAAATTGCTCGCATTTGTGCCTTGCCGAATTGTAAAAATTTGCAGTGAACACTTGACTAGCTTACAAAGACACAACACAGCCGGGCCAGTAGAAGAAAAATGCCATTCCGTGGCTAAAGATGGGTGCAGCCACTGTGGAGGTAATGTAATCTTTATTTATCCTTCCATTTGGGCACAAAGGGCTTGAGGAAAGATGTCCAGTAATGAAATAATAAAGCTTTACACACACAACGCTCTTCCCCACTGGATCTGCCTTTTTTCCACTACCGCTGCGTTCCCACGGGACTTCAGCGCGAGATAGAGCTAGCCGTCTAAAACAGGTGAATTTAAACATGGCTAAGTGGCTATAAACGCATCTTGTCGCGTGAGGGACCTGTTCTTTTTGGACAGACATTTTAATTGCATTTTGTGTCTGTTAAGAGGCACAAAGACACCCTTTACGTGCATGCCCCCAAAGCTGCCGTTTTAGCTGAGGGGGGGGGCTCTGGGCATTAACTGTAATAACTCTGTGTTGCAAGCACCAATCCGGTTCGCTTTTTTTTTCTATACTTTTCTATGTTATTAAAGGTCAACTCGCCAGAGTTGTCCTTTAATAACATAGGCCTTACGTTATACGTATACATATCTATGGTTGATACTATCACTGTCACTCTGTTTGCAAGCATAACTGTTTTACTATGGTTACCAATGTTTATAGTGGTGGATTCATTTCGAACTGTAATCAAACTGACTGGAACTACCTGTGCATTAAACGGTTTTTACTGCACACCTTCCAGCCAATCAGAATCTGAAGTTGGCAGTTTGATACATGCAAGTTAATTCTTCAGTTCAATCTTTGATTGCTAAAAGGGCACATAAGTTCCTGTAGAGAGAGAGAGAGAGCAATACACAATCTCCATTTTTTGCCAAATAAATGAAAAGAATGTCATCAATGTCTTTCTTCTCTCTTGCTGTATGAACATCTCACCTAGCTTTACTCAGAGATGGTCAAGTTCAGTTTGTGCATGATATAAAAATTTTTTTTAATGCTGTGTCCTAAATTGTGGATAATTAAGCTATATATCATATGCTGAAGTAAATATCTGGAGTGTTAACAATTAAAAGAAAAAATAACAACAACAACCGTACAGAACCAAAAACCGTGATACGAACCAAACCGTGTTTTTTTTAAAAACCGTGCCATCCCTAATATGCACCCAAATCACAATCATCCATTGTAGTTTTCATCCATTTTATTTATTGTTTTTGGTATTTATTCAAGTGCATTTTTTGTTAACAGACTGAATGTCCATTACTTTTATTGTTTTTGGTTGTTTTGTTCATTTATTGTGGATATTTAAAATGTTTTCCATTTTCAGTGTTAAATAGTCTTTAGAAATACAAGTTTATTGATCTTTGAAAAGGTGTACCTGCATTATTATGCCATTATCATTATTTTAGATGAAAATGGTCTCAGAACGACAATATTATCGTTTATCGCAATAACTTCTTGGCCAATTTATCGACTGTCAACACTGCATATTTTTTGTTATTTTGACCAGTTGTTGCTTTAGGCAAATACATGCTCTAAATTACAATATTTTTATTTGGAATTTGGGAAAAACGTTGTCAGTAGTTTATAGAATAAAAAAATATATGTTAAATTGAACCCAGAGAAACTGATAATTTTGCAGTGGTCTCTTGATTTTTTTTCAGAGCTGTATATGGACGTATCCAACTGTGGGGGGTACAGTGAATAAGCTGAAGTCCCCAAAAAATGACGTGTTTCTTTAAAATCAATAATACAAGTAAAAAATCTAATTGAATAATACTTCAAACCTTTTAAGGAGCCGCAGGAACCCTGAGAAATTTTTATTAGCAATTATTTAATAATTTTGCTAAAATAATGTCACAACACAAATAATCTTTACAGGCTTTTTTAAAATATCAAATTATTTCCTTCTAATTTGGGGGTGAAATATGGCCCAGACATGTTTTTAAGAGATTTGACCATCCAACATACAAGTTAAAAAATGAAAAGTTATGTCGCTGCCTTTTGATAGTTTAATACAGCATTCCAGCCAAGCTTAAAATTGCAGAACAGGAACATATATAATAGGATGAAAAAGTGTTTCTTATCGCCACACAGCAAACCACGGAGGACTGTTATCTTGTTGTAATGCAACATGTGATGCACTGACCTTAGGCAAATCTATATTCACAATCTTCATTTAATTCTTAACACACTATTGTTTTGGTTACAGACCTTGTGAGTAGCAGATGAGGTGGACGCCATCAGCTGCATTCTGCATGATGGGATATATGGCTTCTGCAAAGCCCTCCACTTGCTTCCAGAGTGGCTGCAGGCTGGCACTACGGTCAAACAGATCTAGGACAGTCACATTAGTGCCTGGATGAGACTGTAACCAGATAAAACAAACACAAATGAATAGCTTACTAACTACCACTGCCTTCATATTCAATCGGAATTATCATAAATACGAGTTCCCTATAAAGAAAATTAGACATGAATGCCGTCTTAAGTTGTTTACCACTGGGAAGCTCTGGGATAATTTTGACACCCAAGTCACGGAGTTGGGCAGTCCATAAACTTTAAACAGGAAAACAACGATTGCTGCTATGATTGGTATTTATTTCCACAACAGCTACATACTCTTGTTAATATATTTACATGAATAACCATTTGACACACACACATATATACATATACACACAAATAAATATATACCAGAAATTCGTGAATCATCAGCAAGCTGACTATCTAGACAGTGCAGTGAATGTAGGTTGTCAATAAATGGGATGCTGTGGGGACCACATTTTGGCATATTGGAGTTACATGTATGGAACGTTTAATATGGCAATTCAAAACGAATGTTATATAATTGTATATTCTCACTGTAACATGGTACCACCACAAAACTTTTTGTCCTTATTATACGTTTTTGTTACAGAGTTATTGTGCGTATATTGACTCTGCAAATTTACAGACTTGATACTCTTCAACAGCTCTTAACAGTAAAAACAGAGTAAACGATAGGTAACACATATCACATTAATGGTTTACCAGGTTGATGAATCGGCGTAGGTTGATAAAGTCAGCAGAGCTGTCGAAGAGCCCGTGAACGACGATCACCGGTTTATACGCGACACACACACACACAACACATACAGCAATCAGCGGCCACACAATCTTCATCATCACAATAACAATAAAGATAAAACACAAAGTCTTATATATAAATATAGGTAAAATAATGTCTAAAACACTACAATAAATTTAAAACTCTGAAAATCAGAAGTAATTCCATAGGAAGCTAGGTATTTATGTTACTGCAAACGCAGTTGAGCTATAATCGTACACCTCCGTCTATCATATTACAGTAAATGTATCTGTTTGTGATGCTTCCGGTTAGTGCATCAACAACACAAGTGTTCGCTACGTCACTTCCGGGCACAGTTGCCTTCCCCGGAATGAAGCGGAATTCGAAATATACCTTCATAACCTGGTCAATGCAATATGCAAAAATAACATTTTTTAAGCTATTTATGGTTAACATTTATTACTGATAACATGTTTCATTTAGTGAGTGCCAGCCAGCTGTAATATCATTAATACATTAATATTTAAAATAGTTGTAATAAAACGGCCAAATTCCATCAAATACTGGTTTCCAGTAAAACAGTAATATACTGTAGAAAATAATTAATTCTTGGCAGTTTTGGGACCTAGCAAGCAATAATTGGTCAACCGTCCAATTAAAAAAGCAACCATTTCACCATCTCTGTTTTAGACCCGATAGTCCTGCTATGAGTAACCCACTTCTAGCCAAAATAACCTTGAAGTTGGAAACAAATTATGTTGTTTAAGCTAAAATAGATTTATGATATCCCCTTGTGTAAGCAAAGTCAGTGATTAGGTGTTTCAATTATTTCACATGTTCATGTTGCATTATTGAGCTGGTTAGACATAGGCTATGTGTCTATTCAGCCCAAATTTTGACTGGTTTTAGCCTAGATCCCAGGGCTGTATTTGGACAGCTATTAAATGAAAAATTGCTTGCTGGGGAAGGTTACATAAAAATATTGTTGGTTTAACTAAAAAAAAAAAAAAAAAAGTAAGTCACACTCAAAAAAATGATTTGTTGAATTTACTTAAAAAATATGTGGTAAGCGGTACACAACTATATTGAGCAATTTTTTACAAATAACAATTTAGTTATATGAACAAAAAAATTCAAGTAAAACTGGCACAATTTATTTGAGTAAATACAAACCATTTTAATTAGTCACTGTTACATAATATTTATATGTGCCGTTTACTTAATTATGTTATGTTAAATTTATAAAAGTTTATTATGTAAGGTGAAGACTGTTATCAATTCAATTTGCCTTTAAAAAATTAAATAACAACAAGCATATTTTTTTTTTTAATAAAATGCAAAATTAACTTTTTTGATTGAGAGCAGGAATTCCATACAATGAATTTGGATATAAGTGCCCATCACAGTCTAAACACACATACACTCTAAAAAATAATTCAGTGGCTTAGTAAATATCACAGTAATAATTAACTTTATTAACTTAATAAAATCTCTCAATATCATTTACTTGATGGTTTTAGTTAAACATACCAAAATAATTGACTAAATATCCAACAGTTAATTTATTCTAAAATGTATAGTTATATTTAAGTTTTTTACACTAAAATAATTTAGTATTCAAATAACCAATTATTTATTTTAAATATACTTAATACATTTGTGAAATTTATTTCAAAATATTTGAGAATGGAGAATTAAACCGATCTGTTTAAAAGAACCACACATATTACATAATTAAAATCAAGATTATTAATATTTAACACACACTGAAGAAATTGAGTAAGTTTACTCGATTAAAACAATGCACCCCTCCCCCACCATCTGACGCAACGACAGCTCGACGGTTGAGTGAGTGCGGATATTTGAATTCTCCTCAGTCACCAGAGCAGTTTCTTCTTCTCAGCCGCAGAATTGGGGCATTTCCTCTGTGAAATTCAGGTTTGTATGTTTTGTTTTATCTATATAATCATTACTGTGCTAAAAGGCATTTTATTTAATTAAAAAAAAAACATACAGGGACAGTGTGAGTCACCTTAAGTTAACGTGTGGCGTTGGTCTTTGAAACGCCTGCTGTGTTGCTCAAAACACACAACTTTATTCGTAAAGATAATGAATATAATGAATTTGGATGATAAAATCTTATTAAAACTGGGCACTGTTTGTTTATTGTCAGGTTATGGAGTCTGGCGCCTCGCAGCATCTTTCAGCTACGAATGAAACGCAGGACAGCGGTCTCGAGTTCAAAGTCCACACGCAGACCGCTAACGTTAGTCCATCTCAGGCTCGAGAAACAGCGCTGATACGGTGGAAATGGGATAACAGACCGGTTGATTACACTTGAATTACTTTTAAATGTTTAATTTTTACTTCTAAAATGTTTGTTACATGAGTTTAAATGTTGTAAAATAACTGTTATTCTGTCAAAACAGTAATATATGCTGTAACGTTATTGCTGTAAGTTACTCGTCGACAATAAAGGCCATGTCAGTGTGTTTGTGTGGACTGTGGAGTATTTTACAAAGGTTTAGAGGAAATTAAAGTTATACTATAAGTAGTATATAAGTTAGTAATACTCATAAATAAAAACAGTTCATATTAGTCATAAATATTGGTTTTTAAATGCTTTTTACCCAATTTTTTCTACACTGAAAAAAATGACTTTGTGGTATTGTAAAATCTATTACATTAATTCATGTAATTTATACATTGTAAAATCAAGATTAAGTTGGAACTATATATCTTATGTAAAATTTACACAATTTATTAATGTAATAAATTAACTGAGAAGAGAGAGTACATTTTACTATATATTTACAAATAGTATTTAATGTTTTATAGTCACAGCACATTCACCTAAAAATACTAAGTAAATTTTAATCTGAAAAGCAAAGTGAATCTGCCCGCCCGTTTTTGTTGTTGCTCAAAAAGATCCCGGTTCAGTGGCAGAGACGGTCGGTTTGGGATGTTGCTTTTACATGGCTGACTTATTCTCGGTAAGTTCTGACTTTTCTATTTTAGATTTGTGATAACGATGTACTTCGTTTTGATGGTTTGATTATTGCATAGACGTTACGGTTTAAAATTGACTAAAAGTGAGTTTTAATCACAATAACGGTAGCTAAAGCTAAAGCATTATCCACTTCTATAAAGTTGAGACTGGTGTTTAGTCATAGATAGAGGGAATTAAATGTAGTTAGCCACGTTCTTGTAGAAAAAGTCACCCTGTCTGGTTAACTTCAAAATAATTTAATGTTAGCTGGCCGTGATTAAGTGCTGGCTGCCTGTGTGTGTGTCCTCTAGCTAATGTTAGCATTTTTTAAAAGTGTCTAAGGGTGCGTTCACACTTGTAGTTCGGTTCGTTTGGTTAGTTTGGTCCGGACCAAAAAACAAAAACAAACATAATAGTCCTGGTCCGCTTAGCGTTCACACGGGCATTTTTAACAGCGAACCTAAAGTTACCGAACCAAAGGCACAGGGAGACGCTCACAACCTGATTGGTCGGTTTATATGACGTAGGAGCTCGTTTACCGAACATGCAAAACAATGCTGTGTGCGGATTACACGCGCGGGCATTTTATGCGTGTACATATGGCATTATTTTTTACCAGAGAACTCATGAAGAGCTCATGAAATGTTCACAACATTCAAAACAACGCTGTGTGCTGGATTAAACGCGATCATTTTATGCGTCTAACACATATGGCATTATTTTTTACCAGAGAAATTAATGAAGAGCTCATGAAATGTTCAAAACAATGCTGTGTGCTGGATTAAACGCGATCATTTTATGCGTGTACATGTGGCATTATTTTTACCTGCTGAGAACTCATGAAGAGCTCATAAAATGTTCAAAACATTCAAAACAGCAGCAGGATTTCCTCCGTTGTGCAGAACAGAGACGGCCGCTGTCGTCTGCACCTGCTAATAATGGGCAACACAGGAACTTTGATGAGAAGAGCCAGGTATGCTTTTTGTGTGTTTTTTCTAGCATTTTCGAAACATGCTCGTCGGACCAAATATTGATGAGGCTCTTCCTCGTTGCTCTACGTTTGCCCTCTAACGTTAAAGTTACTCATTTTGGATACACCGATCTTTCCGCGTCGTCAAATCAGCTGCATTATGCGTGGCATCTTGTGACATTATACGTCCGGTTTTTGGTCCGTTTACATGTCTTTGGTCCGTGTTGCGTTCATATATCAATCGAACCGCACCAGAGTTCGTTTGGAAACGGACCGAGACCCATCTTTTTAGCGGTCTCGGTCCGCTTGTTTGGTGCGCACCAGGGTTCGGGTGGCAGCGTTCACATATGTTCAAATGAACCGCACTAACCGAGCAACCGCACCAGGGTTCGTTTTAATTGAACCAAACATGACAAGTGTGAACACACCCTAGTTAGTTGTTTTTATATCCACTGAAAATTTCACAGCAATTATTATATCAAAGCATAAGTTAGTCTGCACTCTGCACTAAAGAAGGAAAGTTTGGATAGCAGGTGAACTCTGATACCAAATAAGCATTGATGTATAACGTTAGCAACAAGTGCATGAATGTCAGCAATTCTATTTTAGTGAGCTAACGTTAACGAAGGTCCGGTCACCTTTTTAATGAAAATAAAATGTAATGTTATAAATGTAATTCTATTTCTTAAATGGAATTGTGTTCTTTCTTTCTTACAAACTGTATGCAGGAGGACAGTCGCAGTGTTGCTGCTGAACATATCCTTAAGATGGTCGTCCATGGAGCTGATCGAGAGGATCCAGTCGATGAATGAGCATTAAGGAAAAGTGACCATTCTGTTTCAGCTGGACTATGCATGTGCTCGTCATTAAAGGGTTAAGTTAGTTCAGTTCAGTCAAAAATGAAATGTCTGTCATTAACTCCTCTCCCTAATGTCGCTCCACACCCGTAAGACCTCCGTTCATCTTCACACACAGTTTAAGATATTTTATATTTAGTCCGAGAGCGTATGCAAGTGTATGCACACTATACTGTCCATGTCCAGAAAGGGAATAAAAACATCATCACAGTAGTCCATATGAGACATCAGTGGGTTAATTAGAGTCTCTTGAAGCATCCAAAATACATTTGGGTCCAAAAATAACAAAAACTACGACTTTATTCAGCATTGGCTTCTCTTCACCGTTTGAATCTTTATTTGAGGATTGAACACAAACACGGAAGAGAAGACAATGCTGAATAAAGTCGTAGTTTTTGTTATTTTTGGACTCAAATGTGATACATTTCATATTTGGCTGAACTAACCTTTTAATGTTAGTTATGCCACTGTTGGCTGCTGATGTTTAGTTGAACCATACATGGTTAATTCTACAGTTATTGTAAATTATAATGAATGTACATTAACTACTTAATCAGTTGATGTGAACATTACTGATTTCATGGTTAATTGTAAATTTTGACATAATAAACTGTTCAACTTTATTGTATTTATGTGTGATTTGTGATACATGTATTTGATGCAGAGAAAATTATTACATTTATTTGGTTTAAAATAGCAACATTTACATAATAATAGTGAGTAATATAAATTAATTCAACTAAGTAATTCAAAATGTCAAATGGACAAACATTATAAAATTTACTTAATTACTTCATAAGAGTAAATAATACAGATTTATAAAATTTTCACAATAGTTATGCTCCTTTTAAAATTAAATTTACTTGATTACTTTTAATAAATACAACATGCTAAGTTAAATATAATTAAGTAACATTTACTTAATGTCTTTGCAAATGTTACATTTATAGTTAAGTACATTTTACTTAATATTGGCAAGTAAGTTGTACTTGATATCGCAGCAGTAAATTTTACTTAGAAAAACTGAGTGCAAATTGTTACAAAGATTTTATCAAGTAAATCTTACAAGTTGTTTTTATCAGTGTACTCAATTGAATTTGTTAATGTAACAAATGCAGTTACTCAGATCTACTTAATTTTTTTACTTACATTTACTCAGTTCAGAAAAGCATGCTGGGAACTACAGATCCACTGCCCAGTTAGTTATGTCAGCACAAATATTTCATGTAGTTTTAACACAAATTAATTAAGTAAACTTCAGTTTTAAATATATTAGGCTGATTGAACACATTTCGACACAACTTAATTTAATTAGGTAAAGTATAATTTAAATGTGTCTTATCTATGAAGGGCCTGAATCATTTTTTGAGTGCACCTGGTTGCCTTACATTTTTGAG
Organism: Pseudorasbora parva; assembly: GCF_024679245.1. Taxonomy (NCBI): domain Eukaryota; kingdom Metazoa; phylum Chordata; class Actinopteri; order Cypriniformes; family Gobionidae; genus Pseudorasbora; species Pseudorasbora parva. The sequence continues at coordinate 27,372,894 of NC_090190.1, read as the reverse complement.
TTTATTCAAATTTGAGATCATAAAATGAAGGAATTTGGTTTAATAAAAATAGAAATTCAAAATATTATTGTATCTGAACCCCATAAAAAATCTGATGAATCATGAAAATAGCACAATTTGGCATGTTTCACTGTCATCACAAATAAAACACACAAAATATACCCCACATTTCTTTAAAAAAATAACATATTTTAATAATGTTTCAATAAAGTTTGTTGATTCTAAAAAATGTTCATTGTATTAAATCAAATGTTTAATTTCAATGAACTATTGAAACATTTAACTATTGTTAATCATTTTCAAACAGGCATGGTTAACACTATACTTAAAAGGACTTTTTGGCTTTGTTGCTGCAACTGCAAAGAACCTATGGCGAGACCACTGGGTGGGAAGGACCAATCAGGTCCCTCTAATAATCCCGCCACAGAGGGCAGCAGAATTAGCATAGCCAAGGGCATAAAACACCCTGTCTCGCCAGGTTCGTCAGATTATTTCTTCTTTAGTGACTTACCTCGCTGAGCTCTGGAATTGAAACCCGCCGTCGACAAGCATCCAGCGGAACTCTGTGGCCTGAGGACGTCGGATTCTCTGCCCTCAGCTTTGCACTTCCAGCTGCACCATCCGGCATTCCTACACTGTAAAAAATTATTTAGAAAAAAAGTTACCTGGTTGCCTTACATTTTTGAGTACATTGAAATTGAAATTTTGAGTTAATACAATTAATTTTTTTTTTAGATTTGACAACCTTTATTAAAATATTATTAAAAGATTGTGCAAGCATATTGGGTAATTGTGTGTGTTTTATTTCTGATGATGCAGTGAAACATGCCAAATAGTGCTATTTTCATGATTTATCAAATTTTTTATGTGGTTCAGATACAAAAATATTTTGAGTTTCTATTTATTAAACAAATTTCCTTCATTGTATCAACTCAAAATTTTAATTTCAATAAACTCAAAATTTTAAGGCAACCAGGTTACTTACTTTTTTAAGTTAAACCAACAAAAAACAACCAATTTTTTTTACAGTGTATATCCTTTGTCATTTTTCATTGTCATGTTGTACCAGCAGCCATATCACCCAGTAGCCCAAGACTGGTTTCCCACTGAAGCTAAGCTAGGCTGAGCCTGGTCAGTACCTGGATGGGAGACCAACTGGGAAAACCAGGTAACTGCTGGTAGAGGTGTTAGTGAGGCCAGCAGGGGGTGCTCACCCTGTGGTCTGTGTGGGTCCTAACACCCCAGTATAGTGATGGGGACACTATACTGACAAAGAGCATGTCCATCGGATGAGATGTTAAACCGAGGTCCTGACTCTCTGTGGTCATTAAAAATCTCAGGATGTTCTTCGGAAAAAGAGTAGGTGTGTAACCCCAGCATCCTGGCCAAATTTGCCCATTGGCCCCTCTGTCCATCATGACCTCCTAATAATCCCCCTCCTCTGATTGGCTTCATCACTCGGTCTACTCTCCACCAATCAGCTGGTGTGGTTGAGGAGATTCCCCCCTTCAATGTAAAGTGCTTTGAGTGCCTTGAAAAGCGCTATATAAATCGAACAAATTATGTGTGCGTTTTCACACCCATATAGCACTCTCACAGGGCAACCGCCCAGAGTGCTACAAGTTGGAACTGCTGACCCTTTAGGCTTAGCTCTTCAACTTAGAATAGAATAGAAAAACGTGATTAATCCCCAAAGGGAAATTGCGGTGTTACAGCAGCAAAATTGACACAAAATACAGACCCAACATATTACACAAACTGACATATAATGTAATATACAAATTGCAAATTTCTTTAAAAGTAAATTGAAAGATTAAAATAAGATAATATAAATTCCAGAGCAGAACCAAGAACAGACGCAGCCTTCTTTATTAGTTTGTTCAATCTCTTACTGTCACTGGCTCTGATGCTGCTGCCCCAGCAGATGGCTGCAAAGAAAATTGCACTTTCGACAACTGACTTATAGAACATATGCATCATCCTGTTGCATACATTTAAAGACCCAAGATTCCTCAAGAAGTAGAGTCTACTCTGTCCCTTTTTGAAGATTGCTTCAGTGTTGCACTTCCAGTCTAGTTTGTTGTTAAGGTACACATTCAAATATTAAAAATTCTCAACCACCTCCACCTCCTCTCCCATAAGGTTAATGGTGTTTAATGTCGTTGTCCTGGTCCTCCTAAAGTCCACCACCATCTCCTTCGTCTTTTTTACATTTAGGAGGAGGTGGTTTTCCCCACACCACAACACAAAGTGGTCGACCAGATCCCTGTACTCTGTCTCATCTCCACTGTTAATACACCCAACAACTGCAGAGTATTTTTGGAGATGACAGGACTCGGAGTTGTGCTGGAAGTCTGAAGTGAACAATGTGAAGAGAAATGGTGAGAGAACCCTGTGGTGCTCCTGTGCTGCTGACCACCCATTCGGACACACCACCCCTCAGTCGCACAAACTGTGGTCTGTCTGTCAGGTAGTCCGTAATCCAGGAAATTGTGGAGGTGTCCACCTGCATCTTCTAAAGCTTCTCCCGCAACAGTAAAGGCTGGATCGTGTTAAAAGAGAAATAAAAAAACATGATCCTCACTATGCTGCCAGCCTTATCCAGGTCTGAGTGAGCTCGCTGAAGCAGGTATATAATAGAATCCTCCATACCAACCCCCGGGCGGTAGGCAAACTGCAATGGATCAATGGAGGTGGTCACCTGTGGTCTCAGATGGGCCATAACCAGTCTCTCTAGAACCTTCATGATGTGAGAAGTTAAGGCAACCGGTCTGTAGTCATTGAGGGCAGATAGAGAATACTTTTTTGGTACTGGGACAAGGCATGATGTTTTCCACAGTAGAGGGACCTTCTCCAGTCTTAGACAGATGTTGTAAAATCCTATATAACTGGTTAGCGCAGACCTTCAGGACTCTGGGGCTGATACCATCCGGACCTGGCGCCTTGTTCTGGTGCCGTTTCTTCAGCTGCCTCCTAACCTGACAGCTTGAGAGAGACCGGGGGGTGGGGGAGGTAGAGGGAGGCATGGTGCTTTCTGCTATGAAGAAAGATGTTGATGTTGAGGGATGGGTGGTGGCACCATGTGTGTCACCAGTCATAATCATTGAGGAGGTGTGAGAGGGGAGTAGATGAGGTGGCATGGAGGGTGGGGGTCCTGTATGAAAAGGAACAGGGTAAGGTGCAGCTGAGCTGAACCTATTGAAAAACACATTCAGCTCATTAGCCCTATCCAGGCATCCCTCGGCCTGATTTTCGCTACCCTTGAACCCTGTGATGGTCTTCATTCCTGGCCACACGTCCCTTGCCTTGTTCTGCTGAAGCTTATTCTCCAACTTCTTCCTGTACACCTCCTTGCTTTCTTTCATCCTTACTTTCAGCTTGCGTTTTCTCGCCTTCTCTCTCCCTTTCGGGGAACAGAGGCTGCCGGAGCATAATAGGACGGACAAACTCATGGCTTCTTCGACACTCTTGTCACTCAACGGCACAAAGAAGAGTTATGGAACTCCTTCCTCCCCGTGAAGAAGAGGTCACGCAAATTTGCCTGCTCTCCCTAGCGGAACACAGTCAAATCAATGCAGAGTCTGCACGGGTCCGATTTTGTAAATCCACACCCGCCTGTACACGTGGTACGTTAAACCAAGTAAGTACTAATTAAAATCCGCACCCGACCCGAACTGCTTAAGATAGAACCAACACCCAACAAGTACCCGAAATAAAATAAGTTTAGCATATAACATTATATAGGCTCATTTTCAATGAGTGTACGCACACTGGTGGCAGCATTCGGGCGTCCGCTGCCTGTCCGCTGCGACTCAGGAAGCAAATGTACTGATTTCACCCTATGCTACGAGATGCACACATTGTGGATCTCTTCTGTCAGAAGTGGATTGAAAACTGAGCTCACGCGTATATAATGTGCGTGTCCGGCGGTGAGCTTCGTGTCTGGTGTGCGACCCCTTGAAGCCTTGTGTGATATTTTGAAAGTGAGAGAATCCTGGGAGGGCGTGCTGCATGAGCACAAATAACCTAATATTGTTTTTAAATTATTTTATTAATTTTAAATACAGGCAAGACATATTTTTGTAGATGTGTTCCTAAAAATTTCCCCCTTGTCTGACCCGACCCGCACCCGTATCCGACACAGTTGGATGTTTTTCACCTGTTTCAGCAAAATTTGTGGGTCGACCCATCAGTTACCCGAACCCATGCAGGACTCTGAATCAATGCACCCATCTTGTCAGCTGTGAGGAATAGAATGTGCCTTATTTCATAGCGCGCGCTCACCTTCCAGCTTTTATCAGTAACGTCCATATTAAACTGCATTCCAGTGTGTCAGTACTGTCTCCCAGCCAGAGTTTTCTCATTGGAACAGTCACACACACACTTGGTACGGCTGAGCGCGCACCCTACGTTATAGCGCGTGCTCACTATCCAGCGTCAAGATGACGCTCATGCACCTTATCAACTCTTCACTCCTCTCAGTTCCCTCTTAACAGATGAATGGAGAAGTTTTGCATTGCAACAAACATTCATGTTATAAACTGCATTCCAGTATGTCAGTACTGTCTACCAGCCAGATATTCTCATTGGAACAGTCACACACACTCGGTACAGCTGAGAGCACGCCTTACGTCAGCGCACTTTCACTATCCAGCCCCTATCGGTGTCGCAAGAGGGCGCCCATACACCTTTTTAAACTCTTGCACTTCTTCCTGTTTCCCCCTATCGGGTGACTGGAGGAGTTGGGTCACAGTAAATGACCATGTCATAGCTGACTACAGTGTGTCAACGCTGTCTCCCAGACAGAATAATTCTCTCTGGAACAGCCAAAACACTAGGTACATCTGAGAGCGCAGCTTACATCAATGCACACTCACTGTTCAGCATCGTAAAATGGCAGCCATGTGCCAATTTCACTCTCTCTAGCTCCCCTCAACTCGGGCGGATGGAAATGTTACTTTTGCAGTAATTTAGCCTGTTATGAAACATGCACACTTGCACAAAAACGTGCTCACCCCTATGTATAAGCAACTATATATAGTGTTACTAAATCTCTCATCATCAGTCACGGCAGTCAGGTGACTGGAGACTTCATTTACACAGTTAATGAGTCTGTTATCAAACGCGCTCGCCTGTACACAAATGCCGTTTACACGGCGACCCATTTAAAGCGCAAGCTATAAAAAAAGGGACAGCGTGCCTACATTAACGTATGTACCCCTACATTCAAGCATTTCCCTATGTTCCCCGCTCCCTATAGTCAGGCGGCTGGAAACATTATTCCCACAGTCAACGGGCCTGTAAGCAAACACGCTCGCCTGTACACAAACGCTGCTTCAAGGCTACCCAAATAACCACAAAAAGAGCTTTCCATGTATGCAGTGTGCCAACATCAATAATATGTCACAAACGCCGGTCCCACGGCAACTCAAACAAAGCGCACACCCTCTTTTCAGTGCACGCCGCCTCTCACAGTGTTACAAACACAATGCAACCGGGCTAGAGGGTCCCTGTCACTCAGCGACCCGCCCCAAACTCTAATTCAACCCCTGGCTCCATAAGCCGAGGCCTGGCAGGCTATTCCCGGCATTTCAGTATGGGTGTTGAACATATAAACAAGGTTATTCGCTACAGTTTGCTCGCAGACTGCCGCACTTCGCGCCATGGTAGAGACAATGGTAAGAAGCATGGGCATAGATTATGTGGGGGACGTGTCCCCCGCATTTTAAATAAAATGTATTTTCGTCCCCCGCACTTTTACTGGGTCTCACCGATCCTAGTCGACCAGCTCTGAGCGGGATTCGAACCGGTGTAACCTGCGCGGCGGCGGGCAAATTAATTGAAAACTGTGTTTACATGGAAATTGAAAGCTGAATTAACCATCATTATTCCAGACTTCAATGTCACATGATCATTCACTAATCAGTCTTATATGACGATTTTATAATCAAGAAAAATTTATTATTATCAAAAAAAAAAATGTTTAAAACAGCTGTGCTGCTTAAAGGGTCATGAAACCCTACAGCTAAATTTTTGAGATATGTGTGTTGAACATCATTGAACATAATGTTAGCATCTTTTAGATTTAATTAAAAGGGGAATCTGGTCAATTTTTATGTTTTTCACCCTATTTTCGTCTTCCGGGTTTAAAAACTACATTGCGTCCACGTCACAGCTTGTGACGTACCATCGCTCTAATAGTGCTACGTGACGCATCGGTGTCTCATTATTATTAATGAGACTGAGTTTTCTTATCCTATGAGAAGACACCGTCTCTTAATTATTCATGACAGCACGTGGTTCTTTCAAATGACAGAAGTGACAGTCTGCGTGTTCACGGAGTAGATGAGAGGAGTTTATGATGGGTCGTAAGTGTTTGTTTCCCTGGTGTAAAGATTCGGGTGTGTTGCATGGCTTTCCCCGCGATGCTGCCAGGGCTAGTCTCTGGCTGCGGGCGGTTGGTTGGCCATCAACTAGCGACACCTCAAAGCTTCATGTGTGTAACAAACATTTTTCGAATGAAAGTTACGAGAACTGGAGACAGGTGGACTTCGGTTTTGCTCAGCAACGCAGTTTGCGTCTTGCCGGCAATGCTGTACCAAGTCCGGAGGACTTTTCGATCGTTTCAGGAGGAGAAAAGTCCTCCACCTCAGCAGAGCCCTCTGTACTGCTTTTACTGTAGTCTTCACTGTCGCTGTCCATCTTTATTATGGGTGTTCTGGGACGCGCGTAAGTTAGATCTTGGCTATATGTACATAACGGTTGTTTTTTTTTCCGATCATTTTTTTTTCTTTAAAAAAATATGCATTTATACTGTGTATACAAACATAATTCTATATTTATAAATGACAATAATTATTGTGTATGCATTTCTATATTTTAAACAATTCCGATTAATCTAATATACGTAGCAAGGCATTCGGTTACTTTAAATGGTCAAACAGACGGTTGTCAGTGTATTTTATTGGACTTTAATTTTGCCAGCTTTAAAAATCCTGCATTTCGTTACGTTTAACCCCATATTTTTGTTGAGATTTGGCATGGGCCACTGCTCTGCACTGATAGATGACAGTTGCTCACCCCCCTCTTTCTTCCCCTGCCTCGCTCTGCCACACCCACCCCCTCCCCTCTTTTCACGGGCATGCACGCCCATTTAAGTAGCATTTTTCAAAAAGATTACGAGGTGTATTTGAGCTGAAAGAGGGGGTTTCATGACCCTTTAAAAATGTTGTGGAAACCATGATATTGTCAGACACAGACGAGGACACGGAATTAGTGGGATTAGTGCAAGTGCAAGGTTTATTATCAGAGGTTTCAGACAAAGGTGATACTTAAAGGGATGGTGACACTCAGACGAAGGACGATGATGGTAAAGACGATGAAGGTGAAGACGAAGAGGATGATGATGAAGATGAAGATGGGTACAGGTGAAGTCTTCTAAGCAGGACAGGTAGTCAATGAAGGGATTGGTGCGAGACCAGACAATGGGAGTGAAGGTGAGCCAGGTTGATATAGTGGTGACTGGTAATGGTGCCCAGGTGTTCAGAATGATAGTGATGGGGAACGAGTGGGCGTGGCAGTGACTGATGATTGTGAGGGCGTGACAGTACCCCCTCCTCCACGGGCGGCTCCTGACAGCTGGGACGGGCGGGTGACGGGGTCTACCACGGCCCCGAGGAGCGGGTCGGTCAGGGTGGTCTTGGTGAAACTGAGTGAGAAGATTGGGGTCCAGCACATTGGTCCTGGAGATCCCGCTCCGCTCCTCAGGACCGTAGTCCTCCCAATCTACCAGGTATTCCATCCGGGAACCTCGTCGCCGCGAGTCGAGGATGGCTCTCACCCGGTAGACTGATGGGTCCTCGTTGATGAAAGGAGGAGGAGGTACGGCACCATCACCAGGATCTGTGGGTGAAGAAGGGACAGGTTCAGTGAAGGGCTTGAGTAAGGATACATGAAATGATGGTGATATTTTGTAGGTGGGTGGAAGGTGAAGGCGGTAGGTGACTTCGTTCAGCTGCCTGTCTACCTTGAACAGTCCGATGTATCGGGGACTCAGCTTACGGCAAGGCAGCCGGAGAAGGACGTCCCTCGTGGATAGCCATACCTTCTGGCCTGGATTTGGGTGAAGAGACCCTCCGCGGTTTCCAACGCGGTAGGTAAGCCTTTGAAGGGGATGAGTTTGCAAGATTTTGAAAATCGGTCGACAACGACTAGGATACAGTTGAAACCTTGGGATGGTGGCAGGTTGGTCATGAAATTGATCCCCAGATGGCTCCAGGATCGCTCGGGATCTGAAGAGCTTACCCTTGGGGAGTCTACTAGGGGTGTTGGCAATGGTGCAGACTGAACATCCCCTGACGAATCGGGAGATGTCCCGGGGCATAGCGGGCCACCAGTAACGGTGGCGAAGGAGCGAGAGGGTCCTTCTCCTGCCTGGGTGTCCAGAGCCCGGTAAAGAATTAGCCAAGTCCAGAAGAGGCAGGCGATGGCAAGGCGGGACGTAGAGGTGCTCTTCTGGCCCTCCCGGCAGAGCAGGCTGTTGGGCGCTGTTGGGCGTCCTGTTGGATCTGCTCGTGGATCGCCCACTGGATCGGGCTGACAACCATGGCTGGAAGGAGGATGGTTTCAAGGTGCTCTGGCTCAGGGTCGGCTTGGTGAAGACGAGAAAGGGCATCCGCCCAGTTGTTCTGGTTCCCTGGATGGTACGTCACCTTGAAATTGAATCTGGTAAAGAAGAGGGCCCAGCGGGCCTGGCGATGATTCAGCCGTTTGGCATCTCGAAGGTACTCAAGGTTTCGAAGGTCGGTGATGACTTCATGTGGATGTTCTGCTCCCTCCAGCCAGTGTCTCCATTCCTCCAGGTCGAGCTTGATGGAGTCCAGGACAGAGACTTGGGCCAGTTCTGGAGCAGAGAGGTGAGTGAGGAGCTGAGCAGGCTGTAATTCTTTATGAAGTGTCGGTAGAAGTTGGCGAATCCCAGGAAGCGCTGCAGCTCTTTGATGGTAGTGGACTGAGGCCAATGGGTGATGGTGTCCACCTTCCTCAGGTCCATCTTGACTCGTGGTTGTCTATGATGTACCCAAGAAACTAGACATTGGAGACGTGGAACTCGCACTTCTCGAGCTTGAGATAAAGGTGACGGTCTCGGAGCTTTTGCAGGACTTGACAGACATGCCCCTCATGCCCTCTCAGGTATGTAGTGGACAGCACAATCCAGGGCCCAGTTTATGGCTGGGCTCCTCTTTGCCCGTAACAGTGGACAAAGGTTTGCTACATTTTGATTGGATCTTGTTGGACTAGCACAAACAAGATGTCCAATGCCATCAGATAAAGATACTTGGACAACAGCCAGACACCTCTTTGAGGGCAAGAAGAAGACCTCTAGTACCAAGCCCAGGAAGGACAGGACTTCTCATTGGTCCACATGTAGTTTCTGCCCTTCACCCACCTAGAGACTGATCCCTAATGTCCTGGTTTGTGATGGCCATAAGGATTCCTCAGGACCTCAGCAGTAGTGGGTGAAACAAAGAAAGACCAAAACTGATCCATTCAAATCCATTCACAACTATGTTTGGAAACCTTAAGACTGATGTAAACTACACCTATCCATCTCATACTTATTCAGAGAAATATGTATTCTCAGTGACAGCTATTTGTAATGCAACATCTTAGACAAATTCAGCTGTTAATGAGCAAATTAATGAACACATGAAAGTTCAATCTTTTTCCATCATGTTTGGTGTCTATTTGTTTAGTGTATTGCCAAGGGTATTCTGATGGTGGTTTGGAAAGTGAGAAATGCATTGATAAACTTTAAAGACACTTTAAAGACTTCTTACTGTGTACTGTATGCAAATTAGTTCCACAAGGGAAAGAAGGGTGGGCCACACTGTGTGCCCTCTCTGATGCCAGCAGCCAATAGCAACACTGCAATGGAGAAGCGCCAAATTGCTATCTCCTCCTATTCGAAAAAGGATAAAGGTATCCTATCAACAGACACTCCTTGTTCTGAGTCTGTCCACCGAGGATTAGACTGTGACAGAGCAACCAAGTTCTGAGTCTCCACTCGAGAGACAAACAGTTCACCAGGTTCTGAGTCTGTCCGCCTAGGATTAGACTGTGACAGAGGAACCAAGTTCTGAGCCTCTGATTTAATCAGAGAGACAACACAAGATCCGAGGATCGAAATCTACAGCTTGTGAGGCAGCAACGCATACGACAACGTTCTGAGCCTCCAGCCTGTGAGGAAAGAGACATTAACCAACACTACGTTCAGAGTTTTAGTCCAACGAGACGACTACAGCACGTCATGTGTCTCCATGTTAAAGAGACCAGAGCAGATTGACCAACTTCTGAGTGTCTGGTCCAAAGAGGCAGAAAACACACAGAGACATTTGCAACAAGGTTAAGCTCAGGAGAGCAAACCTTCACTTCTGCATGTTCCAGATTAAGGACCTTCTGCACCTACTTCAGGGCCTTATCTGCGTGTTCCAGATTTTAGGACCCTTTGGTGCCCCAGGAGATCAGCATCCCACAGATCTTTGTGTTCAAGGCTGTTGAAACCGATTTCAGCTCCTGTCTCCCAGCAAAACCAGTGGAAGAAGTCATCGCCATCAGACTGCTTACTCAACCATGTGGAACGTAAATATCACTTAACCAAACCTCTTTCTAGAGACCTTGGCATAGTGACCTTGGAGTGACTGATGATTGTGAGGGATTGTTTTTTTACTTCCTGCTTCGCTACTGTTCGGACGCTCTGCTCCGCGCTTTGCTCTATCGCTTCTATATTTTATCTCATAATTTTAACTTCAGCAAATCAACACAGTGCTCAAACAACAAAGCTTGACTTTAAGGGGGGGGGGTGAAATACTCAGTTTCAGTCAATCTCACGTCAATCTTGAGTACCTAAAGAGTAGTATTGCATCCTTCATATCTCCGAAAAGTCTTTAGTTTTATTATATTTATAAAAGAAAGATAGGCTGTACCGAGTCTTTCCGGAAAAAAACGAGCGACCGGAGGCGTATTGTTTGGGCGGAGCTAAAGAATGCGTGGCTATCAATCATATTCAACTAATACATATATGATCCAGAATCAGATCCGGAGGATGAAATAAATTGAACAGGAGAAATAGCAGCAGCAGGACGTCCGTCTCTGTGGTATGTACTGTATTTAGTGGCCTGTCAACATTTGCGTTTGTTTACTCGTGGTATATGATGACATTTTTTGGTTTATTGACTATTGTATGCGACTAAACCTTAGCAGTAGCAAGCAAAGCGGTTTTGCAACTCAGATAGTGTATAAAAAAAAAAACAATGGAGTAATGTTAGCGCATTTGAATGAAGAAGCACGCTTTGTGAGAACGTCCCCTAGCCTAGGTTTATGTTTGGGGTGGTTTTACAATAAAAAAACAGACATATTAGTCAGCTAAACAAATGTATTTAAACACACACCATACATCGCATGCTCCATTGATAAATTAACTATACACGATCGTGTTGTTTACTGATGTTTACTTACACAACGATAGCCAACAGCATAGATATTTGAAGCAGTTTTACTCACCGCCTGCTTCCAAAGCACGACCGTGAACCTTTATCGCTGGGACTGCTCCGTCAAAAACACACTTCTTGTTGATTTTGTGAAGTCCTGTGACAGTAGTGACCGTGGAGATTCACTATTGCGACACGACTGAAGCGATGTTGTGACGCTTCGCGTCATTTCTGCGTTCAAATCGGTTCAAATGCAGCGCTTCCTTCCTGGAATGCTGTGCTGAAGCGTTGAAGTCGCTTGATATCACCCATATGAATAAAGTGGAGCGCGGCGCGTCAGAAGTGTTGTGCGGACGAGTGGATCTGCACCTGAGAGAGTGTTTATGGGCCGTGCATTTGCTCTCTCACTCTAGTAACGCGCGTGGGAGAAGAGCCCGTACGGCCAATACAAGCTTCTGCTCTATCGACGTCAAGCGGACCCATACTCGAAAAAAACTCTCCGAAACGTGAAACCGGAAGGAGTATTTTTGACACAGAAATACTCCATCAAACGTCCAACTTAGTGTTTGAAACTTTGTCCATGTTTAGGATGGGAATCCAAGTATTTAACAGTGTAAAAAGCTCAGTATGCATGAAACAGCATTTCACCCCCCCTTTAACAATAAAACTAGAAACTCTGTTGACTGGATTACTACAAAAAAGTGGAATATTTAATCTGACCAGCCTCCACATCAGTTTACATTCCCGAAGGGAAAACACAGCTGCCTACATTCAAAAGGATAAGAAAATGCCTCCTCTAGCTAAGGAATTTTCTTGCTGCACAAACTGCCACAGACTTTTACAAAGGATTGCAGTTCTTGAAACAAAGTTATTTGCGGATCCACCAAACCAGACAAATCACACAGCAGAGCTTCATCATGAATGCCCTCTGCACACAGCTGGTGAATGTAGTGCTAGTAAACAGGTAGAGAAACAAGAAACTGATCGACACACTAATCGATGGCACAAAATAGATTGTCACAAGCTTCATATATTGCTGCAGTTACATGCTCTACCCCAGACACAAGGATTGGAAACACTAGTTTTCTACCACCGTCTATACATCTCGAAAACAGATTTGAAGTATTAATGAATGTGTGTAAGGAATCCCCAAACGTGATGAATGTGATCGAACACAGATTGCGTCAGCCCCCAGCTAACACTAATGCTAACAGGCGCTCAAGGTCGAGCAGACAGCGGCGCTCAGCTCAGAGAACAGCCGAGCCAAGGACTCTGATAGTGGGTGACTCTCAGAAACATTCGCAGCAGAGATACACCTACCTTCCACAATCAACCATTTCTGATGTAAACAGGGAAATTGAGAACATTCTGATGAAACATAAGACTGCAAATCAACTAATCATTCATGTGGGGAAGAACGATATTCAGAGAGAGCAGTCAGAACTCATGAAGTCGGACTTTAATTAACTTTTTGAAACGCTTAGAAAACTGAAAGTTCAGCCATTCATCAGTGGACCACTGCCAGCAAGAGGAACAAATAGGTTCTCAAGGTTGCCTGGGCTTAATACATGGCTGCAAAAAACCTGAAACATGAATGGAGTGAACTTCATCGATAACTTCAATCTCTTCTGGAGTCAGAGACAACTGTTTACATCAAATGACCTCCATGCAAACAAACTTGGTGCAAGAGTGCTTAAGGACAATATTCATTTTTCCCTTCATCATCCTTCAGCTGTGTGTTTTAACCCACTCAACCTGATACAGAGTATGGATGAGCTCAGGACTGCATTTCAGCTCCTGAATGGACATCTGGTTGACACATCCCACAAGAACAATGATAACACCACGCAGCCACAACAATTGCTCATGGACTCACCACCGACTGACTGTGATGGATTAAAACTGCTCCAAAATTCAGCACCCAAAGATTAATTTCTTGAAAATAGACAGCAAAGCCAGGACAACATACTTCAGCATCCGATAACACCAGAGCAACAGCCCCTCTCACCGGACATGTCATTCCTCTCTCCAGCATCCCCGCATCTGGGCTTCTCAGAGAAAATGAAGGAACTGATTTTTGTTGGAACTAGACTATCACACTTGATTGCTGTGAGCCCCCAGATATCAACCAAAAAGCGTCGAGCCCCACAACCAACAAAGCTTGTGGGCCCAGCTCCCCCTCCTCCTGTGAGATTTCTTCGGTCACAACGCCAGGGCCCACACCCTCCTCTATCTGTTGTAGGTGAACCAAAAAAAAGAAACGATTCCAGCTCTCAGTGATGTGTTTTGGGTCCCCGCTATGATAACAGTAACTTTATCAAATGTTTACAAAACAAGTGGGAACCCAGTGTGCCTGCCTCTTTATCTATCCCAGTTCTGTTATGTGAAAGAAAGTCTAAGGCCTTGTCAGGCATTTTAGCAAACCAATATAATCTGCTGCCTGTCACTTGTCAAACTAAGACTAATGTGGGTGAAAAAATTAATGCTGTTAAGTTAGCACTTTTAAACATCTGTTCACTTAAGAACAAATCATTTCTAGTCAGCGACTTAATAACCACAAACAACTTTGATTTTTTGCTTCTAAATGAAACGTGGTTAGAAGAAAACCGTAGTGCAACAGTCCTCAATGAAGTAGCCCCTCCTAACTTTACTTTTATGAATGTTTGCAGAGCTGCAGGTCCAGTACCAGCACCTTTATCATGAGGCTGGATAAAGGTGTGGTGAGAAGCGGAGGTAAGTTGTCATAAGCACTTTGTTTCACCTGTTGGCTGTGGAAAGCAAATAGCACACACGTCATATCAATACTCATTACATGTGTATTTTATATTTTCAGATTATTTGTTAGTGAGACAGAGCCTGTGCCTCCTGTGAACCGGCCCATTCAGCCCACGGTGTCGTCCTCCTTCACTCGGCGAAAGCCTGCTGTGCACACCCTCATTCTGCCAAAGCCTGCTGTGCCCACCTATGGACTACCCCCTGTGTCGGCAGCACCCATACTGCTGGTTCTCCCCGCACAGCCACAGGCTCCCTCCGTCCTGTATCATGGGCCATCGTGCAGCCATAGCTTTGTACCTCCTACACCAACAGTCAAGGCATTCATGCCGAACAAGTCCTCAAGGCCATGTGGGGCTTGTCACGTGCCTAATTGTGGTGGACGGCAGAAGAGGTACATGCCTTCCAAGGACAAAGTGGCTGGAAGCACCCAGAAGATATTTTCCTTCTGTCCATCACTAGGAAATCCACCACTTCTGGGTTTAACAATGTGGTGTACAACAGCTTTGAACACTTTAAAAGTGTGGTGGATGTAGAGTTGGAAAAGAGGAGAACTGTGTAAATAACTGTAAATAGCTGTGTAAATAACTGTAAATAACTTCCCTGTTTGATGTCACTTCTTCTGTGCCATCTGTAGGAGAGAGAAAGAGGCTTGTTTGTGTTTGTTTGTTTGTTTGTGTTTTTTTAAGTGCTTCAGCAAGTACAATCTATTTATTTGTATAGTTAAAAAAATGCAATTTACAGTTTTACTTAATAATGTTCTTGTGTTTGTTTTTTATTATTATTTATGTTGCTGTTAAAATGCACTTTGTAGTACCTTTTTTTATATACAAAAATGTTCTGGACTATGTTCAATATCAAGGCCAATCATTTGAACCTTAATCAGTTCCAATCTAACACAATCAGTTTACATACCCCTTTAGTGGTTTTTCATGTTCAGATAATCTGTGTTTTTGTCAGGTGTGTTGTTTGTTTGTCTTTGTCAGCTTCATGTCTTTGTGATGTTTGTATGTCTTTGTCTGCTTCATGTTTAACAAAAGTTTGCCAAAGAAAACACACAAAAAATTTTACGGACAGGAATGGATTGAGCCCTTATTTGTTGATTAGTGACCTGAGTGTTTGGATAATCCTGTTCTTGTTTGGCCTGTACAAACCAATTGTTAATTTTTTATCTTAAGTACAAGTTTGTGTTTTTAATTGTTAAGTGTTTTTTATTATTAATATAATTTATGTGTGCGTGACCTGATGATCTTTGTATGTCTTTCAGCTCCATGTTTAACTAAATGTTTGCAAAGGGTAGTAAATGTTTGTCTCGTGTTCTAGGTCATATATCTGTACCTTGTTGTGGTGAGCGAGCTTTAAACCAAACAGGGGCCCGTTCTTCGTATCCCGCTTAATACATCTGAGATGATTTGACAGATCCCAGATCTTTTGAAGGTGAACTATGTAGTATTTTTGCAGTAAAATATCCAAAAACCTCTAGGCCAGTGTTATATATTTTGTTCAGTTGAGTACTTACAATATTCCAAATGTTTCCAACTATGTGTTTCCAACTTTGTAAATTGTGAGAAAATTGCTATTTTAACCAAGGATTGGGACGTTTCGGCATAGCGTTTGAGCGAGTCGCCTGTCAATCACGTCATATCTGCGTTACCCTAGGTTTTATTCTGCAGAAGCGCTTTTCTCTTAGCAGTGTGAACAAGTCACAGCAGCGCCGAGTGAACGCACAGAGTAACGTCATAACAATTTTAAACACACTTAAATGTATTTAATAAGATAAACAGAGCTGCTTTACCTTCAGAAGAGTTTCAATCATGACTGGAAAAAGCGGAAGTGCAGGCGCCCGGCGACTGTGTCCCGTCCCGTCATAATAAAAGTCCCGGTATTTGCGAGCCGTGTGTTTGTATAACAATCGCTCCAGCGGCCATGCTCAGCTCCACAACACTTGGTCCTGCTCTGCTTTACACTACACTAACGTTAATAACCGCATCCATGAACATGATTTCTGCCTGAGTCCTATTTTCCACGGGCTGTGAGGTGAAGACCACATGTCTCAAGATACTGCGCTCACACTTGGCGTCATCAAATTACGCCTTTGCTATAATAATGTGCTATACTTGGCTATAATGGAAGTCAATTGGGCAAAAACAGCCACAAACAGTAAATGAGGGAGAAAAAAATCTGATGCTGCACAAAAACTATGCATCAAAGCTAAAGTTGTTACTAATCTTTGACATGCCCAAGACTTTTATATATATATTTTATATTTAAAATAAGTAATTTTGTGTGTATGTTTTTTTCTTCTTCCAAATCCGTTTTGAAAATCATTTATGAACTTGGAAAATAAAGAGTATTATTATTTTGGTACTGGATAATTTGAACTGAAGAGCCTCATAAATTAATAGACTTATTAATAAACTTTGCGCGCTCAGACAGCAACAGGTCAGCGGATGCCCGTCAGTCAACAATTTCAAAATTAGTTAACGCTAGAAGACGAAGACTACTGGTAAGTAAATAAGTCAAAAAAAACTTTTTCGTAAAAGACGACGGGGAATTACGTGTCGTGACGTGCTACAGGTTTTACTACACCAGTAGAATGAAATTCTGAAATTATGGTTTCTAGTTTTGGTGTGCCACCCCAAGATTTTAAGTGGCCCCATCTGGCCACCCCTTCTTAATTCAGCCCAAAAATGTAACAATTGCACAGTTCCACTTGACTATATAAATCTCATCAATACATCAACTCAAACTATGAAGAGAATAAACAAAACATTCAGCAGACAAGTGTATTTCAATAAACTAGGCCTTCTACATTTACATGTACATTACATACAATTTCTGTTAATAACACTTCAGGACATTGACCACCAGATGGCAGCATCCGTTTTGATCATTTTCGATCGATTCCAGGGATGAGCAACATGTACTTGGGAGGGTCATGAGCCATTCCCAGGGGGTCTCCCATCCAAGTACTAACATGGCCCGACCCTGCTTTGCTTCCGAGATTAGACGAGATCAGGCATACTCAGGGTGGTATGGCCATAAGCGAAAGCTGCAGCCAAATTTGGTCCATTTAAGGCATTCAAACACTCTTTTCTTCTTCTTTCTTATAAGCAAACATATTTTAGTGTGTAACATCTCTTTGATGCAAGCAGCCCCCATAATTGCTTTTTAAACAAGAGACAAAAGCCCTTTCCAGCCCCACCATGACCTTAACATCCTTTGTGTTTTAATTAATTAAACAATTTAACAGTGTTGGTAATTAACAGTTTGTCATTTAACAGTACCATATGTATGCTAGAAGTAGTTTAAAACTGTAGCCTTTTAAAAATGTAAACATTTTAAAAGCTATTACAATAATGAAAATATGACGTTTTGGTGAGTTGGTGTAATCATTTTCTCAATGTAAAAATTATTACTTTATGAGCTCAAGATTTTATTACATTTTGAGAAAATGATTACATTATGAATTTTATTACAATAATAATGTAAGGCTTACAAATTACAAAATGTTTTTACAATATGTGCAGTTATTATGAGTTACTACATGGCTTCATATGTATATACAGTGTGTTCATTTATATATTTATCATTATCTACAATCCAAACTTTTTTAGCCCAATACTTAATAGTAAAAATAATATTTCCATGAAGGAGCAAAATGTGTTATTCAGTGTGCGTTCAGGTTAACTTTACTGGTTTATAATGATTACATTGGATTTCATACATTTGATCTATAGATTAAGGTTCTGTTGTCTTGATAATAAAGGATGTTTCAACCAGATCTCTGGCAAAAGTTTGTAGAATAAAACCATTACCAATGTACTTCATTAAATTACCAGATAACAAACATGTTTTATTCAGGATATAGTGAGCAACATCTCCAATACACTTTAATAGCAATGATAACACAGCCTTTGTAACAGTCAATGATTTCACACAAATCTATTTGTGTTACTTTTAAATATTTAGTCAGATTTCTGACAAAGCACATAGTTTATAAGCAGGAAATGTTAATCAAATTTACCTGCTGGTATTTAACATATCACACAAAATCATACTTTATTTTAAACTTCATGATCTTTGACAAAGCTGCACATGGACCCAAGTCCATAGCATTAGATCACTAGCTTAAGCTTTTATGGCTGTTCTTACAATGCAAATAATAATGGCAATCTCGCTTTTTTTTGTGTGTGTGTGTAAATGGTCCATCATACACATACACCTGCATTTCAGCGCTTTAAAGGGTTAGTTCACCCAAAAATGAAAATGTGATGTTTATCTGCTTACCCCCAGTGCATCCAACATGAAGGTGTCTTTGTTTCTTCAGTAGAAACAAAATGACGATTTTTAATTCCAAAAAGTTTAGAGATTTTTGGAGTTAAAAATCTTTATTTGTGTTCTACTGAAAAAACAAAGACACCTACAAGTTGGATGCACTGAGGATAAGCAGATAAACATCATATTTTCAATTTTGGGTGAACTAACCCTTTAAATGCACTATACTTCTTGAAAACTTCCATTAAGACCACTTGCATTTGCTCAAAGACCAGTCATTTAACAAAGCTTGGCACTTTCAGGAGTACATTCTGTTCATCACATATCACAGACTGTGCTCCTGAAGCTGCCACAATGCTGGATCAGAGTTTTAAAACTGACTCTTAGTCTCTGGATGTCTAGACTGCTATACGGAGGGCTGAAATAACTCCTGGAGATCACAAAGCGACCGCTCCAGTGTGAGAGCCAGTTTCTCTGCGTTGGTTTCCTCACAGCAGTTGAAAGCAGTTATGGAGAAGTGGACATGATCTTGCTGTGGATTGTAACATACTGCATAGCCATCTGGAACCAGCGGTCCAAAACACATTACACTGTCTGTAATGGTGGGCACCTGCAAGGAGAATGATGTGAACAAAGGGGATCAACATATAATTGCTTTAATTATGTTTTTCCTTTGGTTCTGTTTAGTTGTTTTTTGACCCTATAACAACTGTGATGGACTGACCATCAGTCTATTGTTTCCCTGCCTAAGATCCAAGAAACTGGTATAAACTTCTCCATATCAACCTCTATGTGTGACTTTGCTTCAATTTAATAATAATAAAATAATGAAATGGCTCAACACCATACACACCCTCCGGTTCGGTTTCAACCGAACCAGGAAAGACCTCAATTGGATAGACCTACAACCAATCAGAGCAATGAAGCGACGCATTACGCTAGTTGTCAAATGTCAACAGAACTCAACTGCACTGTGTTGCCAAGTCCGCGTTTTTTTCTGCGGGTTCTTTACCATGTCCGCGGGTTGAAGCAACTATAATGTGATATATAGACCCGTGAATGCGAATATTAGCAGGCCTTAGACCTTGCCAAAATAACACACATTTTACCCTCCACATGCCATTTTTTCCCGGAGAACCACCCCTGAGAAGCTTTTGTTTTGGGCTAGTAGTTGGCGGGTTTTGTAGTAAAACTTAGCAACTCTGTCTGCACGCACGCTGAAATAAACGATATTTGCCGGTGTTGTAAAAAAAAAAAGAAAAAAAAAAAAGAAAAAATAGAATTTAAGGATACACAGTTACTTACCAACATGATCATCATTTCAGAGAAATAGTGAAGGTGAATGCATATACAAACAAGCTCTCCGTTTAGGATTTGAACAAATATAATCCAAGCCCCTTTGATGACATGCATGGTTACATTACTGTTTATCATCTGTCTGTCATTGTCAAAAAGCCCACCCTGATGATTTCATTGGTCCGAACAGTTTCTGTTCAGGCATAATCACTCCTCTATGGAGTCCAGACCGAACTGCCCATCTTCAAATGTTGCTGAAATATAGCTCTACTAAGTGATCCAACTCTGCTATCCTCTATCAGTATAGGCTATGCAATGAACACTGATCAAATTTGTTATTCTCGAGATTGTATCTCCTTTTTTTTGAAACAGCAACTTTATTCTCGATATTTAATGAGTTTATTCTCGAAATTGCATCTCTATTTTTTTCCCTAATCCTCTTCAGTAATTCACACACTGATCTTGAAATGGCATAAAAAACATTCCTGCCTAGTTCAGGTTAGCTTTTGATTAATGACACATGGAAGTCCCACATCATCACAATAAATGATCATAATAAAGATATAGCATGCAGTCTTTAAGGCCCTGTTAAAGGCACAATATGTAATTTTCGCCGCTAGAGGTTGCTTAAACAGTTGCTCACCTGTCTAAAAAAAAAACAACAACAAAAAAAACACATAATATATTAAAGCGTATTTGCCGTTTCCATGGTTTCTACAAAATAGAACCGGAAAATTAAGGTAGCACAGTTAATGATATTGATAGGCGACGCACAGACACAATCTGTGTTCTGGTTAAAATTTCATATTTATCTGATTTAAACATTCTTGGAAAAACTTGGGGATAATTAGTTAAGTGTCATGTTCATTTCTTATGCATCATATTTTTCATTTCTTATGTAAATGTTGTGACTATTTTAACTTCAAATTTTCTGTGTAAAGCACTTTGAATTACAATTGTGTATTAACTACTCTTACCTCTTAACTACGCATGCAGGTGTGTTTGTACTTTTATTTAATTTTGTTTTATACAAAATATTAAGACCCAGAGAGAGCTATGTGCATGTTTTAACTCTTTTAGATCAAATAATTCAGTGAGAAATGAATAGAAATGTTATTCTGTATGATGAAATATTTTGCAAACGTGATAATATGTCAATATTTCTCCAAATATGAGCACATTTGAACTAAGAGCTAAACTGAAAGCTGTTATTTGCGATCTGTGTGAACACATTGCAGACGAGAGAGAATTAACGTGCATGTAATAATCTATTCAAAATATCGTTCATAACGGATCCATTATAATGCACTCCTGACATAAATTAAGAAATTAATGTCACTGCAACCAATTTTTATTATAAACAGCGTTCAAATATCGAAGCTGGAATCTTTAATCTGTCTGATGATACAGAGTTTGTCCAGATGAAGTTAGAATGTTATGTTTCAACGTGCATTGAATATTGACATCAGTAATCTGAGGCCGTATACAATCTTTGACTGGTAAGGAGTTAAACATAATAAACGCATTACTCATCTTCCATCTCCTATCGTGCAGATCAGATTGGACGAAGCCAAATAACACCAGCATACATGTCAGTGTAAAGCCTTGTTTATACTCGACGCGTCTGCGCGCGGCAAAAGGCGGTTGCGTGCGTTGGGTGCACAAGACCCCAATTCTCCTGCCTGTGTTCAGCGCTTATTTTTTTAACAGCGAGTGCGGCTCCGCATCCGAAGATGAACGAGTTCTCTTTGGAATCTAGCCGAGCATGACGTCTCCTCACACCGACACCTAGCTCAGCTCATTGCTGTACAGCAGCATTTAAGTATGAAATTTAATAAATAAATGTAAAATGAAAACACTACATAGTCTTCAATATAAAATATACATTGATTAAAAGCTACTGTATTAAATGTGACAAAAAGCTTTTAAATAACATTGTACTACCATTTAAATGTTTTGGGTCGGTAAGAATTATTATTATTATTTATTTTTGGGGGAAAAAACTTGAAATGAGATGAATACACTTATTTAGCAGGGATGCATTAAATTGATCAAGTGACAGTATGGACATTTATAATGTTGCAAATTCTTTATATTTCCGATAACTGCTGTTCTTTTTCTATTCTATTCATCAAAAAAATTCTAAAAAAAATGTTTTAACATGTAACATTTAATAATCATAAATGTTTCTTGAGCAGTAAATCATCCCATTAGAATGATTTATGAAGGATCATGTGACACTGAAGACTGGAGTAATGATGCACAAAATTCAACTTTGCATCACAGGAATAAATGACATTTTAAAATATATTCAAATACAAACAATATTCAAATATAAACCAGTTATTACCTGTCCAGTTCGAAGTTTCCAGTGAGTTGCAAGTCCATAGGCTGTGTCCATGAAAATTCTGGGCACGCTCAGTCCCTCCTCAATGGCTTGAAGTTTAAGACCCAACAGATGGCGGTCTATACCCTGTCCCATCAGCGACTGAACAAAAATCGCAGTCATTATGCAGTCAACAAAAATTAAGATCTTCCATGCGCTTACTGTTAGTTATTCACCTGCTCTGTAAGGATGCTGTATGCTTCAACAGCCTCTCTCAGCAGCTGCACCTTGGCTTCTCTCTAAAATGCATGCAAACAGATACACATTAAATTGTTTCCCATAAATGTGACATCTCATTTGGTCTCCTCTCAATTATCCTAATTACTCACAGAAACTGCATCATCATCAAAGGCCTGTATAAAGCTCAGCATCTGATTAGTTGGAGAACGGATGTAATCTGTTCGTCCTCCCCTGAACATCCTCAGAGAGGCGATGTCACATCCTGCACACACTTCATTGTGAACTCTAGCAGAGAACAGGGACCAAACGTGCACTTAATTAATAAACTAATTCATTAATTTTATTACCTGTTGTTACTGGATGACAGAACACTAGTTTCTCTGAAAGCCTTACCGGTAGTAGGCTAGCTGAATTGCCACCTGGATAAAGGAGTTTGGACTCAGCTTGAGTTGTTTGGCAAACTCTTTTCCAAAACGTTGGAAGTTAAAACATTTGATGTCCAAATCGTTGATGAGACTAAGGGGAGAATTTGGTTTAAAAAAAAATACAGATTAGCTTCTTATTGTATCTGCTTTTAGTGCTTGATCTCCTCCATTTCCTAATATACACAACATCACTGGAACGATCATAAAGGCACAGCTTTTCCTACCACTACACAGGTGATACAAACTATCTGTTGCTCAGGCTGAGAACTCCACCGTCTCAATTCACATTTCTGTGTTGTGGTATCCAAGCCTTAAAATACAGACAATGCCAAAGTAGTTCCCAAACTACAAATACTTACACATACTCATATGTGGTGGAGTGGTGCTTGCAGCTCAAACTTGTTAACATAATTTATTATTCAAACCCATCTAAGAATGTGCAATAGCAATGTTTGTGTGTCCTCAAGATAGCAAACATACATCTGTTTTGTACTTAATTTATGCAACTTTATTCATATTATTAAAACCTAAAAAATTAATTTTATATTAATTTTCTATTGCCGTATTATGTGCAGTAAACTGGAATTAAGAAAATATATTCATTTTGTGCAGCAGTAATTTTTCATTGCATCCCCTTTGCTTTGGTATATAAACAGGTTTAATTTTTTTGCTAGTCAAGATTATTCAATGAACTTGAATAATCATTTCCATTTCTTCCTATCACTTTGTATCCTGCTCTTCCCCTGTTTCTTGGCTGATGGGATATGCTTAATGACGGTTTTGGATAATAGCCAAAAAGAATCCTACAGAATACAGAATATGAACTGTTTTGGATAGCTCCGTGTTATCTGGTTTTGGATACCAGACAAAGCATACATCTTCAGACAGGACCTGGTAAAGAGACTGGATCCAGCATTATTGGCTTTCCTGACATGTTGGAAGGATCTGAAACAGTGCTATGTATTTCTCGCACATAAACTTTCATCTTGACATGCTGCAAAATCCCAAAACATCCACCATTTAATATAGTGAATATGGAAAATAACCAGAATTGTCTAACTTTTAAGCATAGACTGTAAAAAAAATATGGACGTAGTGTCCGTGACGTCACCCATAGGATTCCGACAAGCCGTTCTGAAGCTTAAAGTAGGGGCGAGCTGGGCATCGCTATCTTGCGAGCGAGTCATCGCATGTCACTCCCGGATGACAAAAAATGGGCGAAAGGGCGGGATGTGGGCGGAGCTTAGGTGATGCAATGACTATTCATGGTGGATAAATGGCTATCAACCTGTCACTCAAGGTAACCATGCCCTTAATTATGCAGAAATGTAAAGCTTTATAAAATGTAAACGAATGAGTAATAAAAAAATTCACCCCCTCACAGTTGTCATAAAGGTCAAAATTAGCCGTATAGGCCAAAACCACAATTTGTACCAGGCTGTAAACATGTTTTTTTCAGCTGTAAAGTTGGGGATTTTAACATAAGTTTCAGTAAGACGCCACAGTGACTGATATGTGTGTATATTCTCCCCATACATTAGGAAGATCGGGGTTAACATACAAAAAAAATGGAGTTACTGATCAGTTGGCCAGTAGCTGTGTTAGGAAATGCTTGATTATGACAAACACAAAAAAATGTTTTTTATTTGAAAGAAAGAATTAAATTTGTATAGAGGCAATATTTTTTACGTTTTTAATCTCTCCCTGGCTAACCCAGAATAAACTGGCTTGGAAGAAATTAATTAAATTAAATTTTATAATTAAATTAAATTTTAATAAATAAATACAATTAAATAAGTTGCTTAGGGCTGGGCGAAGCGCAAAACATGAGCGCAATAGCCAAACATGTCCACCAAACAGTTGGGAAAATAGCTCAATGGAATGCAAAAACCAGTAAAGAACTACTACTGTATGTTTGATATTTCATGTTTGCATGATGGTGACAGGCTGAAAGATGCTGTTACTTTCAAACGTTTTTACAAAGCATTTGTTGTCAGTAGCCTATGACTGGTGTTATTTATTGCTATTACTTTTTGTCTAAGAAATATTTTGCATTTTTCTTTTTCATTATATTATTTCTGAGTATATATTACTTATAGATCAAGATATTGATATTGTGCAATATTTGCCTTCATATTTCATGGATACATGATGGATGTGTGCCCTTGGAATCTAAATTTCACCAGATGGTTTGTAACGAGATTTTTTAACTTTCAACCGAAAGGTTGGTGGTTCAATCCCCGGTTCCACCTGACCAAGTGTCGAAGTGTCCATGAGCAAGACACCTAACCCCAGCTGCTCCTGACGAGCTGGATGGCGCCTTACATGGCTGACATCGCCGTCGGTGTGTGAATGGGTGAATGTGAGGCAAAATGTAAAGCGCTTTGGATGGCCATATGGTCTGTTAAAAGCACTATATAAATGCAGTCCATTTACCATTTACCATAGGGCTCAATGAGATTCTGCTCCCTTTTGGAGCCTGTTTCTAGTGGCCAGGAATTGCAGTTTACATTACTTCCGTATTGGCTTCAAGAGAGATCGTGGAAGGTTGCCGGTTGCTTTTAAATAACAAGCACAAGCACCTTCCTTTGATGACCTGATTTCTAGACTGTAGAAGGGTCTGGGTTTGTTTGAAGTCCTCAGATTTCTTATTGCAGACATAATTTTGATTTAAATGAAAGTTTGAGAAATGCAAAGTCTTCCTTCAGTTGTGGAGACTAGGGATGCACCATTACCATTATTGGTATAGGGCTTGATACTTGTCTGACTATCACCAGATCAAGCTCAATTTAAAATTGAACATTGGTCTGAGAGTCTGCTCTGTATTTTCTACTGCACAAGAGGCATGATCAACAATCATTTTTTGAATGACTCTGTGGGCAGTTGGATAGTCCTTCAACCAATCAGACCACAAGAGGCATGATCAACAGGCGATGACCCATCGCTTCTCTATCTGTCATCGTGTTAAACCCGCCAATAGAGCGCCAGGTGGATAAGCCAGTCAGTGATTGGTTCCTGCAAAAGTGTAGCAGAAGCAGTAGAAATGAATGTGCCGGTTTCCAAACTGAGTTGCAGGGCGAAATCAAATTGCCGGCAGATCAGTCTGGGTTTACCTCGATACTGCATTCGTGTACTCAAACTCATTCAAATTCTGATACCAACAACCGATATCACTTAGCGAGTGTCAGTAGGAGTTGCACAGACTATTCGACTATAATGCTCTGCCATGACACTTTAAAGGGGTGATCTATTGAGAAATCAACTTTCCCTTGAGCCTTTGATATATAAAAGCTAATATAAAAATATACTGTAAGTTTCAGAGCTGAAAACTTCCTAGTTAGTAAAAGAAAGGCTTTTATAGACACCAGGCCCAGAAAAAGAGGCTCTCAAATCAATGATGTATTAGAAGGGTGAAACGCCGGCCTCTATGTGTATGCTGCTTTTGTAGCCCCGCCCACCGACTCATGTATCAAAACTGGTCATTATTAAGCAATAAACACGACGAAGATAGCAAGGTAATCGTTTGTAAACAAGACACAGGTCGACAATGAATTTGCAGACATGTTGAGATTAAAACACAATGCTGTGCCTTCTATATTTGATACGACAGGAATGGTGCAGCACATTTATGTGAGTAAAACATGTTTTAAATGTGACAAAATTACATTGTTACAGATCATATTGATGATGTGTATGCGACGTGTCTAACAGAGCAAACCAGAATTGTTTTGTTTTGTGCACAAACTAAATAACGACTTATATAGTGATGGGCCAATTTCAAAGCAAAGCTTCAAACCGTTATGAATCAGTGTATTAATTCCTGATTCGGATCACCAAAGTCACGTCATTTCAGCAGTTTGGGGGTTTGACACGCGATCCAAATCATGGATTGATATGCTGATTCATAGCGGGTCGAAGCTTTGTTTTGAAATCGGCCCATCACTATACAAGTCATTATTTAGTTTTTTGGTGCACAAAAACTATTCTAGTCATTTCATAAAATTATTGTAGAACCACTGTAGTGGGCTTTGTAACAATGTCTTTGAGAGAGGAAATGACATAGGTGTCAATGAAGGCCTTTCTGAGCCATCGGATTTCAACAAAAATATCTTCATTTGTGTTTCAAAGATGAACGGAGGTCTTACGGGTGTCGAACGACATAAGGTTAAGTAATTAATGACAAAATTTTCATTTTGTGGTGAACTAACCCTTTAAAGAGGTGTGTAAACTTGCAACTACTGGTCCCCTCACTGCTTTTTGTGTGACGAGACATTTAGCAGACTATCATCATTCAATAGCTCGTTGTCCAAGTGGTTTTAGCAAAATAACAGAGTCCATAGACAATTAGAAAAGCTTTTGTGGCAGACGAACGGGGGTCGTACGGCAGTGCAGAGTACCCGGCCCTCTTGGAGTCTCTGGGTGGGGTGCTGGAAAGACCCTGACTGGAGACTTCATCGTTCTACTGAGGGACTTCCACATCCACGTAGACAGTGACAGAGACACCTGGAGGGGCATGTTTGGGAGGAACGGCCCCCCTGATCTGAACCTTATTGGACTTCTGTGCTAACCATGGCTTGTCCATAACGAACACCATTTTCAAGCATAAGGGTGTCCATCAGTGCACATGGCACAAGGACACCCTAGGCCGAAGGTCGATGATCGACTTTGTGGTTGTCTCATCTGACCTCCGGCCATATGTCTTGGACATTCGGGTGAAGAGAGGGGCGGAGTTGTCAACCGATCACTAACTGGTGGTGTTGGATCCAATGGCGGGGGAGGAAGCTGTACAGACTCGGCACACCCAAGCATACTGTGAGGGTCTGTTGGGAACGTTTGGCTGAGCCCCCTGTCAGAGAGATCTTCAACTCCCACCTCCGTCAGAGTTTCAACCGGATCCCGAGGGAGTCTGGAGATATTGAGTCCGAATGGACCATGTTCTCCACCTCCATTGTCGACGCGGCCGATCGGAGCTGAGGCCGTAAGGTCTCCGGTGCCTGTCAAGGCAGCATTACCCGAACCCGGTTTTGGACACCGGAAGTAAGGAATGCCGTCAAGCTGAAGAAGGAGTCGTATTGGGTCTGGCTGGCTTGTGGGGCTCCTGAGGCAGCTGACAAGGACCCGCAGGCCAAGTGGACTGCAGGCCGGATAGTTGTGGAGGCAAAAACTCGGGCCTGGGAGGAGTTCGGTGAGGCCATGGAGAAATACTATCGGTTGGCCTCGAAGAGATTCTGGCAAACCGTTCAAACGCATCAGGAGGGGGAAGCAATGACCTACCAACACTGTCTACAGTGGAGATGGGCAGCTGTTGACCTCAACTGGGGATAATGTTGGATGGTGGAAGGAATACTTTGAGGATCTCCTCAATCCCGCCGACACATCTTCCTTTGAGGAAGCAGTGGCTGAGGGCTCTGAGGGGGACTCATCGAGGTAGTTAATAAGCTCCTCAGTGGCAAGGCGCAGGGGGGTGGGGGGTGGATGAGATTTGCTGTGAGTATCTTAAGTCTCTCGATGTAGTGGGGCTGTCTTGGCTGACAAGCCTCTGCAGCATTGCATGGCGGTTGGGGAAAGTGTCTATGGACTAGCAGACCAGGGTGATGGTCCCTCTTTTCAAGAAGGGGGACCAGAGAGTGTGTTCCAACTACAGGGGGATCACACTTCTCAGCCTCCCTGGGAAAGTCTATGCCAGGGTACTGGAGAGGAGAATTCGGCCGATAGTGGAACCTCGGATGCAGGAGGAACAGTGCGGTTTTTGTCCCGGTCGTGGAACACTGGACCAGCTCTATATCCTTTCTAGGGTGCTGGAGGGTTCATGGGAGTTTGCCCCACCAGTCCACGTGTTTTGTGGATTTGGAGAAGGTATTCGACTGTTCCTCGTGGCACCTTGTGGAGGGTGCTCTGGGAGTATGGGGTCCGGGGCCAGCTGCTTAGGGCTGTTCGACCTCTTTGCGACCAGAGCAGGAGCTTGATCCGTATTGCCGGCAGTCAGTCAATTTTTTTCCCAGTGTATGTTGGTCTCCGGCAGGGCTGCCCTTTGTCACCGGTTCTGTTCATAATTTTTATGGGCAGAATTTCTAGATGCAGCCAAGGGCCGGAGTGTGTCCGATTTCTTCACTGCTCTTTGCAGATGATGTTGTCATGTTGGCAACCTCAGACCAGGAACTTCAGCATGCACTGGGACGGTTTGCAGCCGAGTGTGAAGCAGCTGGGATGAGAATCAGCTCCTCCAAGTCCAAGACCATGGTTCTCTTTCGGAAAAGGTAGGCTTGCTCAGTTCAGGTTGGTGGAGAGTTCTTGCCTCAAGTGGAGGAGTTTAAGTATCTTAGGGTCTTGTTCACGAGTGAGGGAAGGATGGAATGGGAGATTGACAGACGGATCGGTGCAGCATCGGCTGTAATGCCGGCGATGTACCGATCTGTCGTGGTGAAGAAGGAGCTGAGCCGGCAGGCGGAGCTCCCGATTTACCGGTCAATCTACGTTCCTACTCTCACCTATGGTCATGAGGTGTGGGTAATGACCGAAAGGACAAGATCCCAGATACAGGCGGCTGAAATGAGCTTTCTCTGCAGGGTGGCTGGGCGATCCCTTAGAGATAGAGTGAGTGGTTAGGGAGAAGGAAGTCTGGG
Source organism: Pseudorasbora parva (assembly GCF_024679245.1). Classification (NCBI taxonomy): domain Eukaryota; kingdom Metazoa; phylum Chordata; class Actinopteri; order Cypriniformes; family Gobionidae; genus Pseudorasbora; species Pseudorasbora parva. The sequence continues at coordinate 27,343,445 of NC_090190.1, read as the reverse complement.
CGTCTCTGCTTAGACTGTTGCCCCCACGACCAGGCCCCAGATAAGCAGAAGATGATGGATGGATATAATACAGATGAACAAATGATAAAGCTTGGGCTGCTGAATATTCAATAACTATCCACAAAAAAAGCTTATTGTTAATGATATGACTACAGATCATAATCTAGATGTGCTGTGTCTGACAGAAACCTGACGATTACATTACTTTAAATGAGTCCACCCCCCAAGATTAGTTATAAACATGAGCCATAGCCATGTCTGAAAGGTAAAGGGGGAGGTGTTGCTGTAATTTATAATAGTATCTTCAATATTACTCAGAAGTTTAGTTTCTAATATAATTCCTTTTGGGTTTTGGTGCTATATGTAACATTATGTGGTGTAATTGATAAATCCTGTTGGATATTTGTGCTGGCTACTGTATACAGGCCACAATATATACTTTACCAAATAATTAAAATCAAAGAACAAAGAGTTAGTACTGCTGCAGATAAAGTCCTAATTGTTGGTGATTTTAATATTCATGGAGACAATGAAAAAGACACATTGGGATTGGCATTTAGAGACATTCTAAACTCTATTGGAGTTGAACGTGTCACATGTCTGTCTATATATGTGTGTATATATATGTGTGTATATATACACACATGGTATATGGTATTTTATTTTTTTATTAAATCAACTAATATGATTCATATTCTTATGGTTTCTCTACCTAATATGTTTAAAAATTAAATTACAGGTAGTATCAAATATTTAAGTATTGGTATCAGCACATCCCTAGTGGAAACTAAATACACAACACATTAAATAAAAAACAACAACTGTATTGTAACAATACAATATACTACAAAATTTGTTTACCCAATGGAAAGTAGTTGGAGCCTGCTCAAATAGTCACTAAATGATGCCATACACTAATTAGCATATTAATCATGCATATAACTTTCTAAAAAAAAACTAATTCACAATTTGGTGAATATTATAAAAGACAGATTATGGTTAATTATGGTTGTAGCGCTGTGCTGGAATTTATTTTCAAGGAAGTATTGTGTATTAATGAGTAAAGCTAATGTAACATCTTCAGCTACTCAGCTTGAGATACTTTCGATCTATCTGGTTGTGCATCTATCGTGTAAGCATAGTAGTGAATGTTTTATGAGCAGTAGGATAACCAATTTTCATTTTTCGTGGTCAGGCAGAGCCAAAGCACTACCAAAACAATGTTCTCCTGCAAAAGCCTATTTATTTATTTTTTAACCAAAAAGTTACAGTGTACCATTAAAGAGAACCTATTATGCGTTTTTACATGCGTTATTTGTTTTAGTGTGTAATGTACGAGCATTAAAAAGTTTTGCAAAGATGCAAAGCACAAAGTCCAATAACTAACCCCTTGAATGCATATTGTAGACACAATATTCCTTATTTAAATAAAGTAAAACATATTCCAGTAGACTCCACACTATATTATGAACTTGTAAATGAGCATAATAGGGATTAGCATTTAAATCAACCATTAAAAAAGTGCCCAAAAAACAACAGGCAGTTGAACTCACATATCCAGATTCTGCTTGGCCATCTCTAGATCCCACTTGATCTCAGAATTGATGTAGAAGTACAGTTTCTTGGGCATGGGCAGTGGAATTAACGGAGCTCGCACTCTGTCTGGTTTCTTACTAACAGACAAACATATGTCAAATACGTTACACAAATGTCTTTTTAGGCCAGCATCTTTCTAGTTGATATTTCAGTTGAGGTAAAATTCAGCAGCTTTGTATACATAGAGTACATGTGCACATGGCCATAGGGGTGGGTGATATACCAGTAGACACGACAAACCTGTAGAATTCTGTCATCTTTTGTCATCAGTTTTAGATAGCCGTTTTTATTGCGGTTACACTCACGTGATGTTACCATTCTGTGCTTTCACTAAGATGAATCAATTGAATATATTATAAGCCTTGCGGTTAAACAAGTTATTTTAACTGTTCAAGCACAATAAGCAGGGAAAGAGAACTTATTGCGGTATGTGTGTGTGGCTATCAGAAAGACGGTTTTGAGTCCACACACACCTAAAAGTGCACGCATAAAGCCGCTACTCATTCAGTTCTTGAGTACTGAACAGAGTTCTTTGTGGCACCTTTTTTGGTTTGAATGGTCAAATTCACATTTGAAAGTATTTTTTTTACACTTGTGAAAGTATCCTTGTGAACACAGTTGTTTATGGCTTAAAGGACAACTCCGGTGAATTTTTAAGTTTATCTTGATCTTGATCCAAACCACACTGTTTAGATGAATTTAAACAATGGCTAATCTTGTTGTCATGTATGAACAGACATTTTAATTGCATTTTGTGTCTGTTAAGAGGCACAAAGACATCCATTACGTTTATGCCCCCAAAGCTGCCGTTTTAGCTGAGTGGGGGCTCTGGGCATTAACTGTAATAACTCTGTGTTGCAAGCAGCAATCCAGTTCGTTTAAAAAAATATATATATATACATTGATGAAATATACTTAGTACATTGATTTTATATATAGACTGTAATCACAAAGCTATAACGATCAAGATAAACGTAAACATTTGCCGGAGTTGTCCTTTAAGTAAATGTAAATAATTACATGTGTATTAGTTTATAAGATCCATGCTTTCATCTTAAAATAACAGTAGCCAAAAAACAAAACAAAAAACTTGCTGCTGTCTGTCAATGTTAACCTAACAATCTCAAATATGAATCAAAAATGCTCTTGACTGAAACCCTTCAGTAACTTTAATAAGAATAAATGTATGTAATTTAAACAGATAAGACTGTGTTTTATACATTTTATTACTTTGTAAAATGTATGCAGTTTCATGAAGTTATCAGCAAAAAAGCCAAGTCTTCACACCTGAAAGTCTGCACCAAGATCCGAACCAAAGTTTGTGTTTTGATACATTGTATCCATTTGGTTAGTTTTGGTTTGCTTTCACATTGCAGTTATGCAAGCAGTTATGTTTGGTCCGGACCGTTGTCCGAGGGAGGTTTCACAAATGTAATTTTGGTTCGAACCAAACTGAAAAGTCCGAAAATCCGGACAAACCAGGTCGGTGTGAAAGCACCCTAAGCATCTGTTTTTTTTTTTTACTCTGTTCATGTGCATCTGTGCTGTTTTTTGTTATACTTCAAGGAGGAATATCTTAAGATCTAAAAGACAGATTATGTTGGGCTCTTTTAAATTGTGAGAATCAGCTGTATTGTGCCATTTTCCATGTTTCATGAAGTTACGAGTGAAAATTGTGAATGCTGCATCAGTATATTATTTACATATGGGTCTTGCAAGACTGAACTTACAAAACTCGCTCAAGTTTAGTCAAAGCCCCATTGGGCTTGTTGTATTCTACTCCATGAGACCTTTCAAATGACACATAGCATCTGAGCTGTATGAAGTTTTTGACGCATTGCAGTACATTTTTTTTTTTTTTTTTAGTGAAGGGCCACTGTCCTGCAGAGTTTAGCTCCAACCCTAATCATATACAACTTCCTGTGATTTTCTAGTGATCCTGAATACCTTGTTCAGGTGTGTTTGATCAGGGTTGGAGCTAAACTCTGCAGGACAGTGGCCCTCCAGGACCGAGTTTGAGGAACCCTGCTCTAAGCTTTCAAATGACACCTATTTTGTGTTGATCTATGCAGTAGTTTTGAAAAATATGGAAATTCATTTTTTTTTTCACAGCAGGTGGTGCCCACCGGAGGTGCACTCCGCTGAAAAGGAATAACTCAGCGCTCATTAAAAGTTGATCAAAATGGATAAATGCATTGAAAAGCTGAGATTTTAAATTATACATATTGTGTTAGAATCAGTGGTTGGTTAGTAAATGGATTTTTAAAATAATTTTTTACACTTCAGGTTTAAGACATGCTTTTTGTGGGTGGTTAATAATGGCACAAATACCAGTAAATTGACTAGCACAAACCTTAGTAAATCACCTTGCATGATTCATTTACATACTCTTCTCACATAAATTTTGTTCCAACAAATGCATATGCAATAATGCCTTTTTAGAGCAATTTTTTTACTGTGTGTCTTTAGTAAATCCTTTAAAAGCAAATGAGGGATGCATTTGCGCAAGCTTTTAGTAAATCTGAGCCTGAGATATTAAAATGTAATTTTCATCACCAGTTTCAATATTACAAAAAAAAAAAAAAAAAAACTTTCATAAAAACCTTACTTAAAGGCAAAATATAATGTAAAATTGAATTATTCATATCGTGATCTAAGATATTGGTCATATCACCCACTTCTATGTGGCCATTTAGCAATTCGATTCTTTTCACACTGAAGTAGCAGTTGTTTAATATAGTTACAACTCTTCACAGACCTCAGACAGAAAAGAATTCATCAAAAACGGTAGTAGGTGTGCAACAAAACCAAACTTGCAAGATGCCGCCTTTATCAGTACTAATAATCCAACGCAATAAATGACATAAGAGTTTGTATCTGTGTGTTTTTGCCTTTCTTTAAGGCATGTATGAGTCTGTAAATACCAGTATTCTAGCACATGATCCAACAATGTGACTATAGGAGGACCCTCGGCTGTCGCATGTTCGTACAAGAGACCCCAAGATCCATCCTCACCCACAACAAACTGAACATACAAAATGGAGAAAGAAACAGGGGAAAAATAAAACAAATAGATTAACAATAAAAAGTATGAAAAGCTAAAATATATTAAAGAACTAAAATTAAAGTAATTACTATTGTGTTGCAGTTAATACACTAATAAATTCAGTTCCAAGTAAAAGCCCATGTTTTTAGGTTTGAGAATTTGTGTGGATGACATTCGCAGCATAAATTACTGCAAAATCTCTTTTTATTTATCCCAATATAATAATGATGCACAATATTTTTTATTATTCAATAAAAAAAATTATCTGGATCTTGTGTAAAGATGCAGTCCTCCACTAGTCTTAAACATTAACATTTCTGTGAATTTAGGTTCTGATAAACATTACATTCACAGTTTACCATACACAAATAACTTTGTTAAACATCCCATCATCAAGATATGATTTATGAATAAATGACCCGAAAAAAGGTATATACACATAAGTCTATATATATATATATACACACACACACACACTAGATATCAACATTAGAGAACAATTTAGAAACATTAGATTTTTTTTTCAGAAATATTGTTGATATTCATTGCTTGACATTTGAAGGATGATTAGCTGTGGGTATACCATTGTTCTGCTAGCATATTTTACAAAATACCAAGGTACTTCAACAAAAACCTTTATTTTGTCAAAAACACTGTGATCAAAATTAAACAATAACCAATGCAGCACAAAATAAAACATTACAACTAAAATGTGATGCTTACAGCAGACAAAAAGTAGTAGGAAGTATAGAGGCCCTTACTTTGAATGAGCTCAGCACATCTGCAGCCACAGGACATCACTATATACTCACACTGCTCCGGTGTGATCTTGGTCCACTCTTCTTCCAGTCTCTTTCACAGTTCGGTAACTGTAGTGGGTTTCTTAGCCATAACTTTGTTGCCAATGATTTTACATAGATTTTCAATGGGGTTTAGATCAGACTCTAGGCTGGCCATTTCATTATTTATATATGCTCATCATCATTATATATGTTCTCACTTTCAAGGAACTGCTTTACCGCTGCTTTTTTTGCAGTGTGATAGTGGGCATCGTCTTGCATAAAAATTGCGGGCTGATTTGGAGATGCTTGCAGTGAAGGAACCACATGTTCTGCCATGTAGCTGTAAATAGGCCCAACTCCTGCTGCAGAAACATCCCCAAAACTATGCCACATCCTCCTCCATCTTTCACTGACTTCTTTGGGCACTTTGGGTTCAATCTTTGCCCAGTTTGATATTCCGAACATAATGTTTCCCATCAGACACAAATAAATTAAAATTGCATTCATCACTAAAATTAACTTTGGACCAGTTCTCCTCTGTTCACACAAAAAGCTCCTCAGCCGAGGTTAGTCTAGCCTTTTGATTCTTTCTGCTGATGAGAGGCTTGGTCACTGCAGAGTGAGCATTCAGTCTGAATTCTCTTAAATGACAAGGAACTGTATGGCAAAACAGTTTCTTACTGTGTTCATCTCTGAACTGGCGAGTAATTCCAGCTGCAATGTTGAACCGATTCCACATTGAAGGTCTCTGCATTGTCCTGTCCTCTCATGCATTGGTCCTTTTTGGGTCCTTGAATGAATTAGTGTCTTTGTGTTCTAATTTTGACAAGCGTTATTTTTCAATTGTCTTATTTAATTTGTATATATTGTACTTCAGAATATATATAACTTATGAAATATGCTTAAAAACTGCCCTTGTGCTCCTTTTAGGATAATTTCAAAAAGGACTAGCAAGCAGTGACCTTGAAATTTAAAAAATTGTATGTTGTTCTCTAATTTTGATCTCCACTGTGTGTGATATTTTATATATATATATATATATATATATATATATATATATATATATATATATATATATATATATATATATATATATATATATATATATATATATATATATATATATATATATATATATATATATATATATATATAATTATTATTTTTGCTTAAGAGGATGCTTTACTTAAAGGGATAGTTCACCCAAAAATGTACTCACCCTCAAGTCATCCTAGGTGTATATGACATCCTTCTTTCAGGCAAATACAATCTGAGTTATATATATAGATTTTTTTTTAATTCCTGCTCTTTCAAGCGTTATAATGGCAGCCCAAAATTTGAAGTCTAAAAACAGTGCATCATTAAAGTAATCCAGTAGATGATTTACTTTATAACATGATAAATATGGATATTTTTCTTACAAAATCGCTTCAGAAGGCCTTTATTAAGCCATGTGGGTTACTTTCAGAAGGGATGGAATAACTTTTTTTAGTCTTAAAGTTTTGGACTGTCCACTGTATAATTCTGTATGACACCATATAACTCCAATTGTATTCGTCTGAAAGAAGAATGCCATATACACCTAGGACAGCTTGAGAATGAGTAAATCATGGGGTAATTTTTTACTTTTGGGTGAACTATCTTCCCCTTTAAGTTAAACAATCAATTGTATACATCAACTCTTGACAGTTCTAGTTTAAATGACAGAACATTAAGAACAGGATTCTGATATATAGGTCACCTGTAGGGTCTTGTCAAACCAGCGATTTCCACTGTTTGAATAAGTCCCACCGCCATGCAAAATCTGTGCTGCCATTCGACTAGCATACCTGCCAATCAATAAACATTCTAAGCATTGCATTGAACCGATAAAGATGTAGACAATATTGTTAAAAACCAATTAAAAGAAATTACACTACTCCATTTTGATAACTGTTCAATCGCAATCAATGTATACACAATTCTTACTTATCATCAGAAATCCTCATAACTGGAGAGTCCAAACACAACGTAAAGATCGATTTCTCGATCAACCTCACAGATTCTTTATTGATTTTATCTGGAGAAGGGGGAAAAGTAAAAACAAACAAAAAAGCTTAAAATCAAGCATGAAACTCTCAACTAGATGGTAAAGAGTACAATGTAATCTGCGTGTAAACCAGCAATGTTGGGCAAGCTACAATGAAACTGTAGCTTTACTAGCTACTTGTAAGTTAAAGTAGTTTGTGTCATTCAAGCTACCCTTATAAAAAAGTAGTTAGCTACACTACAAGTTACTTTCAAAAAGTAGCTAGCTAAATTATTAAATACTTTTCTATTTTCTACAATAACATTGTTACAAATAACTGAAGAATTATTAATGAAGAATGCAATAATATTTGGAGTTAAGCAAATTAATGCAATGTAATTATTATTTTTTTTGAAGAGTATGAGGTAAATCCAGTTATTTCAATGACAAAAACTGTCAGAATCATTTGTATTATTATTGTTGTAACCTATCCAATGCACATGATATTTAAATATAGCCAATATCTCAGAATGGCTGTTAAAGTGCAAAATGGCTACAAATTCAACATCAGTGCAAAAACAAAACGTATGCAACTTAAATTAAATACTCAGGAGGAATCAGTATTGGTCTAAAAAGGCATGTTAAATTCACAGCACATGCAGTGATGGAGGAGTGCAGCATTTTAAATAGAAACACTCCCGTGACGCCAGTCATGAGCTGCTTGCTTGAACAGTGCGAAACCAACATCATTCATTCAGTCGTTTTGTGATTTAAAGGGATCATAAACTGGCTTTTTTATTTTTTTATACTGTTGTCTGAGGTCAACTTATGAAATTTGCATGTTTTTTCCATTCAAAAACATCATAATGATTAAGTATTAGGCTATTTTCTACACTGGTTCTGAGGCCTTCCTGAACGCTTTGTTTTTATGGCCATGCCACACTGTAGACTTGGAAGAAAATGCCCATGGCTAGGATTGGATAAGATTTGCATATTTAATGAGCTTCAGCTCCTGTCAGTTCATGTGAGGGATTGGTTTGCATGTAGGGACCCTCATTATGCTACAGTGTTAGTGTGAGGCTATTTTGAGCAGTGGTATTAACTAGCGATTTAATTTTCCTGCCCTGTGTCTACCCTGTGCCCCATAGACAAGGGCTATAAGCTAATCTGTTTTTAGAGATAAAACTCTTTACATTCGATTTTCATTAAAACGAGAGAAGGATCTACTCGGTAACCATCTGTTAATTACCCCTAGGTTCATTCCTCACTAGAGTTGTCCTTTAAGAAAGGCTTTCTACAAAACAAAACTAGCAGGGTACACACTGTGCAATTTAGTTCTTTATGAATAGTTCTTTATGATTGTTTCTTGTCAGACTGTAAGAACATGATCCCCTCTGTAAGCCATGTCACACTGTAAGTTGTCATTAATGTCAGACTGTACAATAGTTGAGGCGTGCTAAAATGGACGGACACAAGAAAACCCATCCGCAGTTTTATATTATCAATCAATGATGGTTTGGTGACATTGAGTTGCATTATACATGAAATTAAAATGGTGGCTACAAAGAAATCTCTAGTGCTCATTTTGGACAAAGTTTGTCTTGAAAAACAAAAGATAATTTGATGGTTGTCATAGGAGAAGTCACACTGCAGGACTGTGCATCAAATCTTCTGACACTGCCAGAATTTCTTCCGGGGTCAAATTTGATCGCAGCATTAATCTGAACATGTCAAACTAACAATCAAAGACTTCAGATTTTAGCCTAGGATCAGAGGAATATTTTAGGATTTGCACAGTTTGTCTCAGACGGCCAAATCGTGGCCAAAATCGCACAGTGTGTATCCAGCTTTAGTGAAGTGGTCAAAATAATTTCTGACCCATTCTTTCTTTGACATATTGTGCATGTTTGCACTTTTCATAATAAATTTTGGCTGGAAGAAATTTAAAAATAACATTCTAATATTTAAACATAAATATGAAACAAAATATATTGTTTAATGGCTACAACAGGTATAGTAGGCTACAGTACAAAGAAATTTCATGTCGGAACATAATTTGAGTAAACATTGTTTTACCGGTGTGCAGATCATGAGTGGAGCGCGTCTGGACAGAGCGGAATATTAAGCAGAGTGTCACACCGCTCTGCTTTGCTCATTACAGGCTCGTTCTCGTCAGAACCCAAAATGGAACATAGCTTTTGGTTGTCCTACACCGTTACTTGCGGGATAAAGTAGTTGTTTTAAAAGTAACTGAGCTACTGACAATCTACTGAAAAATTTAGTTAAGCTAGCAGGGTTGCTACTTCTAGTTCGCTACTGCCCAACATTGTAAGCCACAATGGGCTATAAGAGCTATTCCTATAAAGGCAAAGACTGACCTCATATTTTACACAGTAATAAACCTATTGTGCATCACTCCTGTTAATGGATCATTAGAAAACTGTAATTTTTAAAACTATTCTCTTAGCAGTATACAACCACAACCTTTTGTTGTGTTTTCTGAACCATGCAATTTCATGCAAGTTAGATCACAAGAAATCTGGTGTTGTGTAGGTCAGCGTGCCGGACATACCTCTGAGCAAGCGAGTGTAAGCCTGACCCCATGTGTGACGATGTTCGCTGGTCAAAATTCCCATTGGTTCCTTATCGGTTTTCCACGACTGAGAGCGGATTCGCAACAGCTGAGCATGGATCTGACTTTCTGTCAATGGTGTTCCATCACTGTTGTAAACATCCAACTGGAAAAACTACACACAAACACAACCAATTACAGTTCACTAAAATGTATGTTTTTTTGTGTGTTTTTTTTTAAAGAAATGTATACTTTGAATTTATAATGTGCGATTTATGAAATGAAATCAAAATGAACCAAGTGATTAAACAGTTTTTAATATCTCTACAGTATATGAATTGTAAACTTACTGTAATGGAAAATAGATTGCAACTATATCCGTTTTGATTATATCACCTTACAAAATCTAGGTTACCTGGTAGTTCCTGACCACAGTAATGTGAGCTGGACCACGGCGTGGACGTCCATAGTGGACAACATGGTCATGTTTGGGTCCTGGGATTCGACAGGAGGAGAACAACTGAGGGAACAATTCCATACATAACGGCTGTCCACGCATATACTCTACTGCTAGCCTCCCACTGGATGATGAAAGACAGACCGCAAGAGAGGACAGAATATGTGGATAGAAATCAAGAAAAAAAGAGAAGGAAGATCATATTGAGCAACAGCCAGCAACAGTTTGATATATTCAGAAATAATAACATGCTTTCTCAATTGCTAAAACACTATTTCTGAAACCTTGTTCCATTTTCTGAAAACATTAAAGGTGCCCTAGAATGATTTGAAACAATATGTTAAATTGTTCTCTGATATCTACATAGATGGTATGTGGCTTATTTAAGGGAATTTTTTTCTGTCCAGATACAGTTTTACAGGTCCATTTACAACCCTATAAATTGTCCCTAGGATGTAATGCTCTGTTTTTGCCTTAATTGGAAGAGTCATGAATATTAATGTTGAGCTCTGCTCTGATTGGCTTATTTCAGCAGCTCACTGCAGTTCAGTGAAGCAGCTCGTGAGTCCTGACCGTCCTGACACAACACAGACCGACTAAATAAAACTTTAAGCAAAAAATCTCAAATGGATATTGATAAAATGCAGCTTACTTGTTTATTGGGTGTTTTCAGATCATCCGCACGGGAGAAAGAGCTTGCGTTAGTGCGGTTACCAAATTTCAGAAAATAAATCCCCCAAACAGAGCTTTTTTGTGAAAAGAAACCCGTATACTCTCCGGTTTTTACCTAAACATGTCCAATCTGGCAACCATATGCATGCAAGATCTCTCTTGCGCACGGACGATCTGAAAACACCAATAAACAAGTAAGCTGCATTTTATCAATCTCCATTTGAGATCTTCTGCTTAAACTGTCATGTAGCCTACATTTTAGACTTGTCTTTTTTCGTCAACGATATTGCATGTTTATATAACGTTAGTCACAATGTAGGCTAAAGCCTAGTTCACACTGCCCGATTTTTGCGCCGATTTTGAGTCGCCGACAGGTTTTGCGAAATCGCCGACAAATGCCCGAGATCACAGGCAAATCGGTGCTCGTGCACGCGAGCTACAATCACACAGTGTGAATAATCAAAGACGCGATCAGAGAGAATCGCCAACGAGTCGCCGACGCCGGTGAGATATTTGGCATGCTAAATATCTGGACCTGTCGGCGATTCAAACTCCTGCTGTGTGAACTGCGTTCTGACTGAAAATTACATCGGTGATGACCGACAGCCAATGAAAGAGTGAGATACAGGGCAGCAGGACGTTCAGGGAGGAGTTATAGAGCAGAATATCAGTATTTTAATAGATATATTTACAATTCTATCAAACAGAAAAAAAGCCCAAACATTTGCACATCCAGCCACAGCAGCAGCACATTACAAAATTGTTTATTTACCTCAAACTGTTGTTGCAGAACACAATCCTGGCTCCCTCTGTCTCTCCAACAATTTCTTCCGCCATTATCTTTTTTCTTTTTCTCCACAAATCAGCGCACATACAGTTTGAAGCAAACGTTGTGCAGTTTATCATTTTAAATAACAATTCAAAGTCTCGCGCGAGAACTCCGGTCTGACCTTTTTACGGTCTATGGGTCTGACGCACGTGTGATCTCGCGTTGTTTACTCGGCACATCGCACGTGTAGTTGGGAAACGTAGTTTGCGCACCGGAGAGAGAGAAAGTTGTCGGCATTTCTTCCTCTTGTTCAGTCATGCAGTGTGAACTCCTCTGTCGTCAAACCATCGTGCAGTGTGAACACAGCAGTGACTGAATGATACCCCAGATAGTCATGCAGTGTAAATAGAGCAGTGACCCGACGAGTTTGAAAATCGTGCAGTCTGAATAGGCTTAAGGTTACGCAGTGATTGTGATGTAGCCTAATCTAAAATACAAATAGGCAAAAACATCATAGGAAACACCATACTTCAGTTCTCAAAAAATAATAAATATATTATATAGCCTTGTCAAATGACTATCGTTTTAACTTATATGGCGGAAAAGGTGACGTTTGCTAGAAGGATCGAGTGAACGATCTAAGCAAAGTATCTACAGTTGTATTTTGTAATACAAAATAATATTACCCTGTCATTAGACACACTATTTAGTTTGGTATGGTACTTGGTCTTTCCTATTATTACTGTGCTAGCATCTTGCGTTATCTAGACAATGCTGTCTCTCTAAGAAACTTTCAATTTAATCAGAAATCGTTTAAACAGTCAATAAGTGGATAAAAATCGCTACTTACTGCTTGCAGGAATACAGTTGTCACTTTCTTCAGTTTAAAATGCCGAGCGAAGCTTGCTTGAAATAGGCCGAACAAACGAACGATCTTGAATTAAGTTGTTGTGGTATCGGATTATAAACATCAACCATGACTGTTGACATTTTTTATCTGTGGGAAGGATATGTAAAGTCCTCAGGTCTCCTGAACAGCCTGGAACATGAAGTGTGTCCATGCGAGCAACTTGTACCTGCTCCATTTCCGCCTGACAATGAACATGTTTGGACAGATGCAAATGTTGGGGGCGTGCATATAAATGATCCCCAACGCTTGCGTCATGGTTGGCGTTATGTTGAGAAGCACTTTTTTTTCCGTGGAGTTTTGGATTCACAAGATTTACATAAGAAGTAGGAGGCAATGATGTTTGAGACTCACAGTATGTGATATCCATGTATTGAACTCTCATTATTTCACCATGGCAAGGTTAATTCAAATTTTCATTCTAGGGCACCTTTAAACACAAAACCTCTTCAAGCACTATTTACTACACCTCAGACTCATCTGGCAAAATTGAACTTTTGCCCCAAAACAGTTTTACCTGTGTTCAAAATCAAACACTGCTCTCAAATCATAAACAAAGTGATCAAAATTATATATACTATCAAGCAGTAAGTAAACAATAAACCAAAAAATAGAAAACACATTGTTCAAAACTTGTCTTCTCAGGGAGAAGTACATTTTTAATCTCAAAACAAATTTCATATTTTTCTGTCATTGATTTTGATGAATGAAAACATGTTCTAGTAGCTCAAAATTGATCAGAAATTACTACTCTGCTTTGCAATTTTTTGCTCTTCCTCCTTCACCCTGCATGCCAGAACCTTGATATGCTTCTTACAGAGTCTCTCCTTGGTTATCCTGGCTGTGTGCTTTGGGTCATTGTCATGTTGGAAGACCCAGCCTCGACCCATCTTCAATGCTCTAACTGAGGGAAGGAGGTTGTTCCCCAAAATTTTCCAATACATGGCCCCGGTCATCCTCTCTTTAATACAGTACAGTCGCCCTGCCCCATGTGCAGAAAAACACCCCCAAAGCATGATGCTACCACCCCCATGCTTTACAGTAGGGATGGTGTTCTTGGGATGGTACTCATCATTCTTCTTCCTCCAAACAAATGTAGTGGAATCACGACCAATATGACCAAAAAGTAATATTTTTGTCTCATCTGACCACATGACTGTCTCCCATGACTCCTCTGGATCATCCAAATGGTCATTGACAAAAATTAAGACAGGCCTGGACATGTGCTGGTTTAAGCAGGGGAACCTTCCGTGCTATGCATGATTTCAAACCATTACGTCTTGGTGTATTACCAACAGTAACCTTGGAAATGGTGGTCCCAGCTCTATTCAGGTCATTGACCAGCTCCTCCCGTCTAGTTCTGGGCTGATTTCTCACCTTTCTTAGGATCATTGAGACCCCACAAGGTGAGATCTTGCATGGAGCCCCAGTCCGAGGAAGATTGAGTCATGTTTAGCTTCTTCCATTTTCTAATGATTGCTCCAAACAGTGGACCTTTTTTCACCAAGCTACTTGGCAATTTCCCAGTAGCCCTTTCCAGCCTTGTGGAGGTGTACAATATTGTCTCTAGTGTCTTTGGACAGCTCTTTGGTCTGGGCCATGTTCGTAGTTGGATTCTTACTGAGTGTATGGGGTGGACAGGTGTCTTTATGCAGCTAACGACCTCAAACCGGTGCATCTAATTTAGGATAATAAATGGCGTGGAGGTCTTTGAGTGTCAGAATTCTAGCTGATAGACAGGCGTTGAAATACTTATTTGCAGCTGTATCATACAGATAAATAGTTAAAAAAAATCATATATTGTGATTTCTGGATTGTTTTTTAGATTATGTCTCTCACAGTGGACATGCACCTCCGATGACAATTTCAGACCCCTGCATGATTTTCAAGTGGGAGAACTGAACACAAATTGAATTTATTGTGCGATTTATATGCCAAAATTAGTTTTTACATGCATATAATTCTTATCGTCACCCCACTGGGTATAGTTTAGTGGAGTAGGGTGCGTGCATATAACAGGCTTGGGTAGGTTGTGTTGTGGAATATGGATACGTGCATATAACATGCACATATTATTTTTATTCTGCTATTTATAAGCCATGTGCAAATCATATCCATTGGGTAGGTTTAGTGGTGTGGAGTGCGTGCACATAACACATTAAAAAGTGAGTATTACATGCACACGAAAGCGAATTTTGGTGTATAAATCGCACAATAAATACAATTCATGCTATAAATATGCATTTCCATTAGATCGGGTTGATTTTTACAGTACTGTACCCTACATATCACAAACTTGTCCTTTGACTCTGTGATGACATTAATTATTGTTCTTTGTTGATATGAACCTGCAACCAGTCAAAATCTATTGAACAGTCGGTACAATGTTCAAGGCCATACAATTTGTTCATTGTACAGTATACAGCCCACAATGAACTGTACTTATTATGGTTGTGTCTCATCATATTGTTAAATCAGTTTTGAGTGGTTGTTCAATCAATGACATTGTGTTCTCCATTTGTATTTAAAAAATAAGAGTGTTTTGAGAATGAGAATGAGAATGTGTTTAGAGTTTAGATAAATGTGTAAATCTGGCACGTTACAGTAAATTTGTCAATAGACACAAGACATAAATTCATGAGACAAACCTGTCCACCTCAGCTTTGAAGTCCAACACTCCTGCAATTAACTTGGATGCAAACCTGCACAAGAAACAATATAGACATAAAGCATCTATTAATAAAATAAATAAAGCAATTTGGCAAAGAGTATATTTGTGAGTTAGTTCACCCCCAAAAAATGAAAAATCTGTCATTAATTTCTCACCTTCATCTTATTGCAAACCTATAAGACTTCCATTTATCTTTTGAACACAAAGAAATTTTTAATAAAATCTGAGAGATTTTTTGTCTCTCTGTTGACAGCTACACAACTACCAATTTGATGCTTCACAAAATTCATAAAGATATTTTAAAACTATTTCATATGAATTGAGTGGTTTAGTCCAAATTTCTTGAAGAGACACAATCACTGTACATGCTGAAGTGATTTACACTTTTGTCAACATAAACATTAATTAATGCACATTAGTTATAATAAACGGAAGCTCAAGCTTGCTTGCCTGACGTGCGAGAACCAATGAGGTTTATTCTCATGTTATGGTGCGCTTTTGAGCTTCCGCAAGAATCAATGAGGTTTGTTCTTGCAATAGATGCAACTAGACTATTTACATTAAGTGAAAATACCATATTTTCTCAGCAATAACTGCTATTTACACCAAGCCGACAGAATTAGAAATAAGTGGATAAACTAACCCTTTAAGAGTGGGGGGTGGTTAAGTGATATCTTAGATATATCAAATAAAACAACTTGTTAAATACTTTGAACTTAGTGTCCAATAAATTATTTTAGCACAATTTTAAATCATTTATATGGTTCTGTATGGGGGTGTTTGTTTGAGTATGTGTAGATTTTGGTTGTCACATACACTAGTTGGCCTCTCCAGTCTGTGAAGTCACGTTTAGGCAGAGAGATGGCTGGATTTGAATGCACTGCTAAAGGCTGCCTGCACTCCAGGTATGCCCATTGCACCCACCAATCAGAGATCTGCAAAAAGTGAAGACACACACACAAAACATATCAGATCAATTCAACCACACCAGCCTGCTAGTTAACCTTAAAAAACATAAACAAACTGTTGCACAAGGCTGTGATGCCAAATGTTAGAAAGTTCACTAGGCTTTGAGACACCAACATTAAGTGCTTAAACCCAGTACTCTAACTGATTCTCCAACAACATAAGGGCAACTGCCTTCTGCATTCACTTTTAAAGGTGGGGTAAGCTATAATAAAGGTGGGGTAATACTTTAGAAAATTGCCTTGGGCCAAGTACCAAAACAAAGTTGTGTGTCTACTAATGATGGGGAGAAGAGAATCGCTCGGTGCATGTCATTTTTCAAAAGACACGCAACAAAAGACACGACACACAGGATGG
This sequence comes from Pseudorasbora parva, assembly GCF_024679245.1. Classification (NCBI taxonomy): domain Eukaryota; kingdom Metazoa; phylum Chordata; class Actinopteri; order Cypriniformes; family Gobionidae; genus Pseudorasbora; species Pseudorasbora parva. The sequence goes on along the minus strand of NC_090190.1, from coordinate 27,326,642 downwards.
ACATAAGCCAAGTGACGAGAGATGGCAGATAAAAAAACGAAAGTGGAAAATGTCTGTGGAACAAAAATCGTGACCGACACATCCTGGAGTGTCTGCTGAGACAGTGTCAATTGGTGTCTCTTCTGAATTTGCCTCACTGGCACGTCATCCTCAATAAACCCGTATCTTGCCTGATACCCTAAAATTTTGAATATTCTGATCCAATATGATTTCTAACCTGTAAGGTTGCCAGAATAATAATCATACACTGTTTGATAATAGGCCAAAGGAAAACTGGTACCCCGACTGAGTCTGGTTTCTCCCAAGGTTTATTTTTAACCATCATGCCCTGATGGAGTTTTGGTTCCTTGCCACTGTCGCCTTTGGCTTGGCTTGCTCAGTTGGGGACACTAAAAATATGATCCAAATTATTCAACTAAATATAAAAATAAAATTAATTAATTAGGTCTTATTTAATTCTATAAACTATAATACTGATCTGCCAACATTGTCGCTCTATGATAAATTAAAACAAGCTGATAACATCACCGTTTTCTCCAGAACGACTGTGCAGCCAAATCAAATTTTGTTGCAATATTGTCCTGTTTAACACTGTGAAGCTGCTTTGAAACAATCGTTATTGTAAAAGTGCTATATAAATAAAGTTGATTGACTGATTGATTGACTTACAATCAGGCAAGAAGTAGGACCCATGTAATATTAGGGCCCGTATTTATCAAGCTTCTCAAAGTGCTATTTTAGTCTTAAGTGCTGAGAATTCATGAAATGTACTCCTACTTTCAAACTTAAGTATAAAAGCAAGATATCAAATTAGTTATTTAAGACACCTCGAGAGGTCTCTCAAGTGGTTAGGAGTTGCCAGTAAGGACTTGTGATGGCGCTGAGGAGATGTGTTCGAAATGTTTGACGACAAGCAGTTAATCAAACGGTATCGTTTGGACAGAGCAGGCATCATCTTTTTCAGCGCTGGTTAATGTTGGGTTTTATAAATACATTAAAAAACGCTGTTCGAGTAATTCAGCAAGCAGTAGCGATCGCTTCTTCCTCCTGCCATTTCGGTTTTCTTTTGGAATCCATGGTGGCTGATTAGCTATATAAAAAAAAAAATCTAGGCTATAGGCAGGTCAGTTGACAGCACACCAGTTTAACATTTTTAATTAAGACATGGATAAAAACATGTTTATCTTTCATTTAAAATGTGTATATTATAATGAATTCTCTTGAAAACTCTTTATTGTCAAATGTGTATTGGATGTAAACTCCTCTAAGGAATTTCACCAATCAATGTGAATTTATCTGAGAATATTCTTAAATAAGGACATCTATTCAGTGATTGGTTCATGCCTATGACATCATCCAAAATCCCCTTTGTGGCACAGCAAAGTGTAGTAAATCAACTCTAAGACTGACACTTAAAGCTACTCTGTGTGATATTTTCCCCCATCAAGCGGTGAAAAGGTATATGACCATACGGTGAATAATAGTTTATTTTCCTCTCAATTCTGATTTCTTTTTAACTCCTACGGTGGCCGTTTTAGAGCCCTGCACGGGCCTCAAATCTAGGCCCTAGCCCGGCCCGGGCCCGAGACGCTGAGGCCCTAGCCCGGCCCATGTCCGACAGCTTATCAAAATTCTCGGCCCGAGTCCGACTGGAGCCCGTTTTTTTTTTTTTTCTTTTTTTTCTTTTTTTACATTGTTGCAGCCATTAAAATAATTCTGTTTTGTTTTTAATGTCAAAGTAGTTATTTTTCGTTTCGTTTCTTTAGTAAGTTAATTTAGAAAAATGTTTAGAGCATTTTTTTGTTTGTTAAATTAAAGTTTTAATTTTTTTAAGTGACGACCAAAAGCGGCCAGCGGCCGACAGTGAGTTAACCGCATATTTAATTAATTTAGTCTCTCAAATCAACTCTTGACTTGTCTTGCCTATAATAAAATCCATAAAACACTTCAAGCATCACAATGTTAGTTAATTTCGCCAACTATTACCACCAGTAGCCTAAAAGGCATTTTTGACGAGCTGAGGCAGGCTGATTCTGCTCGCGGCTCTCGCAAACGGAGCTAAACAAATAAAATAAAAAAAGCACATGCAGGTTGTCTTATAGCCTACCTTACACCTACGCAAATGAATATAAATCCCATCTTCAATTCCCGGGGTATATGCTCATTTAACGGAGTTTACAGCAACGGAAGCAAAAGATTAAGATGCATTTTATTCAGCAGCTTATTTCAGATTCAAATACCACATAAGAGAGCGCGACGCACTGGTAAGATAATGATCTCATTCATCTCATTCATTTTTATTGAAGATGATGGTGTTTTTGACTATCTTAGACTTATTTTAAGTTTCATTTACGGCCATTTGCGTTGGCTTGCATTAGTCATTTGCGGCGATGCGTGTTGCAGCACCATCATATCTATCTGACTACAACATATAGCCCATAAAACATTGTGACACATAATGACATAATGTTTGAAAGTCTGTAGGTTAACATAAATGCAGATAGGCCTAATTGTAATAATAAAAGACAACATAGCCTAATTATCGATTTTGAAATATTAAACCAGTCAATACAGAACGAATTATTCTGTAGCCTTTTTGCCGTCAATACCATGGATATGGCATGGGCCGGCTACTGCCGAAGTTGTCTTTGCTGTATCAATAGGCAATATATTTATATTTAACATGAAGTATAGGGCTTCCCTGTACATTAATAGCACCAGACGCCCCGCGGATGACACGCAACAGAAACGCCATGCTCACACCACGCTTGCAGTGTGTCTCCGTGCTGAAGAAAGGCGCGCTGCTGCTGGCGCGGACTCTGAACCTATGCACTGAACACTGTGCGAGCCATCTTAACAGTTGCGTTAGCTATTATGGTCTCGTGTTGTTTCCACCAGCGCAGAACTCATTGTTCCTTTTAATTGATAAAATAAATATAAAACGAAGGAGAAGCCTATAAAAAGGCCCGAAGCCCGGCCCGCGTTTTAGGTATGACATGAAAATTGGCCCGAAGCCCGGCCCGAGGGGCGTAAAAAAGTCGGGGCCCGTCGGGCTCGGGCATAAATGCAGGGCTTTAGGCCGTTTTAGTCCAAGATTAACATGGCAATCCCCCTCTTCACATTCAACACGGTGCCATCAAGTGCTAAAACGTGAAAGGCAAAGCTTGAATTTATGGGTATTGTCCCTCTTTGGCTAATGTACTTTCAAGATGGAGGGGCAACATGGCGACCAGCATTCGAACCCCTCACCCGTATGTATTTTCAGTGGCATATTATAAACTTAAGAGAATACTTTATTACTTGAAAGAAGAATATACAATAATGAGAACATATTTTTGAAAGAACTACTTTTTTTTTTTTTAGCTAAGAATAAACTAAAAAAGTTACACAGTGTAGCTTTAAGATTTAGTCCTACACTTTACACTTAAAGTATGATTGGGATCATAGACCGTAAAAAAATATGGACGACTCGACATCATCCGTTTCCGCTTGCCATATTTGAAGCTTTCAGGCAGGGGTGCACGGCGCTGACATCTTGGGACCGAGTCTGCGCAGTAGCGATTTCGGGACAGGAGTTGCGCAGTAGAGCACAGGAAGTAGAGCAGGAAGCACAGCTGCGATATCAAAAGCCCACCCACACTCGCAGATGCAGAACAATTAATTATGTTGGTGTGAAATAAACAGTTATGGAAATGTAGAAATTAAAGCTAAAGCACCAATCTGACTGAAGCGATGTTGTGAAGCTTCCCATCATTTCTGCTTTCAAATCGGGTCAAATGCAGCGCTGCCTTCCCGGAATGCTGTGCTGAAGCGTTGAAGTCACCCATAGAAATAAAGTGGAGCGCGGCGCCTGGATCGACATCTGAGTATTTATGGGCGTGCATTTCCTCTCTCGCTCTAGTCAAGCGCGCGCGCACCCTACCGGGAGAAGAGCCCGTACAGCCCATACAAGGACCTTCCGATCTATTAACGTCAAGTCCAGCCATACTCGAAAAAAACTCTCCGAAACTTGTGAGAAACCGGAAGGAGTATTTTTAACACAGAAATACTCCAACAAACGTCCAACATTAGTTTTTGAAACTAATGACATTTTGTCTATGTTTAGGATGGGAATCCAAGTCTTTAACAGTGTAAAAAGCTCAGTATGCATGAAACAGCATTCCTTCCCCCCCCCCCCCCCCCAGATATGGCTTACCCCCACCTTAAAGTGATTCTTGATTCATTTACAAGTACAATTCCTCCAACCTTGCATCCTTTCCTCATCTCCTAAGATGAAGGAGTTAAGACACAAAGAAATAAAGCAAGGATTCACAATTTAAGGACTGAAAAGCTCACACTATGTGTTATAACATTTCAAAGTTTCACTTTAAACACTGCCATATTTTACCCCGTATACTGTTAAAAAAATGATATTTTACTATACAGTAGGCATGAATAATTAGCATAACATATCATAATTTAATAGTACTTTATAAACACAATTTTTCAAAGAACCAAACATGCTGCTACTAGATGATAATGCAATTACTTTATGCAATTGTTTTAGTGCAGCAACGGTAAAAACTGATATTTAGTGATTCTCACCCAGTTGTGTGAATGCTTTGCTCGTTTGAGCAGCTCTCGCTGTAGTTTTTCGCCTAGGCCTCCAGAGCAGCCAAACTTCTGCACGATCTTGCGGGTGTGTTCTAGCTCATCTTCCGGTAAGAGCGGCTCCAGAACTCTCAGGTAGCGCTGCAGGGTCTGGCCGAGCGGAGGCACCGGCTGCGGCGGAACCGACGAGTGGGCCTGTCTCAGCACGGCCTGACGAAAGTGACACATGATGACTAAAAGTGAGGAGCTGAAGTTTTCACTTAAATAAAGTTACGAGTCACACCTTTTATAAACCCCTCTACTCCGGATAAAGATAAGTTTGCATCTATTAATACATATATTTACAAGTCTAATCCATCACTGTCAAACATGTTCTAAACAACAAAAGCATTACTTGGGATATATGCACGCACAACACAAAATAATACACTTACCCTGTGCATTAATAACGAGCATATTCTTGGAGGTATTCTCTCTAAAATCATAGTTTTACGCTGTTTGTTTGGAATGAAAAATAGCAAACTAGTATTCTATTTATGTAGGCTTAAAGAACGAACGTCACGACTCTGAATCTTCATCAATGGTATCACACGATAACTAAATAGTTATTCTTCGGTCCAAAAGAAAACGGAAACAAACTATTCTGACAGTTAAAGTGTTGAGTCTGTTAAATCGTCAATGTTCGCTGAAGTTCGTGAGCTCCTGCACGCAGTTCGGGTGTGGACGCTAACACGTGTGCAGTGTTTAGTGTTCAATGCCGTATCCTTTCGTATACGAGCGCAACACAGTTAGCGAAGGTCTATTCAGATCCTGATCGCTTGCTTACAGGACTTATTTTTGTTACAATGTTGCATTTTCTTCTTAGTCCGGTTCGCTTCCACAATGCAACATTTTAAAGCGTACCCAAATGTGTATGTTTTTACAAGTCACGTGTAAGTAAAATTGCCCTCTTATTGGTCAGAGTTTCCTCTGCATCATCCATCAAGTAGAATTGAGATTTGGCAAGCCGTTTAGTTTCAATTCCTTTGTCTATGGCAAGCCGTTTTAACATTAAATTCTGTGTAAAGTCAAAATTAAATGTGTTGTGAGTTTGTCAAGAGTTTTATTGTCTAGAAATAAATTAGAAATAAGGTAAATAAAATAGCTTATTTTAAACACTCATCGAGCAGCTCTTCTGTCAGAAGTCAATTCAAAATTGAGCTTGCGTAATGTTCACGTCTGCCTGGTGTGAGATACCTGAGACACGGCGCTGAGCTTCAGTCCGGTGTGCGACCCTCTTTAGGCACAATCGGCTTAAGAACATGCATATAAACGCACTCAAAGTGTTCTTTTCCTCTCTAGGCAGGTATTTTTTTAGGTTTATTTATCAAAATGTTCTTGTGTGATGTTCTGTTTCAATCGCAGCTTTTAAATGTTATGAGAGAACGGTTAATTTACCAATGTAGTGTAGCCTAGTTTTGATCACTTTATAAAAAGTGGTGGCTGTGTGCCGTGTGTAAAGTAAAATAAAAATAGTCTTAGCCTCTTGCTGATTAGTGTCCTGCCCTTCCCAACCCATTTATACCGTTTATTTTTTTCCGGTCTATGGTTTACACACACATAGATGATTCGACTATCGGTCTACCATAGAGAGATTCGAAAATTCCGAATGTGTAAACCCTTAGTCTGGGACACCCCTAGTATTCTCTGTGCTGAAACCATGGCCGCTTGTGAGAAGACACACAAGAGACAACACTCATTGGTGGGCAAAAGCTTTCGGCAAGACAGGAGGATGAAGACCGGAGCGGGAGATAGCCATTTGGGCCTATTCTGCAGCGGGCGGGGGGTTGTCAATGATGTGCACCCCTCCCCCCCACCCCCACCCCCCCAAACACTGGAAAATGCTGCATGTGTCCCACCCAAAAATTAGCTGTTATAGTTTGTTAATATTATTTTGACGCTTAAATGATGTTCTAAATTAAGAATGGGTCAAATTCTCTTGCAAAACAGCCTGAATTCACTTGAATTAGTTGGACTGCTCTCTCAGTAGCACGTTTACATTGCAGATCATTACTAAATGTCGATACAAAAACTATTGCGAAATGACAGTGTTTCCATTAACTGCTATAATAATTTTTTTCCTCTCATGCCATGTGTTTTGCTAGGTTTATGTATATATATATATATATCTCAGCCACCGCAATGCAAACGCAAACGGGCAAAAAAAAAGCATTTTAAGTTAAGAAACATTTCGAGTCCCCCCTCTCTTGCTTCACAGTGAATTTGTCCACCGTGCATCTCACACACACACACACACACACACACACACACACGCATCTCACCGACACACACACACTTCACCGACAATGGGCTGGTCGCGAAGAAGGAGAAAGCAAAATTCAGTATTTGTGGATCTCCAGTAAGGGCTGTCTAGTCTATTTTATTCATTTTTTCATTATTTTATTTCTCTTTTGATACAGGCGATGCTGAGTCATTAATACATCACCAAAGACAAACAATTATGATAGCAATGTACAAGTCCGATGTTTTAGGGATTATAGTTTGGTAACGTTAGCTTGTTGTAAGTCACCCACTACTAACAAGGTGATAAGCCTGTGCGTCAATGTAGTTAATGCAGATTTGCTGTGTTGGGCTCAATGTTATATGGTAGAACTTTGAACAAGCACGATAATTTAATAATTAAATGTGTGGTGAACGTGGATAAGCAGTTCACTTACTTTGCTCTGTTTTATGTCGGATGGTATAGCCAAAATATATCCAAACTACTGAAGTTGAGTGAACTAACTTCACTATCGCTCATTTTTATCGCTTCACTTCACTCCGATCTTCCAAGTCTGTCAGCCACTGACTGTAAACAACACTGCGTGCAGTACCCAGAAGACCGGTCTGCAATATGCATGTACAGCATTAAGCATAGCGCGGAAGCATTAGAGAATTTATTGAACTGTTGTTATCGTTTTATCGAGGAAAATTATTTTGTGATAATTATCGTTATCGCTTTATCGCCCAGCCCTATCAGTAATATTTGCCCACTAACATGGTTTTCAAGCTATTGTTATCTACTTTTTTAGCCTTCAGAACATCTTAAAATGCACATATGTAGATCATAGAAATCAAAATGTTCTCGGGGGAGCATGCCCCCCAACCCCCTAACATTTGGAATCTCAGTGATTATAAAACTGTGCCTATATTACAATTAAGGGACCTACAATATGGTCATGCAGAATAAAGGCCTTAATATTTGCTTTTTAAGCCTATTTACTTGATCTGCTTAGGTAGTCTCTCTATGGTTTCAGAAGCTGTACACATTTTTAGCTAGGCTATGTATTTTAAAGGGATAGGCTACTTCAGCGATGTGTCCCCCCCAATGTCAAAGTAATTCCTACGCCCTGGCAGCAGATCAATTATTTGTGAATCACAGTTGTCTCTGATGAAAGTTTATTAAAAAATGATCACACAGGGGCAGGTGTTGGTGGTGATCCTCAGCTCTTCATCGAGGTGGCTCTTCACAAAATTAATGTGATATCATAATTTTTCTGAAATTTAAATAAGGTGCCAGGCCTTCTCCTCTAACATCAGTGCATGACCTCTCAAATGCGCTTCTAGGTGAATGGTCAAAAATTCCCATAAACATACTCCTAAACCTTGTTGAAAGCCTTCCCAGAAGAGTTGAAGCTGTTGATAGCTGCAAAGAGTGGGCCAACTCCATATTAATGTTTATGTGCATGTAAAGGCAGGCATCCCGAAACTTTTAGTGTATCTTGAATTTAACTTTTTGACTAGGCAAAACATAATAAGAGATACCTTGAATTAGAATTCTTGGAAGTCAAACCTCATTTAATAATATGCAGTTTAATTGTGGATATCTCAGTCCGATTTCTGACTATATAGGATTATCTTTATTTGGAGATATATTTGCATTTAGTTGTGCGATTATAAAGAATTTCAAATATCTAGAGTTCTGACTATAGTCAAAATTCCTTTATGGCTCGTTTCCACCGAGCAGTAGGCCTACAGGTCAGTACAGATTAGTACGGTGCGCAATTTTTGTCGTTTCCATTGTCAGAAGTTGTGAATAGTACCCTAATTGCGTAACGTACAATTTTTTTTGGCACCCTTCCATAGGGGTACTTAATTAGTCTGGTGGAGCTAGACTCCCTGCAGAATGTTGATTGGTTGACAGACAGTCTTCACTTTTTTGCCTGTGTTTTTCCTTGCAGCCTGCAGCTTTGGCTCAAGTAAAGCATGTGTAACAGCTGAAACAAATCAGACACAATTATTTATTCATTGTATTTAAAAAGGAACTGCATGTAAGACATGTATTTCAATTGATCATAAAATGGCCCTGATATGTCACTAGACATTAAGAAATCATGTTAATTTCAAATACTGACAACAGTAGTCCGGCCAGAATATTGTCATTTAAAAGTTGTTGCAGACCTCAACTGATGTTGATCTTCTTCTTTCGGCTGTTCCCTTCAGGGGTCGCCACAGCGAATCAACTGACATTGATGTTAACATGAAACTTGATCACAGCTGAAGTTAATAAATGCAATATTTCTCAAATACACAGATGTTTTAAATGACATTTTCATTCAACACTTTATGTACTGCTTAATAAAGCATCTATTTGGACAAGATTAAACTTCAACATCTAAACCTACACTATTAATGAAGTGTTGTCAACGTTTTTTATCAGTTTTAGTTTGATAAACATGACAATATAACACAGGGCCGGCGTTTGCTATAGGCGAGCTAGGCGGTCGCCTAGGGCGACAATTGTGTTAGGGGCGCGAGCGCGCTCTAGTGCCGCCCATTACTTCACATTAAGCATATAATCGGAACAAGCGAAATACAACATAATGTTCATGAAACATGATCATCATAGGGCGCCCCCTCAGCCACACGTTTAATTACTTATCAACCTGATTATTGGATTGAATTGATGGTGATTATTGATTATTAGTTCAGGCGTTAGGTCAGGCAAGTGCTCATCTTGCGCGTTCATCAAAAATGAGGCGTCTAAACCCCGCGGGTGCACAGGGACGGAAAAAGAGAAAGGAAGAAAATCGAAAGAAAGCCCAGTATAGAGGTTCGTCTTCTTATCTCAGCCAATAAGATGTCAAACAAAATAAAATTACTTAGTATCAATCTTATCAACTAATATTTATTTTATAAATATTATTAATATTGTCACCAAGCTATCCAAGCTATCACTTGCTAGTTTTCTACATAATTACTATACGTATTGCAAACATAACTTCACTGACAATAATCTACAATAACCTACATGGATGTCATTTAAATATCAAAAGCCCAGTTCGTTATGAATATGGATAACGTATGCACGTTAGTTATAAAAAGTACAAACGCTCTCTACGTGAGCGTCGGAAGGAAATAAATACGGCCTCTCGTTTTTTTTTTTTTTTTACTGAAGCAGCCTAACGATAGATACCATATTATTTACATTAAACACAAATATGCTGTATTCACTATATTCTCTTCTGCGGCTGTAGTGTAGTGGTAAGACACATGGCATAAAGATTTGATGCAGATCGATCAGAGGTTCGAGCCTACCTTTTACCACACTCGCTCTATTCCCTTTTCCCATCACATATCAGATCGGAAAGGCATTTATTTTTTTAATAAAAAGTGAGAAAATGTTTGAAAAGTGGAAATAAAGCGTCAAACGTGTTTAATAATAAGTGCTTCTCGGTTAGGGGTAGGCCTAGGAAAACGGACGTGCTGAATTAGAATAGAGACGATAAAAGTGAGTGGAGTGGGGTGGGGGGCGCAAAACTTCATCTCGCCTAGGGCAACCAAAGAGCTAGAGCCGGCCCTGATATAACATCGCGACTACATGAAAAGAGGTTTTACTGTTATAAAGTAATGATTTGTGAGCATTAGCGTACCATAAGGTTTTAGAATAAACACGAAACACACGTGATTGCTGTAATGCAGTGAATCTGGCCAATCGTGGATCAGCTGTGTCGTCATCAGAGCTCGAGCAGCCTGCTGCAGTCCCCCTTGAGAATCTGCAGCGGCTGCATCAGCTGGCTCCTCTCGAATCGCTCTCGCGGTACTTTGTTGACATACATCACAGTCACGTGCCGTCACCGCTGCCTCAAGTCGGACAAAATTTCTAACCGGCATGCAGTGCTTCAAGTCTGCCACTGATCGGTCTGCGCATCGCTGGGTGAAGTCGAAAAAGCCTAAAGTCAGTAGTGTTTCGGTATCCGGGTTGCCAGCTCTGCTCTAGTTACAGCAACAAACATTCCGTGCTGGATCCTGCAGCCTATCTGGCAACCTCGAGTCAGGGGGAGGGGGAGAGGGGATACACCTGCAGTACCAGTTTTGGCCACAATCTTACATACACTTGCTCTAATGAATGATCCAGCAAATTTACTCTCCCAACATAGTTTGCGTGAGAATGACGTCAATTGCTACACCTTCATAAGAGTACTTTTGGCAGTGGAAATGCAAGCTGGATCAGGGTTTATGGAATCCGACCCGAATCATACTGTACTGTATGAGCCATACCGCACCACTTGGTGGAAACGAGCCTTTAGATATCTGAAACATGTATGCAAATACACCTTTACTAATTTACACCTTATACATTTTATTTATTGGAAACTGTTGTCATCCGCCATTTTGTCTTACTTACTTTACTTGGCAGGTCAACATTAACAATAAAGTAACATACACAATACATATATAGGCCTACACAATAAAATATAGACATACTGTTGTACCATCCTAAGTGATATACTGATATTAAACACATTTTAGACTTTATAATAAGAAATATGCATTATGAAATAAAGAAGAACTCTACATAATTATTTAATTAAAATATTTATATCAGTAAATTTCAAGTGATATGTCAGTAAATATATGGGTTTGTTTAAAATAAATGTAGGCCTATTTTAAATACATATTGGCATAGTTTTTTTTTCACTAGGGCACACTCTGCAATCATTGCCTCTGACATTTCCTCACCATCACACATCGAACTTGGAAAGACTTAATGAAATTACAATTAGGCTACTCATAATTACAAGTTGTGCTGATGTTCAAATTATATTCTTTCTGACATGACTTAAAAACACCCATAACACACATAACTGTTGAAGCTAAATCTTGACCCCCACTTTGCAAAGTTCTTGTATGTTCTATTAATCATGGAGCAAGAAACCGATTGCATATTATGCAAGTTAAACTTATCATTTTATGTGCATCAATAAACTTAAGTAATTTGCCAATGTGGTCCTGCCTGAATTAAGCAAAACATGGTCAGGTCAAAGTGTCAGAATAATTTTGCTCCCAAATGTTTTATAAATGTCACTGGTAGTCTGTATAAAGAATTTTGGGGGTATAATATGTCACAGTTTACTTTAGTTTGCTAAATTTACTGTAGTGTCCTGCACCTATTTTATATAAGGTGTCTGATTCATTTATTTCTTATTTCTGATGTATTTCTCATTACAGAGATGCTAGTCATGGCTTCAGCCGAATGTATAAATAGCAAGGAGGAGTGGTCTAAAGAAAACTGGATCATGAAAAAGGCAACGGACGTGCACTTTATTCCTTATTATCTAAAGAAGCGCCCAGAACACCGAGCTCCTTTTTTTTTTTTCAATGATAGCTATATTTTACATGAATGCGTTCCTGCGTTCTTTCTGAGATTAAAGTGAGACAACAAACATTGAGTTGAGAACTCAGCTGCCAATTTCTCACTCGGCAAAAGTATTTAGAGCGGATCGCGGATGAGTTCCAATAACGGCGCGGACCGCGAGCTGCGGATCCCCGAGCGTACCGCAGACTCCAACGGAACTCCTGCGGACAAGGTAAGTCGGATTCATACACAAACATAATGAAGGTAAGACATAAGAGCTCCTCGCTTGAATAAAGATACTGATCTTTATGCCCTGGTTCCAGCAATATTTATTTTTATATTTTAATGGAGAAGACGCTGAAACACAATGAAGTGTAAGCAAACGTGTGTCTATTACGCAGTTGTGATTAGCCTACTAACATTTTACAGTAGCCTAATAACTAATTTGATGATGTCTGCAGTGACAATTTCATTTGTAGGAATCTTAAATTACAATTTTATAGTCAAAATGTAATTACATTTAACTTTGATTTGATTAGTTATTTAATGAAATATACTTTTAAATAATTTTTTGAATTTCCAACAGTAAATACTAGCCAAATCTTCAAATTGAATTAGTATTATTAATAGCAAGAGGTAGTAAAGCTGCACTGAAAGCTAAATCAGCTTCCCAGATTATGTTTAGCCTACAACTTTAATCAACCATTTTAGGTTCTGGAAAGAAAATGTATGAAAGGGAAAATAATAATAATAATAATAATAATTCACAAGACCATCCAAACTGGTATAGAAACTGGTATTTATGCTTATGATTTCTAAAATAAAAAAAATAAAAAAGATTGTTCACCCAAAAATACATATTGCCATTAATTGTTCTGTGATTACAAACCCATAATATATGCTATTTGTGTTGAAGCATCTGAAATTAGCCAGCTCACAATCACATATGCTATTTGTGCTAAAGCATCTAAAAATAGAAATTAAAGAATGCCCTTAGAAATATTGAAAGCGACTTAGTGAGGAGTTGTGAGGAGAGGCTAAAAAAAAACTTGCTAATCGCTATTTCAAACCATGCAAACCATCTAACTTTACATTACCCTTACGAAAGGAAAATATATTTACCAATATATTTTCTTGAAATATATTTTAATATATGGAATAATATATTGATGGTATTATAAAATATATTATATATTCATGCAATATATTGCAAAATATACAAATGATTGCCGCTTTCAATATATTGCAATATATTTGAAAATATAAATATTAAATCCCATATGTGAATATATTGCATGATATTTTCAAATATATTGCAATATATTTTTGTTTCGTATGGGTATGTATTTTAAAAATACAAATATTTGAATTGTTTACTTACTTGTAGCTGTATGATTCATTTTCAGTCTGAAAAAATACAAATCTACTATTGAGTTCTCAACACAGCACGTAGCAGTAGCAAACAAACTCCAAATGGGTGACACCTGCTCGTTTAGGCTCAGACATTCAGCCCTTGTGTATGTATTTGTGTGCTCACATGCAGGGCCGTTTCTAGCCTTTCTGGCACCCTAGGCAAGATTCATATGTCCCCCCCCCCCCCCCCCCCTTTTTTTTCACTATAATTTATAAAGCAAATATGACTTCCTTATTTCATGGGCATATTGTACGCATTAATCCAGTAATGTAGCTAGGTTTATTATCACTGAGATCAGAAATGTTAGGGGGGTTCTGGGGCATGCTTCCCCGAGAAAATTTTGATTTCTATGATCTACATATGTGTATTTTAAGATGTTCTGAAGGCCAAAAAATTAGATAACAATAGCTTGAAAACCATGTCGCTCGGCGCCGCTGCGGATTGAAGAACACACTGACACAAAGACTAAAAGACGGGACGAAGCCGTAGCCGAAGCCTTGCGCCAGTTTCATGTTTTAAAGGTTAATCACATATTTTTTTAGAGGGGGCATAAGAGGCATAAGTTCATAAAAAGGGCCTAGTGACGCCCATGGTTATGACAGTATTAGCCTACTTGATCAATTTACACTAAACAGCTATCTCTGATATAAAGATTTTTTTTTTTTTTCAAATTAACTGCTATAATGTTCTGCACCTGAAATGAGCATGGCGTGTGGTCCGTCCAGTACTAATATTCAGTGTAATGTTTTGCTCAACGTTATGATAGAGAGACCAGCTTAGTAGAGAACAAGTAACCAATAAGTAGACTACATACCTGAATATATAAATAAATTTATTTCGCTTTCTTTTTTATATTTCCTCTTTTTTCTTTTTACGATACTGAGCCCCTGATGGCTTTGACCTTTTCACGATGATGAAACTAAAGCACGCTGTAACGAGTAGAAATATAGTGCGGCCCCTTTAAGAGTTGTGCGCGCTCCCTGCAAACGAAGTCTGCATTTTGTGTGTGTGCGCACTGAGTCTTGAGCTCCCATGTGTGGGGATTATTTTCTGTTGCTAACAGTCAGTTATTTTGTTTTATTAAGTAATGCTGTGGACGGAAAGGGAGTTTGTGATGAGAGTTCAGCGGGGAATAAAGTGCGATCTGTTTGATGTTAATCGCCTCCGTGTTTGCATCCACTCCAGTTACATTAAGTGAGCTATCCGCATTTTTCACTCGGACACAAGCGTTACAACGCCACGGATGACGACGTTCCCTGCCGCCCTCTACATGATCTCATTTCATTACAGCAGCGCCACTATCACCCTGGCGACTTCACTCCAATAATCGCAACTAATGATAATGCCTTGAAATAGCAAAAGTACGAAATATGAATAATAAAATAAATATGAAATAACTAAAAAATCTTGTTGGGGCGGGGGCTCACTGGCGCCCCCCAGCTGTTGGCGCCCTAGGCGACCGCCTAGTTTGCCTATGCCTAGAAACGGCACTGCTCACATGCATGCATGCGTATGTGTTAATGCATTAATCCTTGTTTTCTGACTGAAGATGTAAACAGTTTGAAATAAACATGACGTAATGCATCATGGGAATGTAGACCAGTAATTTACCAGTAAATGTTACAGTACTGTAGTTTATTATTAGTGCAGCAAAACCTCACCTCATATTACGGTAAAATACCTTCCAATGATGTTAAAGCTAAATACTGGCGATTTTACAGTTATTTACCCAGATATCTACAGCAAGATTTAACAGTGTAGCTGAAGCGATGTTCTCATGTGGGTGTGTAGTGCTGCTTTTACTATTTTCTACACCGGCATTGCCTTTTCATGCTAGCTGTGCCACTGTTCTGATGTGTGGGTATTTATTTAGTTGCTTGCACTGTCTGCTACACTGGCATTGCCTGGCATCATCTTACCTAGCCTTTCATGATAAAGCACTGGCTGGGGCGCTGTTCACATGTGGGCTTGCCCTGTCTACTATATACACCGGCATGCCACCGTTCATTAGCCTGGTCCTACCAGACTCTTGTACGTTTCATTTGTACAGAGAGTACGGCCACTCTCCATTAACAAGTGTTAAGTTAAAAACTATTGGATCTCCCCAGAGCCACTCTGGATCTGCCACAACCAATCACTAACGTTTGGTTGTGACATAGGCAATCTCAAACCATAGACAGTATAGCGCATGATATCAATGGCAGTAAAGGCTCCACATTAAAGCCGCACATTAAAGCCGTCGGTCTTCTCATAACCCGCGGACCCCGTATGTCTATTTAATGGTCGCGGGTGCGCGGCGGGTTGTAAAAAAATATACAGTGGTGCGGTGCGGGCCAAATAACTTCATAAAAGTGGCGCCGCGGGTCAGTGCAGCACTAACAGTTCCCCTAAAACACTGCAAGAGGAGTTCAGAGTTCTTCTGGCGTCGCGTGTGAAATGTCTTCATCCCAGGTAACGTTACAGTCAGTGGCATGTTTCAGCATGTAATTTCATGGGTTTTATTTTTTTCAAACGCCAAATAATCACGATGCTCACGTTTACAAGCCAGCGTCATTATAGTAGTCTATTGGTTACCGTTTTACAGAATCTATATGATACTTCAGTTCAATGTTTGAGTGGTAGCTCACCATAACAAGCAGGACAGCATCGGTCGGGCACGCTTCCTTCAGCTCACGCCGACGAGCAAACGCTGGTCACATATTGATCCTCGTCCTGCCTTTAATCCCATCACTTTTTCGTTTCCTCTTATTGCTTTCCTCCAACAAAACCTTTTCTTTCTTATTTGTCTCTGCTGCTTCGGACATGACTATATTATCCGACGAACAAAGTTGGGCTCGCACGTCCGAATTTAAGGAAGTGTGGGTGTTGGTGGAAGTGACGTATATGCCGTAAAGCAGTCGAATTTTGTAGTTCTTTTTTTTCTCGGGTTACTACCCGAAACCCGAAGTTTAAAAGTACGATTAAAAACGATACAGACCCCATCAGGCTATGGCAGACGTGTCATTCAACCTATTGTAAGTCGATTTATCATCACAAGAGTCTTAAAAAATATATTATGAAGGTTGAAAAGTTACCTAGTGCTGCTTTAAAAGCCATGCACCAAACACTTAAACATAAATCAAACATATACAATACAGTAGCCTAGTTTAAACTAATTTAAGATTCTTTAACTTTTAAAATTAATTTTACACTCCTATGGCTAACTTACTTTTTTCAAAATGGTAACACTTTACAATATGGTTTCATTTTTGTTAGAATTAGCATGAACCAACAATAAATAATACTTCTAAAGCAATTATAAATCTTAGTTCATTTTAATCTCACCATTTTCAGATCCAAAGTTGTATCTGTTAACATTAGGCACTGTAAACTAAACACAATTTTATTACTAACACCAAAATAATTTGCTCTCTCTTTGATCGTGTTAGTTAATCCATTAAAAAATGAGACCTCTTTGTAAAGTGTTAGCAATAATTATAGTGCCTTACAAAAAAAAAATACATAAAATATCTAGATAATGCAAACAAGTCATTGAACAGCTGTCACAGGTTTTTGTGTGTTTGTGTGTGTGTGTGTTTTGTTTGTGTATTATTTTCAAGTTTATATGACATTCATGTGTCTTGGTTTTGGCATTTTCACTGTCATGTTTCTCTATGTCTCATTCGGTCCCCTAGCTCATCGCTAGTATCGTGTATAGGAGTTTGGGCACTGGTAAGGACAGTAAAAAATGCTGGCTCGCTACACATTGGGACACTGATGACTATTTCCAACGACGTGACGACGTCCTCATTGTACAACATCATTACTGGTATTTATGAACAACAGCAGAATTTATATCTTTCTGACATTACTTGTAATGTTATTTAAAGTAGATTATGATAAATACTTTGTTTGTTACATATACGTGCAACATTTCAGCTATAAATACATTTATAAATGCTTGCTAGATTGTGTTCATTACCTGTCTAATGATGTATGTTTATGCTAAAATATAAAAAAATATTGGTTTCTTTTTATAAAAAAATATATTGTGTGTCGTTATCAGTCGTACTTCAGAACATCTGTCATGGGGGCATAGTGACCATCAATGCACCCTGGGTTTTGTGGTGCATTGTGTGGACTTTTTAGGGTATATTACATATTACGGTATTTATACGGTACATATACACAGTGTGAATGGACCAAATCTAGCGGCCCGGGAACAAATGCCGGGTCGCATTATCCGTGTATTTACCAGAATCGCAGTGTGAAAGGGGCTATGGTGAAACGTGCCGTGCAGTATTCACTGCTTCCCCATATGCGTCTTGTCTTACGCAAGCGTACACGGTGCAATTTTTGCTGTTGTACGAACTCGCAGACGATTTTTTTTTTCTCGGGAGAAATCGCGTGAACATCGTGGATGCTCGTATGGTCGTGGCTCGCAGCGTGTGAGAGGAAATATGAGATGAGCCGAGCACGTTAAGAGCACCTCCCGACCTAACGATTTTTTAAAACATGTTTAAAAAGTTCGGGGAGTCGGCTCGATTTTTACTAGCATATGACTGTCCCCTTTTGCCAAATCATGCACAAGCACGTCACATAGACTCAATCTATGAGTATTATTACTAGCAGTTAGGGGTGTAACGATTCGTTTAACAACGATTCGATTTGTATCACGATTTGAGGTTGTCGATACGATTAAAGGACGATATTGGTTCATTTAGAACGATATGATCCGAAACGATTCAGTGACTTGAAATCGATTCAGTAACCTTTTAGCCAAAAAGGAGGAGGGCAGGTGAATTTCCCCGAAGGGTGGATTTATTAACAATAGTGGAAGTGAAAGTGCGTCGAGTGGGGTGCTCCGTGCTCGGTGTGGTCTCTCTCTTGCGTCCTCGGTGCTCGCAGTGATGTGCATCCGTGCTCAGAGTGAGTGCTGGCCGTCACATGCTGCTCTCTGGAGGGAAAATGGAGACAACAGTTAGCCGAGTCTTCTGGAGACATTTCTCACCTCTCTGGGCGGCGTGCAGGCTTATAAAGCCGGCCGCTGATGAGCTGCAGGTGTGACGGCTCAGCCTGTGATGAGCGGGTGCAAGTGTGCCCGCCTTGTTTCCAGGGCGACGCTGATGAGAGCTCGGGACACTTGTCACACTCCCCCCCTCTAAGCGATGTCCTTGTCCTGCGGAGAAGCGGGGAAACTGGGGGGGGGGAGTGGAGCCTGACAGACCTGCGAAAGCTGACCACATCCGGGAAAGACCATCGGCGTTGGCCGTCCCGGCTCGATGTTGGACGGTGAAGTTGAAGTCCTGGAGCGCCAGGAACCACCGCGTCACCCTGGCATTCGTCTCCTTGGCCCGGGCCATCCATTGAAGTGGTGCGTGGTCAGTAGTCAGGGTGAAGTGGCGGCCAAGGAGGTAATAACGGAGCTCCAGGACTGCCCACTTGACGGCCAACGCCTCCCGTTCCACGGTTGCGTATCGCTGTTCTGCTGGGGTCAGCTTTCGGCTGATGTAGAGCACCGGGTGTTCCTCGCCGTCGGTGACCTGGGAGAGGACAGCTCCCAACCCGGTGTGGGAGGCGTCCGTCTGCAGCAGGAAGGGGCTATTGAAGTCGGGCGCTCGTAGGACAGGGGCCGAGGTGAGGGCCGACTTGATGCGGTGGAACGCCGCCTCCGCCTCTGTGCTCCACAGGATCTTCTCTGGCTGCCCCTTCCTGGTCAGGTCTGTCAGGGGAGAGGCTAAGGAGGAGAAGTCAGGGATAAAGCACCGATAGTAACCCGCCAACCCCAAAAAGGCTCGTACCTGCGTCTTCGTGGTGGGACGGGGAGCGGAGAGAATCGCCGTGACCTTCTTTTCCTGTGGTCGGATCAGACCCCGTCCCACCTGGTAGCCGAGGTACTTGGCTTCCGCGAGTCCTAGGTGGCATTTCCGGGGTTTGGCGGTCAGCCCAGTCCGACGTAACTCCGACAGCACCTTCCGCAGCCGGTCCAGGTGGTCCTCCCAGGTCTCGGAGTGTACCACCACGTCATCCAGGTAGGCCGCCGCGTAGCCTTGGTGGGGTCGGAGCAGGATGTCCATGAGCCGCTGGAAGGTGGCGGGTGCTCCGTGCAGGCCGAAAGGGAGGACGCGGTATTGCCAGTGGCCGCTCGGAGTGGAGAAGGCTGTCTTTGGCTTGGCCTGACTGGAGAGGGGTACCTGCCAATACCCTTTTGTGAGGTCGAGGGTGGAGATGTACCGCGCCCTCCCCAGGCGGTCCAGCAGGTCATCTACGTGGGGCATGGGATAGCCGTCGAACTCCGAGACCTCGTTGAGCCGGCGGAAGTTGTGAAGGTGCCATCGGGCTTTGGGACCATCACAATCGGGCTGGACCACGGGCTGCATGATGGTTCGATGACCCCTAACTTCAGCATCTCCTGTACCTCTGCCACGATGGCGTGTCGCCGAGCCTCCGGAACACGGTAGTGCCGCTGCCGAACGACGACTCCTGGGGGCGTCCGGACGTCATGCTCCAGGACGTGAGTCCGCCCGGGGCGAGGGGAGAACACCGCAGAAAACTGACTGACCAGGTGTTGCAACTCCGACTTTTGGGCCGCCGACAGTTGGGGGTCCACGTCTACCATCACGGGTGGGGGCTCCGTGAACGCGGAGAGCTGGGGCCCGGTCCCGACCCAGCGCTTCAGGTGGCTGATGTGGTACAGCTGGTCGGCTCTCCTCTTCCCAGGCTGCCGGACCCGGTAGGTGACGGACCCGACCTTCTCGGGGACTGTGAAGGGAACCTGCCAGGTGGCCAAGAACTTACAGGCGGCTGTCGGGACCAGGACCAAGGCGTGGTCCCCGCGCTGGAACTCTCGGGGTTGGGCGGCCCGGTCGAAGTGCCTCCGTTGGGCCTGCTGGGCTTTGGCCAGGTGCTCCCGGACGATGGGCATCACGCGGTCGATCCTGTCGCGCATCTGCCGCACGTGCTCGATCGTGGAACGGTGTACCCCCGGTTGTTGCTCCCAGGCCTCCTTGGCCACGTCGAGCAGTCCGCGGGGTTGCCGGCCGAAGAGGAGCTCAAACGGGGTGAAGCCGGTGGACGCTTGGGGGACTACCCGGATGCCAAAGAGGACGTAGGGCAGCATCTTGTCCCAGTCCCGTGGGTCTTCGGCGGCCACCCGCCGCAGCATCTGTTTGAGGGTTTGGTTGAACAGCTCGACGAGGCTGTCGGTCTGGGGGTGGTACACCGTTGTGCGGAGCTGTTGGACCTTCAGGAGCCTGCAGAGATCGGCCATCATCCGGGACATGAACGGGGTGCCCTGGTCAGTCAGAATCTGGGCTGGGATGCCCACCCGGCTACACAGAAGGAAGAGCTCCTGGGCGATGGCCTTGGTGGTGGCTTTCCGGAGGGGAATGGCCTCTGGGTAGCGGGTGGCATAGTCCACGATGATGAGGACGTGTTCATACCCCCGGGCGGACTTCGGCAGCGGTCCCACCAGATCCATTCCGATTCGCTCGAAGGGTACCTCTATGATGGGCAGCGGAATCAGCGGGCTGGGGGGAGGAACTCGTGGCGATGTCCAGTGGAAGCGATCTCGGATTCGTTGGATGGTGTTCTGAGCCCCGAGGTGGCCTGCCATGGGGTGTGTGTGGGCGATCTCCATCACTGCCTCGGTCTTGCTGCGGGGCACGACGAGCAGATTTTTTTCCTCCCCCCTCCGCTGAGCGACACAGTAGAGCAGGCCCTGCTCAATTTTGAAGTGGGGCGTAGGGTGCGGTGCGGGCTGTAGGTCCTTCCCCTCCACGACCCTTACTTGAGCCCAGCAGTGTTTCAGACGGTCGTCCTCGTGCTGCTCGCGGGCGAACGCCCCGGCCCCCGAGACCTGCTGGAAGAGATCATAGAACAGATTAGCAGCTTGGGGGGTTGACTCACCGTCTCGGGGGCTGTCGGAGGCCAGCAGCACAGGACGCCGTCTGGGTCTCCGCGCCGTCCGGCGCTTTGGGCGGCCCCCGGGCTGGCTGACAGGCTGAGTGGCGGCGGTGAGGAGACGGTCGAACCCCAGCCAGTCCCTTCCGAGCAACACGGGGACCGGCAGATCCTTGAGGATTCCAACTTTGATGGCCCAGGTGCCCGGGGCGGCCTCGATGGACACGCGACGTGCGGGGACTTCTCGGGTATCGCCGTGCACACACACAATGGGGACGGAGGTCTTCGAATCCACTCGCGGTGGCAGGATGGACACCTGTACGAGGCTGATGGCGCTGCCGGAGTCCAGGAGAGCCAGGAAGGGATGGCCGTTGATCTTCACCTCCGCCCGGGGCGCGTTCTCGGTGTGCACGGTGCAGCCTGCCAGCCATGCTCGTCCAGGGGATCGCGGGGCTTCGGTGGGCATGGGCTCGTCTGGAGGCCCGGGAACCGCCGGCCTGCCTACTGGTCGCGAGGTACCCTCCGGCGTGCGTCGCTCCTGGACCACCCTTCGGGGAAAAGGCGACGCTCGCTCCCCGACCTCCCGGTGGAAGGTGGCATCCGCCAGCTCAATGGCCTCGACCAGCTCATCCTTGGTGGTGGGCTTCCGCATCCCCACGGCTTGACGGAGGTGGCGCGGGAGCGCGCGCAGGAGGCGGTCGATGACGACGAGCTCCGCTACCTGGATGGCGGTGGAACCCTCGGCCAGCAACCAGTGTTGTGCCAGACGAGAGAGATCCTCGGCTTGGAGTCGGGGTGGGCGCCGTGGGTCATAGGACCAGTCATGGAAGAGTTGTGCAGCGCTGATCGATGAGAGCCCGATGCGGCCCAGGATCTCTTTCTTGAACACTGAATACGAAGTGCTTTGCGCAGGGGGAAGCGCGAAGTACGCCCGCTGCGCTTCCCCGGTCAACAGCGGGGCGATGATGCGAGCCCACTCGTCCTTCGGCCACGCCTCGCGGGTAGCGATGGTCTCAAACATCTCGAGGTACATGGCGACATCGTCGTGATCAGTCATTCGAGGCATGAGTTGGGTTCCTTGGGCGCGAGGGTCAGGCAGCGGAGCGCGTTGGGCAGCGGCCGCCCGCAGTGTGAGCAGCTCCCGCTCTGCAGTGTCTTGTCGAGAGGCCATATGCTCCATAATTTGCTGCTGGTGGATGCTCACCTCGGTGAGGTGTTTCAACAGTTCCTCCATCGTCGCAGGGAGGAGCGCCACCTGGGGAAACGGAGGGAAAAACCAATGAGTGCGGGGAAAATAAATCCAGGGAAAAGTCTCGGGGAAACGGGAACCACTCCACGTGAACCTGATGTCGGTACTTCTTCACGCTCTTGCCCGCATTCTCCACCAGTGTGACGGGGTGAAGAAGTACACGACACAGGAGGGCAGGTGAATTTCCCCGAAGGGTGGATTTATTAACAATAGTGGAAGTGAAAGTGCGTCGAGTGGGGTGCTCCGTGCTCGGTGTGGTCTCTCTCTTGCGTCCTCTGTGCTCGCGGTGATGTGGATCCGTGCTCAGAGTGAGTGCTGGCCGTCACACACTGCTCTCTGGAGGGAAAATGGAGACAACAGTTAGCCGAGTCTTCTGGAGACATCTCTCACCTCTCTGTGCGGCGTGCAGGCTTATAAAGCCGGCCGCTGATGAGCTGCAGGTGTGACGGCTCAGCCTGTGATGAGCAGGTGCAGGTGTGCCCGCCTTGTTTCCAGGGCGACGCTGATGAGCGCTCGGGACACTTGTCACAACACATATATACACACACACACACACACACACACACACACACACACACACACACACACACACACACACACACACACACACACACACACACACACACTCTCTCTCTCTCTCTCTCTCTCTCTCTCTCTCTCTCTCTCTCTCTCTCTCTCTCTCTCTCTCTCTCACGCGCACCCTTCTCCTTACTCTGGTTGTTTCGGTTGAAAGGAATGGCTACTGTTCTCTGCTTTTCTACAAATCATTTGCACACGTTTTCTTTTCTTTTTTTGTATAGCAGCAACATTGAAAGCTCCGGTGTCTGCTCGGGTGGTTGCGGCCGGCTCGCAGTGCAAACAGTCATGCCGTGTACCAGCTGATTAGATGCGATGATCAAATTAATTGACTCGTAGCGTCTGCAATATCTCATGACCTCCCGAGTGTCCGAATAACACATACGGCGCAGTACTCGTTCTGTATTTAAGGGATTGAGGTTATGTTTGTAACCCAATACGATCCTATCTTATCTGTTTGAGGGTGTGCACTGACCCTCAATACAATACAATAAAGTGCTGCGGGTTATTAACTCAACAAAAAAACATCCTTAATGAGTTTAATCAGACGTTTATACTACATGAACTAAATCTGCATAAAATGACGCAAATGCACTAGCGAACTTGACTGTGCTGGTCACGTAGCTGTTATGGACTCCGTGCTGTAGCTAAACTTAGAGAATTCACAACGTTTTATTACAAAAGTGTTCTCATTATAGTGCTATATATACAGTATATGACAGTCCCAGTAGTTATGCTGTGCGTTTCTGTTTTAACTGTGCACACTGAAGCTAAAGACCGGTACAATAAAGCAATTTAGACTACTGCATTGTTAATTAACTCAAACAAACTCATCCTACATCAGATTGAGCATGCATATACAGTATACAGAAAATAAACATAATATTACAACTTACAATGGCACAAAAGACTGTGAATGCAGAAGTGAGACTGTGGATGAAGGTGTAACTCTGGACGCGCTCTTCCACAACAAACCCTGAAACACCACATTTTTTAACAATCATTCTCATTCTTGTCATTTATTAGAACTTTGTGTGGCCTATACCACAGATTTGGGCTGCACATGTTGCACTTAACTTGTCAGGCAGACCAAGCTCAATTTAAAATTGAACATTGGTCTGGGGAGTCTGCTCTGTATTTTCTACTGCACAAGAGGTGTGATCAACTGGCATTATTCAAATGACTCTGTACGCAATTGGACAGTCCTTCAACCAATCAAAACACAAGAGGCATGATCAAAAGGCAATCGTCCATCATTTCACATCTGTCATCATTTTAAAACTGTGATTCCAATCATATTTCATAAAATTTAAAACCATTATGACGGTCAATGCTCATCTGAAGTGTCTTGGCTGAAGGAAATAATAGACATACATTACATTAACTATCAGCTTAATATATTGGCCAAATTTTCTTATTGAATCGATAACTTTAACAATGAGCATTTATCGGCTGATAATGATAACTGGTCAATATATTGTGCATCCCCAATGACATTAATTATGTTTATTTCTTTGTGTCAGCCCATGTGGGGAACTGAATCCATGATGCGGTTGATGTTCAGAGACCATGATGGGGCGATTTTCATGAGCAAGTCAGCCTATCTTCATCTTCCTTTTCGTTTAATCCACAAATCCTAAGATTCCAGCACCACTTGTACCGCTCAAGTTCTATGACACATTCTAATAGCTCTACGTTGTCTTTCTTTAAAGCCAACACTTCTCGATCAGTATTTTGTAAACAGAGTTGGGAGTAACGTGTTACAAAAGTAATGCATTGCATTTTTTAATTTTTTTATATATTATTTTTTGCTTTAAGGCATTAGCTTTAAAAAAAAAAAAGTATTAATATTTTACCCGTTACATTTTCAGTAATGCTTGCGTTACAACACACTTTTAGGCCAAAATGCAATGGTTAAAAAACAAAACAAAACAAAAAAACAGCCAGATCATGAGGCATTAAGGAATGAAGAATGAAGTTACCTCTCTGTGGCCAATCAATAGGGGTGTGTGGTGTCCAAGTTTGTAAAATAAAGACTAAATGACAGATTCTGATCTATTTGTATAGCGATTTATTTCATTCATCTCGCTGGTGTACCTTTTAATTGTGTGACATAGTCCAATGAAGGCATGTTAAGCCTTGTTTTACAGGAGTGCCTGTGAAGGCTCTGTTGTTTCAAAGAATAGGCAAGGCAAGTCAAGGCAAGTCAGTTTTATTTGTATAGCATATTTCATACACAATGACAATTTAAAGTGCTTTACATAGAAACGAATTAAATAGTGATAAGAAATAAGAATACCATGCGTAAGAATAATAAATAAAAAAAAAGAATAAAAAAAAAAAAAATATATATATATATATATATATATATATATATATATATATATATATATATA
This sequence comes from Pseudorasbora parva, assembly GCF_024679245.1. Classification (NCBI taxonomy): domain Eukaryota; kingdom Metazoa; phylum Chordata; class Actinopteri; order Cypriniformes; family Gobionidae; genus Pseudorasbora; species Pseudorasbora parva. The sequence continues at coordinate 27,300,918 of NC_090190.1, read as the reverse complement.
TATATATATATGTATATATATATATATATATATATATATATATATATATATATATATATATATATATATATATATATATATATATATATATATATGTTGAGAAATAGATCCCTATCTGCCTGATTCTAAATTCGGGTACCCCTATCTGAGATGGAAGAGATAGAGGAGGTTCACACTGTCTCCTTACAAGTCGGTCCAAGACAGACTCCTGTGGGGGACATTAACTTTGCCCCACAGGGCCTCCCCTTTCTTGAGTCTGCTTTTTTACTGTCTGCTACCACAAGCAGAATGAAGCAAAGCACAAGGCAAGATGTTGTTTTTTAATTTTTAATTTTTTTATTGCTAGTGGTATTTCGCCATGTCTATTTGTTGCGCAGAATAACAATGGCGAGGGAGCACGTAGAGTATAAACACCTCCCCAAACGCACAAGGTGCACGTGCAGTCATCAGAGGCTGGCACTGCAGATCCAGACAAAAGTATAAACAAGGCTGGTTGAAGATGGCAGAAGAAGACTGTACATTCACGAGATTGATGTATGTGCATCGCTTCGAGTCTGTCAGAGATAAAAACAAATGCAAATGCAACCATTTGCTAAAACCAAAAGAACTATCGACATTGCGAAATAGCACTAGCAATAAAAAAAACAAACATCTAGCAATTAAAAAAAAAAAAAACATCTCTTGCACTTTGTGTTTTGCACTACGTTTTTGTGTTGTGAACCTCTTGAATTTAAATAAAATAAAATAAATAATAAAAAACCCAAGTTATTTCCAGATATTGCCAGATATTACCTCTTCCATACTTTTAACAGACTTGGATCGTTTGGGATTCTGTCTGTCATCATTTTTTGCATTGTCTTGTGCCTTCACTTTGCCAAATATATGATATTGTTAGGAGTAATGTAAGGCATTATAATTCTGAGACAGTAATATTGTAACGTAAAGAATTACTTCTAAATAACAGTAACAAATATAATCTATAATGTATTACAGTTTGGAAGTAACTTGCACAACACTGTTTGTAAATTGGATTTACAGTCTTTAAATTCTATTGCATTGAACGTGACACACTTCACCTTCACTATGCTAGTTAGCATGACAGTGTTTTGCTGTATCTTCTGACACAATATATTTTCTTTTAGTTGCTGGAGGATTCTTTATTGGTGAGAAAAGGGGTCTTTTTTTAGCCTTTTCAGTGGACTCTTCCATTTTTAAGTATGGCATACTCATGGCATTCCATTACCTTGTTGCATCAGGTTAGAGTAGAACTCTTTTTCGACGTCATGGCGCACTTGTTTCCCGGTTATTTACTGTATAAATACTAGAGGGCATATAGTCACATCAAATGTTAATGTAATGACAAATAGATTGTAGCACACAAATAAAAACTGGGACAAGCCAACCTGAAATTCCACCTGAAAATACACGACTGAAATAGCTGCTTGAGAAGTGAAAGGACTTGTCTTAGTTAAAGAGTCTTTGCCTTGAAATAATGAACTCAGAAGGACACAAGTACAAGAACACATTCTTTGTGAGAAATGAGATCTTATTTTACTGACCATTTTATCACATATTAGGCAATGGGTCAGCACTATCTAATATGCAAAGTAACGAAAGTGGTAAAAATAATAAATAAATATTATTTATTGTTTTGAAATCAACTATCGCGAGAGGAAAGTAATATGTTTTAGTCGCATAACTGCCGCTATGGAAACGCTGTCATTTCGCAACAGTTTTTTATCGACATTTAAAAAATATCGCAAAAGTTTTTCGCAAATCTGTCTGTAATGGAAACGCAGCTAGTGAGGTTCGAGATCGGATATTTGTGAACGTGAAAATAATTTTCAGTAAAGGATGTTGCAGCAGTCATTGTTTAAGTACCTTAAACGTGCGCGAACAGTAGGCCTATCGAAGTCAGCAGCAGGACACAACACTGCCTGACAACTCTGAGCTTGAACGCGTCTTTACCAGTGTCAACTGAATTAAAACACCAAATAGGAGCACAATGCTTAGCCTACGTCTCGCATTACAGATTTGCGAAAAACTTTTGCGATATTTCTTAAATGTCGATAAAAAGCTATTGTGAAATGACAGCGTTTCCATAGCTGCAGTTATGCGACTAAAATGTATTATTTTCCTCTCACGATAGGTAATTCCAAAATGATGGCACTTGGTAGGGTTGTACAGGTATATCCCATCCACCGCACTAGCCATTATTTTTATTGGAAGGAGACGTGTCCAATGTCCAAGCATTAATGGCAAGGAAAGCCCCTTAGGTTACTTAAGCGACGTGTGTGTGTGTGTGTGTGTGTGTGTGTGTGTGTGTGTGTGTGTGTGTGTGTGTGTGTCAGATCTGCTTCAAGGTCTTCATGATAATGTAGCATTTCTGTGTTTAGAATCCAGTATTACTGTAATCCTATTGTCTTTTAGAGTTTAATAAATAATTTTTTTGAGTTTAATAAAGAACTCCGTCTTGTCTTCTCTCCAAACCGAACCCATCATCTGTAAAGAATGATCGACTTTTACGCGCGCCAGGTTGACGCATATAGAGAAGAGCGAAATATTTGAATTTGCATGGTAACTCATGTTTTTTATACCACTTTTGTTATTTTGGCTAGACATTTCATTTGTTTGGCATAAGAACTGAATTTAGAAATGCTTTGTAAAAGAAAAAAATGTTTTTTTTAAATGAAGACAGCGTTTGGAGTGAGTGCATGCAAAATAATTAGTTCCCTGAATCCACAAATAAAATTAGACAGTTTATAGTTTATAATTATGTCTTGAACTTATCTGTATATCTACAAATGACAGAGTATTTTGAATAGTTTCTATGGGAGTTTTTGCGAAATTGCCACGTTTCCATTGGGCGTATTTTCAATTCGCGCAATTTGAAGGGTAATGAAATCATTGACATTTTTTTTAAGAGCAAACCCCGCCAACTACTCCTGTAATTTCGGAGAGATAATAAAGACCCTATACCTTTTCTTTTCTGTTAAATAATTTTATTTGCAACGAATTGAATATTCTTCTCATGTTCTCTCTTCATCCCATGCTATTTTCAAATTTGGCAATCTTTTAAGCCTGTCTTTTGACGCAAAAATATGAGTTTCTTTTAGCAAATCCAGTTGTTATAAGTTCACAATTATGAGATATAAACTCGCAATTGCATGACAAAGTCAGAATTGTGACTTTATAACTTTATATAGAAAAAAAGTCATATTGTGAGATAAAAAGTGGAAAATATAGCTTCCGTAAATAGCTTCCATAAAAGCTATAACAGTATATCAGTCAGTCATTTTTATTAGGTTAAACAGTGACTTGATAACGTTTTTAAATTAAGGCCCACCAACAATTGGTCTGGCCCATCCAAAACTGGAATCCTGCCACCGTGCCTGGTCTGCGCAGTAGCGATTTCGGGACCGGAGTTGTGCAGTAGAGCGCAGGAAGTAGAGCAGGAAGTACAGAAATGTAGAAATTAAAGCTAAAGCTCTAATCTGTTCCCAAAAATTTTGAAAAAAGTCCGTTAGTGCCTCAGTGACAACTTCACTCAGAGAAGCCGTCAGTCTCAGCTGTCAATCATGACGTCACACCCCCGTTTTTATAGCATCAAATAACTAACTCAAACTAAACTTATTTTTAAAACGAACACCTAAAATGAAATCATCGTAAAATTCGATCGAAAATTTTTTGAAGTGTAATTTTATTATTTAGTTTGCCTCGCGTCCATTAGAAAACACAGAGGGTCGGCTATACTGGGACCAACCCCCCAGGGGGGGGGGGGAATCGAGGTGCGAAAGCTTCAGTGAATGAGAGGCTTGGTTTGTTAAGCCTAGTTCACACTGCCAGATTTTTGCCCCGATTTTGAGTCGCCGACAGGTTTTGCGAAATCGCTGACAAATGCCCGAGATCATGGGCAAATCGGTGCTTGTGCACATGAGTGACAATCACACATTGTGAATAATCAAAGATGCGATCAGAGAGCATCGCTGACGAGTCATGGCATGGTAAATATCTGGACCTGTCGGCGATTGAAACTCCTGCTGTGTGAACAGCGTTCTGACTGAAAATTACTTAGGCAATGACCAACAGCCAATGAAAGAGTGAGATACAAGGCAGCAGGAGGTTCAGGGAGGAGTTATAGAGCAGAATATCAGTATTTTAATAGATATATTTACAATTCTATCAATAAGAATCAAAGCCCAAACAATTGCATGTCCAGCCGCAGCAGCAGCACATTACAAAATTGTTTATTTCCCTCAAACTGTCTTTGCAGAACACAATCCTGGCTCCCTCTGTCTCTCCAACATTTTCTTCCGCCATAATCTTTTTTTTTCTTTTTCTCCACAAATCAGTGCACATACAGTTTGAAGCAAACTTTGTGCAGTTTATCATTTTTAATAACAATTCCAAGTCTCGCGCGAGAACTGCGGTCTGCCACACATGTGATCTCGCGTTGTTTACTTGTCACATCGCACGTGTAGTTGGGAAACGTAGTGTGCGCACGGGAGAGAGAGAGTTGTCACCGATTCTTCCTCTTGTTCTTTCATGTAGTGTGAACTCCTCAGTCGTCAAACCATCGTGCAGTGTGAACACAGCAGTGACTGAATGATACCCCAGATAATCATGCAGTGTGAATAGAGCAGTGACCCGACGAATTTGAAAATCGTGCAGTCTGAACTGCTGCTCCGCAAGCCAGATGGCGCTCTCGCACAGGAACTTCCAAGTATATTCCGCAGGAGTACAATAGCACATGTTATTTATGGAAATCCATGTGGAAATCGCTATAGCTATGGACATCACTATCGGTGAGCTAAATAAACATTAAAATGCTTTGATTAAACATGACTAAATGCTTCTCATGTTGCTTTTTCAAATGCATGTTATAAGCAACTCAAACATGCAGTGCTTTTAGATGAAACAGCATTTACTACTGATCACAGAGCCGTCCTACACGGACAAACTGTGCATAAAAGATTATCACAGCTTTTGCGATTTGATAATCACGTTAAGCCAAATCGCGATACGTGTGTTTTCATGTAAAATGCGATTTATTGTGCAGCCCTAATTGTTTCACACGTGGCTGTCTTTAAAAATAGATTCGCATGCCAACTCATAAAATATTTCTGCATGAGCAGAAATAATTTAATACAATGCTGCAAATTGAACCTATATAACGTTAATTACTGCGTAATAACGGCTCATTTCAAATGTTTACGTGTTTTTCTTCTCTTTCTCTTTTGAGCAGTGATGAAAGATTATTCTTGTATATACTTTCCAGCATTCAGTAATAAAAGTGTAGGCTTTAGTGTGGTGTGGCAAGCAGCGGGGCGAGGGACCGCGAGAGCGGGCCGGAGATTAATGTTAACGAGTGCCAGCTGCGTGGCACACCGGTCTCGTCTCGCGGCCATGTGACGGGAGCATAAAAGGAGGAACGATGGCAGCGGAAGACGAGAGAGGACCAGGCCTGGATTTTATGTTATGTTTTGTTTTATGTGTTTGTGGGCAGTCGTCCGTGAGGGGCTGCCCGCGGTTTTACTTTCATTTAGTTTATTTATTTTTGAATTAATAAATGTTGTGAAACGTTCGCCGGTTCCCGCCTTCTTCCTTCCATCCACGAACTTCGTTACACTGGTGCCGAAACCCGGGGGGAAGGAGGGACATGCTGTCGAAAAGCCCTCGCTGCTGAGGGGGATCGCGGTGCTGAGGAGGTCGGGCAGCGCGGATGAATGAGGACCGCAAGGGCTGCCCGAGGCGATGGTGCTCAGAGGTGGGACAGAGACCTCGCTGCCGTGCCCCTGGGTCGAGGTGGGGTGGCTGCCGTCCGAGAGGGAGAGGAGGAGTCGCCGCGCTTGCCGTGAGCCGGAGCCTGCTGCCATCTGCCTGAGAGGGGAGGAGCAGGGAGCGCGGGGCTCGCTGCCGGGTCCCTCAGAAGGAGGAGTCACCGCCGGCCGCCAGGGGGCGGAGGAGGATCGAGCTGCCCACCAGGCGTCCAGTGCCATCGCACAGCACCGCGAGGAAGAGCCTCTCGGCGGGCGGAGGGCCGAACGACAGTGTGTCTGGGAACCGGACCAGAATTGTTTTTCTCTTTCTTTCTTTTTTTTCCCTCTCTCCCCTCTCTCGTCCGCGGGCTCCTCGTGCTCCCGTCTACATTTCTCTCGCCTCTCTGTCCTTACCCCCAGGTGCCGCGGCCGCCGTGATCGCCTCTCGGAGCGCAGTCTCGGGAGTGCCCCCCGGCCTGCGAGGGGCGATGGGGGTGTACTTTCCAGCATTCAGTAATAAAAGTGTAGGCTTTAGTGTGGTGTGGCAAGCAGCGGGGCGAGGGACCGCGAGAGCGGGCCGGAGATTAATGTTAACGAGTGCCAGCTGCGTGGCACACCGGTCTCGTCTCGCGGCCATGTGACGGGAGCATAAAAGGAGGAATGATGGCAGCGGAAGACGAGAGAGGACCAGGCCTGGATTTTATGTTATGTTTTGTTTTATGTGTTTGTGGGCAGTCGTTCGTGAGGGGCTGTCCACGTTTTATTTAGTGTGTTTGCGGGCAGTCGTCCGTGAGGGGCTGCCCGCGGTTTTACTTTCATTTTGTTTATTTATTTTTGAATTAATAAATGTTGTGAAACGTTCGCCGGTTCCCGCCTTCTTCCTTCCATCCACGAACTTCGTTACATTTAGATCTTTAAAATGTGTGAAATTACAGTGAAGCGCAGCGATACGGTGCTCTGTAGGGATCAAAAAGAATGTAAACAGTTAAATTTGAAGCGATCTCTTCTAGAAAACGTCTCAGGTTACGTATGTAACCATGGTTCCCTGAGAGGGAACGAGACGCTGCGTCGAAACGCTAGGGGACGCCTCTGCGTGCCATGTCATGAAGCACTTGTGTAATCAGTCCAATAGCGGGACGATACGTCACGGGCGGGTGACGTCATCGACCAGGAAGCTATAAAGCATGCCCGGACCAAACAGTCACTAGCTTCTGGAAAAGTCGAACAAATCGATCACAGGCATGCCGGGAGTATGGCATCTTGACGCAGCGTCTCGTTCCCTCTCAGGGAACCATGGTTACATACGTAACCTGAGACGTTCCCTATCTCGAGGGAACTTCGAGCTGCGTCGAAACGCTAGGGGACCTCAATACCCACGCCGCCAGAGTCCCAAATGTCTGTATGTGTGAATCAACCCAGAAACACCCGGGACCCCGGTGTAGAGGCTACATCTAGATTGTAAAACCTCACAAATGTATGCGGAGAGGACCACCCAGCCGCATCACATACCTCTGACAATGAAACTCCCGAAATAAGAGCCATAGAGGCAGCCATACTCCTAGTGGAGTGGGCGCGGACCCTCATTGGTGAAGGATGTCCGGCCGACTCATAAGCGAGCGAAATAGCCTCGACTATCCACTTGCTAAGCATCTGCTTTGAAGCCGGTTTTCCCTTGCTCGGGGACCCAAAAACACACAAACAACTGTTCTGAGTTTCGCCACAGGGCAGCCCTGTGGACATATGCATCTAGGGCCCTGACCGGACATAGCAGATTTAGCTTCTCTTGGTCTTGACTAGTGAACGGAGGCGGACAGAAAGCCTGCAGCATTAGTGGTCCCGGCACATTAGTCGGGACCTTGGGAGCATATCCTTCCCTCGGGAAGAGAAATGCTTTTACCATTCCTGGTGCAAACTCCAGACAAGAGGGTGCCACTGCCTAAGTAGGCACCCTCGAGCGTGCCGCAGGTCTGCGCCTCAAAGTACCACGAAGGAAACGCATGACCCAAGGGTGTTTCCCCAATGATGCATTATCTAATGGAATATGATAAGCAGATATCGCCGACACATATACTTTCAGTGTTGACGGAGATAACCCTGCAGAGAATTTTTCTTGTAGGAACTCAAGAACTGAACCGAACGGGCAGTTAACAGGGTCCAAAGCCTGGTGCGTACACCAGGCGACAAAAACTCTCCATTTGAGTGCGTAAAGTCTCCTTGTGGATGGTGCTCTGGAGTGCAACATGGTCTCTATCACCTCAGTAGATAGACCCATGTTTATGAACTGGGCCCCCTCAGGGGCCAAGCCCACCGTTTCCACAGTTCCGGGCGCGGGTGCAGTACTGACCCCCCCGGCCTGCGAAAGAAGATCTCTCCTGACTGGGATTTTCCAGGGAGGACCTTCTAGGAGAGACATAATGTCGGCGAGCCATACTTGGCCCGGCCAGAGCGGGGCTACCAATAAAAGCTGAACCCCGTCCCGGCGGACGCTCTCCAGCACTCCTGGGAGCAATGCCAGAGGGGGGAAGGCGTACAGACGCAGCCTCGGCCACGTCTGTACCATTGCGTCCAGCCCCCGCAGGGCTGGATGCGTGAGGGAGAAATATGCTGGACAGTGTGTCGTCTCTCGAGACGCAAACAGATCCACCTGGGCTCGCCCAAAGCGGATCCACAGGTCCTCCACCACCTCGGGTGGAGTCTCCATTCTCCCGGCATCACTCCCTGCCTCGACAGGGAGTCTGCCGCTACATACAGGACCCCCGGGATGTACATCGCCCTGAGCGAGAGCATCTTGCCGTGGGCCCATGTTAGCATATGACGCGTCAGCTTCCACACCCGACGCAATCTCAACCCCCCCTGGTGATTTATATACGAGACCACCGAAGTGTTGTCTGACCGAACTAACACATGGCGGCCCCGCAGGTCTGAGAGGAAGTGTTTGATTTTATATGATTGAAACACAGCCATCAGCTCCAGCTGGTTTATGTGCCAGGAGAGCTGACGGCCGCTCAGACCTTGGGCCGAGCGGCCACTCATGACCGCTCCCCAGCCAGTTAGGGAGGCATCCGTCGTTAGCGTTACGCGACGACAAGGAGCCCCCAGAACTGGACCTTGGGACAGGAACCAAGGATCTTTTCACTTCACTAAGGCACGTAGGCAGCGCCGCGTGACCTTGATCAAGCGAAAAAGGGTTTCCCCTCAGGGAGAACCCCTTGGTCCTGAGCCACCACTGTAAGGGTCTCATGTACCGCAGGCCAAAAGGTACCCCGTTGGACGCTGCTGTCATCAGCCCTAACACTCTCTGAAAGTGTTTCACAGTGAGTGACTGACCTAGCTTTATCTGGTTCACGGTATCCAGGATCGTTTTTATCCTGGGAGGGGATAGCCGAGCCAACATTATTTTCGTGTCCCAGACTACCGCCAGAAAAGTAGTACTCTGCAGCTTATAGGTGCCAGCACACATTTCTTTCCGTTCAACCTTAGCCCCAACACTCTCATATGGGCGAGAACAGCATCTCAATGCTGAACGCCCACTGTTTCGACTATGCTAACATCAGCCAATCGTCGATATAGTTGAGCACGCGAATGCCCTGGAGTCGCACCTGAGCCAGAGCTGCATTCACGCACTTGGTGAAAGTGTGGGGTGATTAAGCTAGGCCGAATGGCAGCACTCAATACTGGTAAGCTTCGCCCCCAAAAGCAAACCTGAAGACCTGTCTGTGCTGCGGAAGGATGGAGATGTGGAAGTATACATTTTTTAGGTCTATTGTGACACACCAGTCCTCGGACCTGACGTGACACACGATCTGTTTTATCGTGAGCATTTTGTTTAGCTGATGCAGATCTAAAAATAGGCCTTAACCCTCCATCCTTCTTTGGAACTATGAAGTACCGGCTGTAAAAGCCCGACTCTCTGCAGAGGGGAGGGACCCGTGTATAGCCTCTTTCCGCAGAAGAGTCTGTACCTCTCGTTCCATGACCAGAGGCTGCTCGGGGGTTACTACCGTAGGAGTAACCCTGCTGAACACGGGTGGGTGTGACCCGAACCCTTTTTATAATGTGAGCAGGACCCATTCTGAGATATTCGGCAGAAGTTTCCACGCTGCCAGAAAATCTACTAAGGGAACCAGCCTCTCGAGGCTGGTCTCTGGATTTTCCTGGGTGGTCAGCCCGGTGTCCTGTAACGGATAACCGGCAGGTAGCAACCGAACTGACCGCCCCGGGGCCCTCACGAGAGGGCGCGAACATCCCCAAGCCGCTACGTTTCCGGGCGGACAAGGAGATATATGTTCGCCGGGGACCGCCGCGCCCTGAAGCACCAACGGTGGCAGGGTTGGCAGACCGGCCCCCCCCGATGGCACCGGGAAAGAGCGGGCGCCTCGGCGAGCCGCACTCTCCCGGAGGGGACTGCCATCGGAAGTCCTGCGCCTCTGACGTCAGGACTTCTTAGCCGAGGCCTTCCTAGCAGTAAGGACGGCCCTCAGATCCGCCCTACCACGGGAAGGTCCCGGCTGAGCGCGTCGCCCGGACCCCCGATCTCTCTGCGGGGGGGCCCCGAGCGGCCACGCTCTCTCTTTTGTTTTGCTTGGTGTAGGTTTGAGAAAGGATGTACTCGGCTGAGGCTGCCCCGCCCGACAGCCCCAGAGGGACATTTTGATTTATTTATTTATTTATTATATATATATATTTTTATATTTCACATCTCAATATCAATATCCCCCAGCAGGTCTGCTTGTTTTATATGCTTGCAGGGCAACCGCCGTATACAAACCGGCGGCCGCCTGATCTGCTGCCGAATATGCCCTACCCCCAAAGCCGACTTTTTTTTTTTTTTTTTTACCGGCTTGTTGTGGGCAGCTGTGGGGCTGTGTGACGATGTGGACTCGGGGGAGAGATAGCTCGCAAGCGTCTCTTCCCCGCGAGACATCGTCGCCCTTTCTGAATGATAGATGCAGACCCATAATCTACGCGATGCCTCGGCAAACACGCGATCTGAGCCACTAAACTCAACCCCGTAATCTACACGCTGCCTCGGCAAGCGCGAGATCCGCGATCGAGTCATAGAATCTATATTGTAGACCCGTGATCTACACGCTGCCTCGGCAAACGCGAGATCCGAGCCACTAGTTTTTTTATTCAGCCCCTCGTAATCTCAAACATACTGTCTGCTCGCCATTATATTGTTCTTTCTCTTTCTTATTTTATTTATATATTTATTTATTTTTTGGCGAACTTCTTGACACTCGGCCGGCCAGTCTAAACTTAACCTGGACACAGCGCGAGTTACACCAATAGCACCTCTTTTTATGAGTGTGTGTGTGTCGTTTTCTTTTGGCAGATCATCACCAGCGCTAACAACATCCAGTTCCTCGGAGCTGGAGTGCTGCTGCGCTTGTGCCTCAGCGCGAGCGGAAGAAAACCGCAGAGCGTGCTTCCAGCTCGCTAACTGAGGCATGAGATCCAGCGGGTAAAGGCAGAGATAGGGGATCACCCGTCTCTAACCCCGCCACTAGATCCAACTGCGATCCCCAGGACGCGAGCCTTCGCTGCGCCTCGGCAACAGCGGGACCCGAGCCCTGAGGACCGCGAGCCAAAGCACTCTCCTCGAAGAGTGCCCGGCGTGATCTTAATATGCGCATTGGGAGTCTCTCGCAATGCTCGCAGCCGACCCCCTCGAGAGCTGACTGGGCATGCTCGAGCCCCAAACACATCACACATTAGGACGTGTGTATCCCCACAGGGAGGAACACAACACCTATACTGACTTGCCATATTTCTTTCTTTCTTTCTTTTTTGAACACACACACAATAAATGGACATACAATTCACACAGAGCGCTTGTGAAGACACAGAAGCTAGTGACTGTTTGGTCCGGGCATGCTTTATAGCTTCCTGGTCGATGACGTCACCCGCCCGTGACGTATCGTCCCGCTATTGGACTGATTACACAAGTGCTTCATGACATGGCACGCAGAGGCGTCCCCTAGCGTTTCGACGCAGCTCGAAGTTCCCTCGAGATAGGGAACTCAGAGATGTGGATTCGGACGACAATTAAATCACCACACGACGTGTTTGTCTAAAAATGGTAGGTAATCCAGCCGGGGATTTTTATGCAGGTGGTGGGAGAATAACAGTGACATTCTGGATTCGGATGGCAATAAGATCACAGACTAGCCCCTGTAAATGATGAAAATACCTTACGACCCCACAAGAAACAATTACCGTCTGATTAGTGCTTATGTCTCCTATTTCCCCATGATTAATATGTTGTGTTTGTGATAATTTTGTTTATGATAATTTAAAAATGTGTGTTAATTTTGATTAATTTATTTTACACCCTTGTGGGTTTTTGTTTGTTTTGTTAATTTGTTATAATAAATATCACTTCATTACACACAGTCCTCACCTTAGTTTTCACTAATTGAACGTCACAATGCTTTGTCAATTAAGCTTCCTTTAAATAAACCAATTAAAAAGCACGGTAGGCTTTCTCTAGGTATTTAATTTACTGTCATCTTGCAACAGAGTTTCTGAGTTTGATTGACTGCCTTGGTCTCCAGCAACGTGTGAAGGCTCCCACGCACATCAAGGGCCACACCCTACAGTCCCTGACAAAAGTCTTGTTGCTTATCTATTTTCTAGAAATACCTGATATTAACCTGACTTTTAATTAATTAATTGGTGTTAGAAATAGCTCATATGAAAAGCTAAAATCCTCCCAAATGATGTTCAATGCACTGAAATAAATAATTTTCATAGAAAAAATATTTATCATTTAATCAAGACAGAAAGGTCAAATTTTGGCAAGACAAAAGTTTTGTCGCCTATACAGAAATTGAACAAATTTACTGCAAATACAAAAATCTTAAGTTCTTGAGGGGTGTGTGCTCTCAATTCTATTTCAACCTCATCAATCAAAATACTGGAAACTCTAAGCAGCTTTTTTTCACAGTAAACATTCTCCTGAAGCCAAAGTTTTCTTCATTCAGCGAAACCACAGTGGGGCGATGCAACAGCTTCATCGACGTTTTTAGATCTAAAGTCAATAACATCCGCTCTTCAATAGCTGGCTCTTCCTCCCTGTCTCCCCTATCATCCAACACCTTGCCCAGAAGATTGCCATCCCTTCCACACTTTACTGAGGTTTGGGAGAGCCCCGTTGAGGAAACCATTAAAAAAATTAAGCAGTCCACCTGCACTCTGGATCCCATCTGACTGTTCTGCTCAAGTCTTTCATTCCCATTGTCAGCCCAATCATCACCCAGTTTGTTAATCTTTCTTTCAAAACTGGTCACATCCCTCTTGCCATAAAAGCTGCTGTCATTCGTCCAATACTTAAGAAACCAAACCTAGACCTGGAGGTCCTTGCTAATTATAGGCCGAACTCCAACCTCACCTTCCTGTCAAAGGTTCTAGAGAAGGAAGCCGCCTCTCAGCTCCACAACCATCTAAAAAACAAAACCTTATTAAGATTTTTCAATCAGGCTTTCGCTCAGCCCACAGCACTGAAACAGCTCTGCTTAGGGTGACAAATTACCTATTTTAAATTTATTTGTATTGACAAACAGACATACAAACCATAATAGTGCATTAACTGACAATGAAGTAATTACATAATTCTAGAAAAATAAGTGTATAAATGTATAGTTGTGTGTAGGTAAATGTGTGAGTGTGTGTGTGTGTCCCCACATCTTTTCAGTCCCTAACTTATTTAAAAAAAATGTTGTATGTTGTGTGTAGTGTCTAAGGTGCATTAAAAGAAGGGGGACATTGTGCGAGTGTCTCAACTTGGGACAGAGATGCTGTCCTAAGGAAACCACTTCTCACCTGTCTTGCCTGCCTGAGTGTTTATGAGGTTTTTCAATGTATATATACACATACATACACACATTTCTCTTCTACGTTGTGGTGCATTAAAAACAGATGAAAAGATTAGGGGGAGAATTAAATAATCAATTGATTTATGATGATGATGGCAATGGTGATAACGATGAGAGCAACTACAACAACAAAAATAATAAATAAATAATAATAGCAATCATAACAATAACAGTAATGAAACAATTAAATAGTAATGACAATAATAAGAACAATGCAGTAATATCTGTGGGTTGATTAAAAGGTGGGAGGAGTCGGAGTTAAGGAGAGAGAATGATTTGTAAGAGGTCAGAAAGTGTTGGATGGCAGAGGTCGCATTCAGGTGAGTAATTATAGGGGAGAGATGCGTATTCCGTTGTAATGAAGTTGGTGAGAAGATTTTTCAGTGGTTAATGTGTATGTTGTAACGAGTTCTGTAGATTTCTGACTGCAATGTGGGCAAACTTCTGATGTGAAACCCAATCTATTGCCCGTGTAATGTGTTCTGTGAAGTGTTTTGTATTGTATTAATTGAAGATTAGCATTTTTGGATATGAAATAGATGTTTTTACAGATTTGGGTCCAGAAGTTGGCATCAGGAGCTATTGAGAGATCATTTTCCCATTTTATTGTAGGTAAGTATATGGTCTGAAGTTGATTTGAAATGATTTTGTATATTTTAGAAAAGTTTCTTTGTAGAGGAAATGTTAACCAAGTCTGATATTGCTGGTGGAAGTTCTGAATGTGTGGCTCTGATGTTCATTTTTGCCAGAACAGAAGATTTGATTTGTAGGTATTTTAAAAATTCATCGCTCCTGATGCCAAACTCCTGTGCCAAATGCGGAAATGTTTTTTATGTGTTGGATTTGAAAATATGGTTAATGTTAGTGATACCCTTTTCAGCCTATGTGCGAAGGTTCAGTATTTTTTTTATTACTTATGAAGTCACGGTTGTTCCACAATGGGGTGCAGGTAGATGGAGCAAGTATAGAATTTATGATTTGGTGAAATTTCCACCAGGCTGTGGAACCTATAGTTACAGCATTAAAACATGTGTTGTTTGATTGATTTGGTGATGAATGGTATGTCAGCTATATAAACATTTTTGCATAGTGATTGTTCTGACATTAAGTGTTACCAACTCTGACAGTCTAGAGGAAATCTTGATGCCTTAAGTAAGTGATTTGATCATGACATATAGGTATGGGTGATTGGTGGGGTGCCACATCCCAGTTGGTTTTATGTAAAGGGAGGATTGATGATTTGTTCCAATTTATTGCATAATTTGAGATTTTTGAAAGGGACTGGATTGTTTTAATTGTTTATCGAGAAGATACTAGAGGTTCTTGTATAAATAGTAGAATATAATCTGCATAAAGTGAGATTTTATGTGTTTGTTGTGGTGTTTCAATACCTTTGATTGATGGGTTTTGGCGGATGGCTGCTGCTAGGGGTTCAATAAAAATGGTGACTAGAGATGGAGAGAGTGGACATCCTTGCCTTGTCCCCATGTGCAGTGCAAAGCTTTGTGATGTTAGTCCACTGGTTGTGACTGTGGCAGACGGTGAAGGTGACGCGGAACTTAGGTGTTCTTGTTGATCAGTCTTTAAAGTTTGATAAATACATCTCATCTGTAGTCTCATCTGGTTTCTACCAACTTCGCTTACTATATAAAATCAAAGCTTCCTCACTCCTATAACTTTGGAAATGGCGTTTCATGCTTTCATCACGTGTCGACTGGATTATTGCAACTAACTATATTGTGGTATATTAGATTCTCAAATCTCCCGTCTTCAATTAGTCCAAAATGCGGCGGCCAGACTCATCCATAATTGTCGCAAATATGATCATATCTCTCCCATCCTCAGATCATTGGTTACCAGTCCGGCAGAGAATAGATTTCAAAATTCTTCTCTTCGTCTTCAAATCTTTACACAACCTACCACCGGTTTTTCTCTCTGAACTTATTCATCCGTACATTCCGTCCAGAAGTCTTAAAACACTCTTAGTCTCAATCTCATGTCAATCTTGAGTACCTATAGAGTAGTATTGCATCCTTCATATCTCTGAAAAATCTTTAGTTTTATTATACTTATAAAAGAAATATAGGCTGTACCGAGTCTTTCCGGAAAAAAAAAACTAGCGGCTGGAGGCATATCGTGTGGGTGGGGCTAAAGAATGACGAGCGCGCACAAAGCGGTGACATCCTCAAGTGTGGAGAAGAAAACGTTACTCTAATAAACCATGGCTATCAATCAGATTCAACTAATACATATATGATCCAGAATTAGATCAGGAGGCTGAAATAAATTGAACAGGAGAAGCAACAACAGCAGGACGTCCGTCTCTGTGGTATGTACTGTATTTAGTGGCCTGTCAACATTTGTGTGGGTTTACTTGTGGTATATGATGACATGATTTGGTTTATGGATTATTGTATGCGACTAAACATTAGCAGTTGCAAGCAAAATAGTTTTGCACGTCAGATAGTGTAATGTTATACATAGAACAACAATGGAGTAACCGTTAGTGCATTTGAATGAAGAAGCACGCTTTGTGAGAACGTATCCTAGGTTTATGATTGGGTGGTTTTACAATAAACAAACTGACACCTATATTGGTCAGCTAAACAAATGTATTTAAACACACACCATAGTTTGCATGCTCCATTGATAAATTAACTAACATTATTAGGGGTGTCCCCGACTAAGGATTTACACATTCGAATCAGAATTTTCGAATCTCTCTATGGTCGACCGATAGTCGAATCATCTAGCCTGTGTGTGTAAACCATAGACCGGAAAAAACAACAAAAAACGGTAGGCTATAAACGGGTTGGGAAGGGCAGGACACTAGTCAGTAGGAGGCTAAGACTATTTTTATTTTACTTTACACAAGGCACACAGCCATCACTTTTAATAAAGTGGTCAAAACTAGGCTACACTACACATTGGTAAATTAACCGTTTTCTCATAACATTTAAAAGCCGCGATCGAAACACAGAACATCACACAAATATATAAAAGAACATTTTGATAAATAAACCTAAACAAATACCTGCCTAGAGAGGAAAATAACACTGAGTGCGTTTATATGCACGTTCTTAAGCTGATTGTGCCTATAGGGGGTCGCACACCGGACTGAAGCTCAGCGCTGTCTCAGGTAACTTATCTCACACCAGGCAGACGTGAACATTATATACGCGCGAGCTCGATTTTGAATCGACTTCTAACAGAAGAGTTGCACGATGAGTGTATCTTGTAGCACAGGGTGAAATCTGTATGTACATTTATGATTTGAGGGAAATATACATTTAATCGCCGCAGACAGGCATCGAATGCCGCCGTCGGTGTGTGTTCGAATTTTAAAGGCGACACGTCTTTATAACACTAATATTGAGCACCCCCATATTGCCAAAATGGTATGATCCTCGTTTCATAACACCCGCGAAGATTCGACCATGAGATCAGTGGTCGAATCCGGTCCTGCATATCGATGCATCGAATCTTCGACTATATGGGGTCACCCCTAAACATTATACACAATCATGTTGTTTACTGATGTTTACTTACGCGACGATAGCCAAAAACATAGAAATTTGAAGCAGTTTTACTCACCGCTTGTTTCCAAAGCATGACCATAAACTTTTGCGCTGGGACCGTTCTGCCAAAAACACACTTCTTTGGTAACATTGTTGATTTTGTGAAGTCCTGTGACAGCAGCGACCGTGGAGATCCACTTTTGCGATACGACTGAAGCGTGATGTTGTGACGCTTCCCGTCATTTCTGCGTTCAAATTGGTTCAAATGCAGCGCTGCCTTCCCTGAATGCTATGCGGACGCGTTGAAGTCGCTTGACGTCACCCATAGTAATAAAGTGGAGCGCGGCGCGACAGAAGTGTTGCATGGATGAGTGGATCTGCACCTTGAGAGCAGTGTTTATGGGCGTGCATTTGCTCTCTCGCCTTAGTCACGCGCTCCATCAAACGTCCAACTTAGTTTTTGAAACTTTGTCTATGTTTAGGATAGGAATCCAAGTCTTTAACAGTGTAAAAAGCTCAGTTTGCATGAAACAGCATTCCCCCCCCCCCCCCCCCCCCCCCCTTTAAATTGTATAATCAGAGAGTATTGTTGGATGCGTGTCTACCTTTTATAAAGCCGGTCTGATCAGGATGGATGATATGTGGTATGATTTTTTTTCAAATCTATGGGATAATGCTTTGCTAATAATTTCTATGTCAACATTTATAAGTGAGATAGGATGGTAGTTAGATGTGAGGGTGTGGTCTTTGTTAGGTTTAAGGATGAGGGATATAAGCGCTGTGTTCACGTGGAATGGGAATTTAGCATTTTGTTTTATTTCTGTTATTGTTCTTTTGAGTAGTGCGAATAAGATTGACCGAAAATGGATGTAGAACTCAGCTAGGCAGCCATCCGGTCCTGGTGCTTTATTATTTTGCATGTGATTCAGCGCAGAGTGGAGTTCTTTTTCAGTGATTGGTAATTCGAGAGAGTTAATTTGTTCGAGTTTTGGTAGAAGGGTTTTATCGAGAAATTGGTTAATGTATTCTTGGTTTGGGTCCAGATCCGATGAGTATAATTGTGTGTAGTATTCTTTAAATATTTTGTTTATCTCATTTGGTGAATTGGTTAGCTTCCCTGCTGAGTTTCTAATAGAGGTTATAGCTTTTCTTTTGATTTGACTGGCTAAATATTTACCGGATTTGTTGTTATGGTGAAAAGTCTCATGACGAAGTCTGTGAATAAGAAACTAGTTTCTTTTGTTTATTATTTCATTAAGCAAGAATGTATTTTCTCTTAATTCTTTATGGATGGTTTCTGATAGGTTGTTTGCCTGTAAAATTTCTAAATTTTTAATTTTTCTTCCAGTTGGAGTTCTTTTTCTTTTTCCTTCTTTTTTATGGACTGAATTAGGGGTGACCCCGAATAGTCGAAGATTCGATGCATCGATATGCGGAGCCACAGTTGAAATTGGTCGTTGAGTCCGTGATGAGTCCCTTTTAACTACTGGCCCTGTTGCTAAACCAGTACTTTTTGCTTGAAATGTTCAATTTTGACGATGATGGGCCGGGGTCGGTGGAGTTGGGGAGTTTCTGTCCTAAACGATGTACTGGAAGGTGATGGGCTCGACAGTTCCTGGTGTAAGTTTGAGTTGGTTAACCATGAAGTCCTTAACAGATTTTTTAGGTTCTTCGGTGGATGATTCGGGAATGCCAGAAAAGATTAGATTGTCTCTCATACTGTGTGACTGTAGATCCAGGATGGTTTCTTGCATAGCTTTGTTTTCGGCAGTGATGCCATATACCCACAAGCACAACCGCAAAGTCCTGGCCCCATTTAGAACATTTGGCTGATGAAATGTCTCCTGAGCTCAACTGTGAAGTGGGATTGTTAATCGGCTATAACTGTCCACAAGCCTAACTTCCCAGAGATGTCATCTCAGGCATTGAAAACCAGCCATATGCACAAAGGTCTGTGTTGGGTTGGAGCATTATCGGCTACAGCAGCACTGAAGTTGATTATGATCATGAGGATGAAATCGGTGTGAGCCACCGTATCATCGTAAAGAAATTTCAGCCAGCTACCGCTGGAGTAAATTTACTGAGCTACCCTTTACTGAGCTCAAGTCTGAGGTCCATTTTGTTTATAGAACTCAATCAAGGAAATGATCACTCCAGCCGATATACTCATGGTCTTTGAGGCAGATTTTACTGAGAAGTCCAGTGAAGAAGGTCTAATATCACAAGATGATATTAAGTTCTTGGTGAAGCTGAAAGAAGGAATCAAGCAAAAGCCAAATGGACATTACGAAATGCCATTGCCTTTCAAGAAAGAGAGACCAAGCCTGCCAAACAACGAAGTATGTGCAGAACATAGACTCAGATGTCTGGAAAAACGTCTTAAGAGGGATAATCAATATCACAAGGATCATGTGGCTTTTATGGTAAACAGCATCATAGCAAGAGGTGATGCTGAAAGGGTTCCAGAGTCAGAGGTAATCAATCAGACCACGTGGTATATCCCTCACCATGGGGTTTACCATCCCCCAAAACCAGGAAAGATTTGCGTTGTATTTGATTGCTCAGCTAAGTTTCAGAATACATCACTGAATGAGCATCTACTCACCGGGCCAGACCTTACAAATACCCTTGTAGGGGTCTTATGTCGCTTCCGCAAGGGAAAAGTAGCCATCATGTGTGATTTAGAGCGGATGTTCCATCAATTTCATGTTGCACCAAGGGACCAAGACTATCTCAGATTTCTGTAGTGGGAAAGAGGCAATATGGAAGCTCAATGTTCCGCATAAAGGTCACTTGTCCGGTGCTGCATCGTCACCTGGATGTGCAAACTTTGGGCTCAAACACCTGGCTGCAGAAGGGGAAGGCAAGTTTAGTGAAGCTACAGTGAGGTTTATACAGCGCAACTTTTATGTTGACGATGGATTAACAAGTTTGGACAGTGAAGAAGAAGCTATTGAGCTTGTTAGAGAGGCAAGAGACCTCTGCAACACTGGTAAACTCCACTTACATAAATCCATTACCAACAACAAGAGGGTTCTTTCAACAATCCCAAATCAAGAACATGCTGAAAATGCAACTGAGCTGGACATGGCCTTGGGTGAGCAGAAGATGGAAAGGGCTCTCGGGGTCCAATGGTGCATTAGCTCTGATAAGTTCCAGTTCAGAGCGAAGGTAAAAGAGCATCCTTCTAACAAAAGAGGAGTACTGTCATCAGTGGCATCAATTTTGATTGGATTGGATTTGTGGCACCTATCATTTTGAAAGGTAAACAGATTCTACAAAGGATGTGCCAAGACAAGGTTGGATGGGATGAGCCGCTTCCTGATGACCTCAGGCCGCATTGGGAAGCATGGCTCCAAGACCTTCACAATCTGTCTTCGGTAAAGATACCACGGCACTACATACCATTGGTTAAGGAAGTTCAACAGTATGAACTTCACCATTTCTCCAATGCCAGTGTTTCCGGCTATGGAATGTGTTCTTACCTTAGGGTTGTTTTGAAGTCTGGAGAAGTCCATTGCACTCTTGTTGCATCAAGGCAAGGCAAGGGTCGCATCAACGAAGCTACACTCTAAAAAATGCTGGGTTAAAAACAACCCAAGTTGGGTTGAAACTGCACCAACCCAACAATTGGGTTGTCTTAAGCAACATTTAACCCAACCACTGAGTTAAAACAACTCAACCATTGGGTTAAAACAACCCAATTGTTGGGTTGGTGCATTTTCAACCCAACTTGGGTTGTTTTTAACCCAGCATTTTTTAGAGTGTATCAACCATCCCAAGGCTGAAACTCTCAGCTGCGGTCGTAGCCACAAGGTCAAGTGATCTGTTAAGGAGAGAAATGGAGATTAAAAATCTACAGGAATATTTTTGGACCGATTCCAAGGCCGTCCTTGGTTACATTAACAATGATGAAGGGCGATTTCATGTATTCGTAGCCAATTGGATCCAGCAGATCAAATCAAGCACAGAACCACGTCAGTGGCAATATGTTGCTTCAGAAAATAACCCAGCTGACCATGCCTCTCGCGGACAAAGGAGCTTGTAGAGTCTAACTGGTTCACAGGACCTAGTTTCTTGTTGCAAATGGACCTCCCTAAGAAAGATGAGTTTAAGGTGAGAGAACTCAATAAGGATGATCCAGAAATCAAAAGAGCACAAGTTCACTCAACGAAAGCAAATGAGGAAAGGTCCCTATCAGACTGACTTCACAAGTTTTCAGATTGGAAAAGAGTCGTAAGAGCCAAGAGACTTTAGCGTCTTGCAAAAGAGGTGAAAGGTCTTAAAACAAGATCCAATGAAGTTACGATGCTTGAAGAAAGGATAGAGACTGAACAATTCATAATCCATGAAGTTCAAGAAGAAGCATTCAGTGATGAAATCAGAGCTCTAAAACAAAAAAAGGTACAAAAGAACAAGTCAACCAAACTGTACAAGTTGAACCCTATCATGGACAGCCAAGATATCATGAGGGTGGGAGGTACATTGACAAAAGCAACACTCCACCCTCATGTCAAACACCCAGCTATCCACCCCAAAGGACATCATGAGTCTTGATTGTTGATAAAGCACTATCATGAGAAGGTGAAGCATCAGGGTCGTGGAATGACCATCAATGAACTACATTCCAGTGGGATTTGGATCCTGGGGTGTAGATCAAGGCACAAACTTTGTCGGGGCACGCAATGAATTCCAGGAGTTAATTAAAGGAATGGAGCAAGAACGCGTGGAAGAGTTGGGATGCAACTTTGTCATGAATTGTCTTTATCACTCGGTCTCCTCTCCACCAATCAGCTGGTGTGTGGTGAGCGTTCTGGCGCAATATGGCTGCCGTCGCATCATCCAAGTGGATGCTGCACATTGGTGGTGGTTGAGGAGATTCCCCCTTCTATGTAAAGCGCTTTGAGTGCCTAGAAAAGCGCCATATAAATGTAATGAATTATTATTATTATTATGAACCCACCTGTTTCCAGTCACATGGGCGGCATCTGGGAGAGGCAGATTCGGACCATGAGAAGTCCTTACTTCCATTCTAGAGCAGTCTGCTGGAAGATTAGTCGGCTCTTCATTAAGAACATTCCTATATGAAGTGATGGCCATAGTGAACAGTCGACCATTGACCACTGAATATCTCAATGATCCATTAGGACCTGAACCTCTAACTCCAAACCATATATTGACAATGAAATAATCAATAATCTCACCACCACCTGGTGAATTTGTAAGGGAAGATCTTTATCTTAGGAAAAGATGGAAGAGGGTACAGTTCTTGTCCAATGAATTTTGGACCAGGTGGAGAAAAGAGTATTTGCTGAATCTGCAGCAGAGGAGCAAATGGAACAAGCACAGGAGAAATGCTAAAGTGAATGACATTATACTGTTGCAAGAAGATGGTGCACAAAGAAATAAGTGGAAGCTGGCGAAAAGTAGTTGAAGTCTTCCAAGGAGCTGACGGAAGAGTCAGAAAACTCAAACTGCTCACTGACAGTAAAGGCACACACTCAAATAAGCCAGTTTACTTAGAAAGGTCAATAGACAAAACTGTACAATTGCTTGAGGCTGAATAAGAAGGTTAGCTCTTCAGTGACATGGTATATTTGTGTATTTGCATAAATGTTTTACAAGGTTCTGTTAACAATGTTTTTGTTGTTGTTTTGAATCACACACTGTGTGATGGTGGGAGTGTAAATGCAGCCGTTTTTGAGTTTATTTTGAAAAGTGTACATGCTTTTATTTTGACATGATGCAAACCGGAAGTAGTGTCTGTTAGCGGCGGTATATGTTCATACCTGTCAACACTCCCGTTTTTGCCGGGAGTCTCCCGTATTTCACACCCATCTCCCGCCCCCCTCCCGTTTTGTAATTTCTCCCGGAAATCTCCCATAATTTGGATGGCCCGAACCTCGTTCTTTGAATAATCACAAATATGTTGTTCCAAGGTTGTTCAGTTGCCAGATCTTGTATGAAATGGCAACTCATACAATCGACACATTGCACAAATTTCAAACCCTTTGTGTCCTCGACCTGGCAACCTAGTTGCGCTGTTGATATCTGCGCAGGGCGCGGGAAGTTGAATCAAGCATCATTAGTAGAAACCATGGTAGAAGACTCCACTGGTAAATAATAATTTTCTGTAATCCCCTGACTGTTACATTATATGATCACGAGTTTATTCATGCAAATGCTTTTAAACCATTTAAGAGCGACAAGACAAAGAGAATGTGCTGTATGAAAAACTCACACAACGCCCAGATTCAAGTTCTATTTCGCGCTTTAACAAACAATAACACACACAATTATGCCAATACGCCATTTTTGCTAAGTTTCTTCATAAGAGCAGCCTTAAAAAGTTAAATAACATCTTAAATGAGTTTAAAGTGTGAGAAAATGAGATGCCTGTGAGATAGGCTACGCATCGTGTGCGCGGAAGATCTTTTAAAGTGATAGTAACCACTTATAATGACAATGTAAAGAACAAAATTAATTGCTCACTAAATATGCTCTGCTCTTGACTAAATAACTTTAGTACCTTTTAATAAGGATTAATCTATATATAATTCATAATGTATGTAGTGCAAACTGATAACATGTATTTTTCCTACTGGTTAAGTTCTTGAGCACTGGTACAAATGAAATGTGAGGTTTTTTTTTTTTTTTAATTCACTTAAATTAAAAGTAATATTTTTTGAAGCTTAATAAATGTTAATGTGTTATTTCATTTAAGTGTGAATCAAATATTATTTCAGAGACATCAGAAGCTGTATTACTATCAGTGATACTGGCCTAAAAAGATAAAAAGGTTCCATTAAACAAATTTTGATGTTGTTTCTACATTAATTTGGAGCTAATATACATATTATATATGTTTTAATGGC
This sequence comes from Pseudorasbora parva, assembly GCF_024679245.1. Lineage (NCBI taxonomy): Eukaryota > Metazoa > Chordata > Actinopteri > Cypriniformes > Gobionidae > Pseudorasbora > Pseudorasbora parva. The sequence continues at coordinate 27,276,889 of NC_090190.1, read as the reverse complement.
AATTAATTAAGATGAATCACAGAAAAAAAATATCAATATAGTTAATTAAAAAAACGAAGCAACATATTTATATAAAAAATATGTATTATATTTACATTTACATTTAATCATTTAGCAGACGCTTTTATCCAAAGCGACTTACAAAAAAGGGTAGAGCAATAGAAGCAACGAAACAAACAAGGCCAACAACCTGTAAGAGCTGTAAGAAATCTCAATTAATTAGCACAGTACACAACTTTTTTTTATTTTATTTTTTTTTATAGCCAGCTACAACAAATACTCACGTACGGAAAATACAGAACGCTGGATTTTGATAGCTATGATAACAACCCATTAGGACTAAGGCTGATGCCCCAACTGTTGTCGTTAATGCGGATTCAGTGGCCCAATGGGTTGGTTTTGTATGGCATTCTAGCTAAACGCGCAGCAATAGCCATCGACAGCAAAAACTCACGTACGCAAAATACAGAATACTGGATTTTGGTAGCTATGATAACTATGTAACATACCCGCCTGAAGGCACAAATCCGGATGAGAGACGTAGATATGATCAGTAAGTGCTATTCTGTATTGGTCAAGTGCAATAGGAAAAGTGCAATTGGAAAAAGATGTGTCTTAAGATGTTTTTTAAAAATGGCTACAGACTCGGCAGCACGAATTGAGATCGGCAGGTCATTCCACCAGGTGGGAACGGTCCAGGAAAATGTCCGTGAGAGCGATTTCATGCCTCTTTGGGATGGAACCATGAGGTGCCGCTCATTCGCAGAACGCAAGCTTCTGGAGGGTGTGTAAGTCTGAACAAGTGAGTTTAGGTATATTGGTGCAGAACCAGTGGTTGTTTTGTAGGCGAGAACTAGAGCCTTGAATTTGATGCGAGCAGCCATTGGCAACCAGTGCAGTTTGATGAAGAGAGGCGTAACATGCGTTCTCTTCGGCTCATTAAAGACCACTCTCGCCGCTGCATTCTGGATCAGCTGCAAGGGTTTGATAGTGCATGCTGGAAGCCCAGCCAGAAGAGCATTACAATAGTCCAGTCTGGAGAGAACAAGAGCTTGAACCAGGAGTTGTGCAGCCTGTTCTGATAGGAAGGGTCTAATCTTTCTAATGTTGTATAAAGCAAATCTGCAGGACCGGGCTGTTGCAGTAATGTGGTCAGTGAAGTTTAACTGGTCATCAATCACAACTCCAAGGTTCCTGGCTGTCCTTGATGGAGTTATGGTCGATGAACCAAGCTGAATGGAGAAATTTTGATGAAGTGCTGGGTTGGTTGAGAAAACAAGTAATTCTGTCTTTGCAAGATTGAGTTTAAGATGATGCTCTTTCATCCAGTCAGAAATGTCTGTCAGACAGGCAGCGATACGAACACTGACTGTAGGATCATCTGGTTGAAATGAGAAGTAGAGTTGAGTGTCATCAGCATAGCAGTGATAGGAAAAGCCATGTTTCTGAATGACGGAACCTAATGATGACATGTAGATGGAGAAAAGAAGTGGTCCAAGGACTGAGCCCTGGGGAACCCCAGTAGCTAGATGATGTGACTTAGACACTACACCTCTTCATGACACCCTGTAGGACCTACCAGAGAGGTAAGACCTGAATCACTGGAGGGCAGTTCCTGAGATACCCATCGTCTTAAGTGTTGACAGGAGGATCTGGTGGTTAACTGTGTCAAAAGCAGCAGACAGATCCAGCAGAATGAGCACTGAGGATTTGGAAGCTGCTTTTGCCAGTCTCAGTGCCTCAGTTACCGAGAGCAAGGCAGTCTCAGTCGAATGGCCGCTTTTGAAGCCGGATTGGTTGTTGTCTAGGAGGTTGTCCCTTTCAAGAAACATAGAGAGTTGATTGAACACAACTCGCTCAAGGGTCTTTGCAATGAAAGGCAGAAGGGATACCGGTCGGTAGTTTTCTAAAAGTGCTGGATTCAGAGAGGGTTTCTTAAGCAGTGGGGTTACCCGAGCCTGCTTAAATGCTGTGGGAAAGGTTCCCGTGTGAAGAGAAGTGTTGACAATGTGAGTGAGTGCAGGAGTGATTGAAGAAGAAATGGCCTGAAGGAGGTGAGTGGGTATAGGATCAAGTGGACAGGTAGTAGGGTGATTTGAAAGGATGAGTTTAGAAATATCTGCCTCGGAGAGCGGAGAGAAGGATGGAAGAGTGTTCGTGTTAGTTGTTGAGATGTGCTTGTCAGTTTGTGATGAGGAGAACTGTTTGCTGATGAGGGATGTTTTGTTTGTGAAGAATGATGCAAAGTCATCAGCTGTAAGAGTTGATGAAGGAGGGGGAGGAGGAGGACAAAGGAGAGAGGAGAATGTTTTAAAGAGTTTGCGAGAGTCAGAGCATTTGTTGATTTTGTTGTGGTAGTATGTTGTTTTAGCAGTGGAGACATTTGTAGAGAAAGAAGAGAGAAGAGACTGATACAAGGTAAGGTCAGTATAGTTTTTAGATTTCCGCCATTTCCTCTCTGCCGCCCTGAGTCCAGAGCGATGTTCACGGAGAACATCAGACAGCCAGGGGGCAGATGGGGTGGGGCGGGCTGGTCTGGATGAAAGGGGGCAAAAACTGTCTAAGGAGGATGTTAGAGTGGAGCAAAGTGTGTCGGTAGCACTGTTAGTGTCCAGTGCTGAGAACTGAGCAGGTGGAGGGAGTGAAGATGAAACCATAGTGGATAGGCGAGAGGGAGAGAGTGAGCGTAGATTACGCCGAAAGGTAATCTGTGTAGGAGTGCGTGTTGTATCAGGAGTCAGAATGAGGTTAAGAGTGATGAGAAAGTGGTCTGAGGTGTGTAATGGAGTAACTAAAGTGTTGTCCGTGGAGCAGTTGCGAGTGTATACGAGGTCTAATTGGTTACCTGATCTGTGAGTAGCCGTAGTAGATACTAACTTAAGGTCAAATGAAGTCAGTAGAGTGCTGAAGTCTGCAGCTAGGTGTGTATCAAGATGGATGTTGAAGTCACCAAGCAGAATCAGTGGAGTGCCATCCTCAGGGAAGCTAGAAATTAACACATCCAACTCCTCCACAAAGTTACCGAGGTGACCTGGAGGACGATAGACCACTACCACATGGATTTTAACAGGGTGAGTAATAGTGATTGAGTGCGATTCAAATGAACTGGCCGGTAGAGATGGTAATGGATCAAATTTCCAATCATTTGAGATAAGCAAACCAGTACCCCCACCCCTCCCAATAGGCTGAGGAGTGTGTGAAAAAGTTAAATTGGTTGAAAGGGCTGCAGGAGTGGCAGTGTCCTCTGGTTTGATCCAGGTCTCAGTTAGGGCCATGAGGCTGAGCTGAGAATGAGTCCCAATAGATGAAATGAAGTCTGCTTTGTTTACAGCAGACTGACAATTCCAGAGACCAATTGGAATAGAGAGTAAAGTAGCAGAGGATGTTAGGATATAGCGCAAATTATTAGGATTGCGGCGTCTCGTGCGTACAGAGTATGAATTACGAGTGCTAGTAGTTATAGTTGAGATTTGAAAGCACATGGTGAATACAGATCAGAGAAAAGGCCAGATCGTAATTAGAAAAGAACCGAACACAAATAATGAATGGAAGATGATACTCAAGTGCCTTGTCGGGGTCCTTGCTCGCGAGGAGTTGCACAGGGAAGAGTTGAAGTCTTTACACTCGTCGGTCTTCACACAAGGAGGGCTTCACACTGCCGCTTCCGCTGCCGCGGACTATCACGCTATTTATACTCACTTGAATATCGTTATTGAAAGCAGCTGGGAACGCCCCCAACAAACTCACTCCCAACGTGGCAATGACCAAACAAATGCTAACTCAACAAATGCTAACTCCCACACACACCGCAAGAATACACCAAAACTACTAATACACACCACTGCACCACACAGACACACTTATCCAACAACAAATGAACAAACAATCAAAAATGAGAAAAGTTACAAACACTTACACAGTAGTTGTCTATCAGTCAATCAATGCTTCACCTCTAGCCAACTGCTAACAAACACACGAGGCTTTTAATACCTCGCTGGCCACGCCCCCAACAAACTCACTCCCAACGTGGCAATGACCAAACAAATGCTAACTCAACAAATGCTAACTCTCACACACACCGCAAGAATACACCAAAACTACTAATACACACCACTGCACCACACAGACACACTTATCCAACAACAAATGAACAAACAATCAAAAATGAGAAAAGTTACAAACACTTACACAGTAGTTGTCTATCAGTCAATCAGTGCTTCACCTCTTATATTTAGATTTTAAAACATCTACCCTGTTATCTGCTATTTTTTGTTTCTTTACTTTTATTCCATGCTTCATAGTGTTTGCCTCAACTGTGTGTAGGCTGAAAAATCATATATTGTTGACTGTAAAGATTGCTTCTGGGAAATGACTCTGCCGTTTGTTGAGAAGCAGGCTAAAGTGGTCAGTATTACTCTGTATTCTTTATAGTAGGGAGGTTAAGCCCAACAAATAGGCCTTTGACTTCAAGTCATGATGCAAAGGTCCCCTTTGGTATGGAAGTACCTTAGGGTCATACAAATAAATTTATCCTAAGACACAAGTGAGATCACACTTTTTATCAGAAATAAACAGGTTTTTTCAAAAATGGCCGCCAATGTGCCGAAAATATTCTAGAGCCCATATCTTTGCTTCCGTTATCGCTATAATGACAAATTTGGTGTCAAAGTGTACATTTTTGGGGTCAGGGAATCCAATAAAATTGGTTTCAGGTTTAAAAAAACTAAATATTTCCCCATACTATGACAACTGGGGGTAAATATGCACATTTCACATAAAAATGATGTCATCAGAGTGACTTTTTAATTATACTTTCCTTCAAAAACTTTAATTTTGTATTTAAGCAGTGCAGCTACTTCTGTACATTACATTTGTCCTAAGTAGCATGATATTTCGACCAGTCAGAAGTAGCCTATAGCAAATCAGTTCCTGCAACAACACATCCCATCTGCACCAGGAGCTGTGACAGCTGTTAAAGTTCAGAGGTGACAGGTTAACACTTTGAGGTTCGAATGACTTTCTTATTAAATAGAAACATGTTTTTAATGTTAGATAACTAATAACTAGCTAGCTAGTAACTAGTTACCTTGATTATAACTAGGTTGCTAGTAACTAGTTAGCTTCATCATAACTGTATTAATTTTTATTGACGCAAGCACATGGCCTACTAGTCCAGGCGTTTTAGGAAAAAGGGGTGAACAAATTGCAACAGAATCAAACTCAACTGATTTTGTATCCTCAAAATGTCCTGAGTACGAAAAAAAAGCCCAGAAGAATCCCATTAGGGGAAATTTCTGAAAAAGACCCAAATATATCCTATTCATACGCCTATTCATTATTTTTCTCACATGAATAGGGTAAAACGTTTAACCTTTAGATATCACCATGAAAATTACTGAATTGATTTCTTATATCAAGACAAACAAAAAATGTATTACAAGTTTTTTTAATTGTTTGTTAACATGGACAAACAGTGCATAATCTTTTCAGCACATCCTTGAGTTGCTCTGGGGTCAGACAGATCAGACCACAACATCAGAAAGTTACTATGTCTAATTTCGAAGCAATTGACGGTATGTTTGAAAAGGTACAGCACCTTAAAAAAATCAACCTGTGCCCTTGACACACTCCCCACTTCTTTTTTCAAATGTGTGTTTAACTATTTAGAAGCAGATCTCCTAGAAGTGGTGAACTCCTCACTTCTCTGTGGGACTTTTCCAAACTCCCTTTAAAACTGCAATAGTTAAGCCTCTACTGAAAAAGAGAAATCTGGATAACTCCATACTGAGCAACTACAGACCAATCTCAAATCTCCTCTTCATTGGCAAGAAAAAGTTGTTTTCAGTCAGCTGAACAAATTCTTAAACTCAAACGGATACTTTGACTTTTTTCAATCTGGTTTCCGACCGTATCACAGCACAGAGACAGCGCTCATAAAGATTATAAATGATATTCGCTTAAATACTGATACAGGCAAAACATCAATTCTGGTTCTACTCGACCTCAGTGCTGCATACTCACTCATCAGATACTGTTGACCACAACATACTTCTTGACAGACTGGAAAACTGGGTTGGGCTTTCTGGGATGGTCCTCAGATGGTTCAGGTCATACTTAGAAGGGAGAGGTTATTATGTGAGTATAGGAGACCATAAGTCTGAGTGGACGTCCATGACATGCGGAGTCCCACAAGGGTCAATTCTGGCACCACTCTTATTCAACCTGTGCTGCCACTGAGTCAAATAATGAAAAATAACAATACTGCTTACCACAGCTATGCTGACGACACCCAGCTCTACTTAGCACTGTCACCTAATGACTACAGCCCCATTGACTCCCTGTGCAAATGCATTGATGAAGTTAACGACTGGATGTGCCAAAACTATCTTCAGTTAAACAAAGACAAAACTGAAATCACTACATTTGGAAACAAAGATGAAATTATCAAGGTGAACGCATATCTTGAGGCTAAAGGTCTAACAATCAAAAAAATCAAGTCAGGAATCTGGGAGTGATTTTTGGAGTCAGACCAGAGTTTCAGTAGTCATGTCAAAGCAATAACTAATCAGCAAAATATGTAGATATAATCATACAGAACGCTGCTGCCAGAATTCTGAGCAGAACCAGAAAATATGACCATATCACACCAGTCCTCAGGTCTTTACACTGGCTTCCAGTTAAATTTAGAATTGATTTTAAAGTACTATTACTTGTTTATAAATCACTCAATGACCTAGGACCTCAATACATTGTAGATATGCTGATTAAATACAAACCCAACAGATCACTCAGATCAGCAGGATCAAGTCAGTTAGAAATACCAAGAGTTCACTCAAAGCAAGGAGAGTCTGCCTTTAGCTATTATGCCAGCCGCAGTTGGAACCAGCTTCCTGAACAGATCAGATGTGCTCCAACAGTAGCCACATTCAAATCCAGACTCAAAACACATCTGTTCAGCTGTGCATTTACTGAATGAGCTCTGAGCACTGTATGTCCGACTGATCGCACCTCATCTATGCATCATTTTTCATTTTTATTCTTTTATAACTGTTTTAGTTTACCTTTGTTCTTATCTTTGGTTATTGTTATTTTATATATACACTCACCTAAAGGATTATTAGGAACACTTGTTCAATGTCTCATTAATGCTCTAATCAACCAATCACATGGCAGTCGCTTCAATGCATTTAGGGGTGTGGTCCTGGTCAAGACAATCTCCTGAACTCCAAACTCAGAATGGGAAAGAAAGGTGATTTAAGCCGTTTTGAGCGTGGCATGGTTGTTGGTGCCAGACGGGCCGGTCTGAGTATTTCACAATCTGCTCAGTTACTGGGATTTTCATGCACAACCATTTCTAGGGTTTACAAAGAATGGTGTCAAAAGGGAAAACACATCCAGTATGCAGCACTACTACATTTTTGTGGGCAAAAATGCCTTGTTGATGCTCGAGGTCAAAGGAGAATGGGCCGACTGATTCAAGCTGATAGAAGAGCAACTTTGACTGAAATAACCACTCGTTACTGTACTAAAATGGCCCCACAGTCACCAGATCTCAACCCAATAGAGCATCTTTGGGATGTGGTGGAACGGGAGCTTCGTGCCCTGGATGTGCATCCCACAAATCTCCATCAACTGCAATTCTTTAGAAATGTTGGCCCACATTGATAGGAGAGCATCTCTCCTATCAATGTGGGCCAACATTTCTAAAGAATGCTTTCAGCACCTTGTTGAATCAATGCCACGTAGAATTAAGGCAGTTCTGAAGGCAAAAGGGGCTCAAACACAGCATTTGTATGGTGTTCCTAATAATCCTTTAGGTGAGTGTATATATCATAATTTTATTCTTTTTAATTCTCTTTGCAACTGTATATTTCTATTTCTTATGCAGCGGTTGATTATTATTTTTGGTTAGGGCTGTCTGACTGGAAGAGATTGGAAAAGGAGAGCAGTGTACTTCTTTCTGCGTGTGGTAGCAGAGAGTATAAAGAAGTGGACTCAAGAAAGGGGAGGCCCTGCAGGGCAAAGGTAACGTCCCCTACAGGAGGCCATCTTGGACCGACTTGTAAGGTCCAGGAGACATTGTGAACCGGCTCCATCTCTTCCATCTCAGACAGGGGTACCGGAATTTAGAATCAGGCAGATAGGGATCTATTTATCACCTTTATAATTTAATTGTATTTTTTTATTTTTTTATTTCTCTTTACAACCATATTAATTTTCCTTGTTTTTATTTTAATTCTTACACATGGTATTCTTATTTCTTATGCATATGTTATCACTATTTTAATTAATTTCTATGTGAAGCACTTTGAATTGCCATTGTGTATGAAATGTGCTATACAAATAAAACTGCCTCACCTTGTCTACAAATGTGCTAATTTGCATTAATACCCCAACAGATCTAAACATTGGGTACAGCGTTTTTAAAACACTCAGTCAGTCATTAATTCAAGGTCCACTCAACTGTTAACTTTCGGATGAGATACATTTGATTATTCATTAATAAAACATACCTGGTGATCAACTACAATTTATTGGGAACATCTGGGTGTGTGTTGAGCTGTTGTAAAACTATTTTTTGGTGAAATTATGTCAAGTTTAGGATTAGAGAATAGTTTCAGTAGGTAGCCAACACGGCAAGCAGCACCAAATAACTTGTTAGCTGTCTTAAGATATGGATACATGGATTGTTGTAGGAATTACACAGCCATATAGGCCATTTAATTCAAGTCATTAATCTCAAGTAAGGGATAATTTATAGCGAGGCAGTTGTTATAGCAAATATTAACCCCTTCAGGCTGATTCAAGCCCCCTCAATGACTGAATGAATCTCTGAATGTTTTAAAAACGCTGTACGCAATGTTTAGATCTGTTGTGGTATTTATTCAAATTAGCACATCTGTAATTAGATTATACACCGTTTGTCCATTTTAACAACAAAAATTTTTTCAATTTAATCAATTCAGTAATTTTCATGGTGATATCTAAAGGTTAAACGTTTTACCCTATTCATGTGAGAAAAATAATGAATAGGCGTATGAATAGGATATATTTGGGTCTTTTTCAGAAATTTCCCCTAATGGGATTCTTCTGGGCTTTTTTTTCGTACTCAGGACATTTTGAGGATACAAAATCAGTTGAGTTGATTCTGTTGCAATTTGTTCACCCCTTTTTCCTAAAACGCCTGGACTAGTAGGCCATGTGCTTGCGTCAATAAAAATTAATACAGTTATGATGAAGCTAACTAGTTACTAGCAACCTAGTTATAATCAAGGTAACTAGTTACTAGCTAGCTAGTTATTAGTTATCTAACATTAAAAACATGTTTCTATTTAATAAGAAAGTCATTCGAACCTCAAAGTGTTAACCTGTCACCTCTGAACTTTAACAGCTGTCACAGCTCCTGGTGCAGATGGGATGTGTTGTTGCAGGAACTGATTTGCTATAGGCTACTTCTGACTGGTCGAAATATCATGCTACTTAGGACAAATGTAATGTACAGAAGTAGCTGCACTGCTTAAATACAAAATTAAAGTTTTTGAAGGAAAGTATAATTAAAAAGTCACTCTGATGACATCATTTTTATGTGAAATGTGCATATTTACCTCCAGTTGTCAAAGTATGGGGAAATATTTAGTTTTTTTAAACCTGAACCCAATTTTATTGGATTCCCTGACCCCAAAAATGTACACTTTGACACCAAATTTGTCATTATAGAGATAACGGAAGCAAAGATATGGGCTCTAGAATATTTTCGGCACATTGGCGGCCATTTTTGAAAAAACCTGTTTATTTCTGATAAAAAGTGTGATCTCACTTGTGTCTTAGGATAAATTTATTTGTATGACCCTAAGGTACTTCCATACCAAAGGGGACCTTTGCATCATGACTTGAAGTCAAAAGTCACTTAACCTCCCTACTATTATTAGCATTAACAACAGTGCTAAGCCATGCTATTTATGTAATGTTTGCAGTATTTGATGCTGTCTTGTATTTTGTCTACCTGAACTTTTAGTTCTACGGTGTGAATAAACAGCTGTAAATGGAAGCAGAGTCTCGCATTCAATAAATGGGCGGCACATACACATAAGCAAATCTATCTATAACAGTGCAGTACTATTATACATAAAAACATGTTTTACTCACATCGGTGTGTTGCACTGGATCCAAATCCAGCATCGACCGGAGATTTGTTTACAGACGCAGTGAACTGAAGTGTATATGTCTTCCCCACGTGAGCTGGAACTTTCAATCACTCATTCCTAATATTAGGATCAGAACGAAGCTTATGCAGCGACTGTTCTTCCACAACCAGGAATAGTGCAATATCTTATTCTTCCTCGGCATGAAATTGTTGACCAGCTAGCACAAGCCCTCCATGAGTCGGTGGGAGAGGCAGTGTTTTGTGATGTCAGTATGAAGCACATGACTCTTTGCTGAGCCTGGTGTCTATAAAATCTTTTCTTTGACAAACAAGGAAGTTTTCAGCTCTGAAACTTACAGGATATTCTTATATTACCATGTCCTTTTATATATCAAAAGCTCAAGGGAAAGTTGATTCCTCAATTCATTACCCCTTTAATCTTCAACAGAGTAGCTGCCTTCAAGGAAGTTAACGCTTGTCAATGGAGAGTGACCGGACTCCCTGTACAAATGAAATGTAGGCCTAAGTGAGTCTGATAGGACCAGGTTAGATTTTTGCCCCACGGGTTAAAAGTTTATTTGACTAAAATTATTGTATTGAGATGTTTTACCTATTTTACATTCAAACAATGATGCAAATGTGCTAGAAGATTTTTTTTTTTTTTTTTGGAGGAAGTGCACTAGTATGGAGTTCTTTAATGAAAACATTGTTTATGATTATAGTGAATTTCAAGTTGAATTTTGCATAATGCAGTGACTGTATTTAGTATGAAAAAAATATTTTAGGTATGGAGTGGGATAGTAGATAGGGTCATAGGGCTAGTCTTGGGCTACTTTAAATTGGCCAATGGTCTGTTGTTATGCAGACATGGCAAACTTGTGAGGTGGCAAATTTTGATTTTTTTAACGAGTGCAGGATTTTATGTTTATGGTCACTGTTGAGAATGGAGATGAATTTGGGTCTGTTAATCACAATCGAATGGAGTCTAAAGGTTTTAATTTTTAATTGTTTTTCATTTTTTTATAGCACACAAATAAACGTATGCTGCATTTTTGGTGTATTTATGTTTCTATTGTCAGTCAAAGCATGGGATTATACTGAGAAATAGCTCTCTGTGTTCCACGGAAAACAAAATGAACATTACATGATAAATAATTGTTAAACAATTACAGAAATGTTATTCATTTTAAGATTTTAAAATGTAGTCTTGTCTAGTCTAACAAAGAAGAGATTGAAATGAAAATGTTATTTCATATTAAGTTGATGAGTAAACTGTATTTAATAAATGTGACAACACAATGTCATTAATGCTGAATAGAGTACAATTTTTATTTTATAATTCAGTATTCATACACATTTGTATATCTCTAAAGTTGCTTTAGTGTTGTCAATACGTCAGTATAATACTTTCAGAGTGTATGAATGTAAGTAAATGTGCGTGTGGTAGAACCACATATTCTATCAGTGGATATTCTGCTGGAATAAAGACAAATAAAAAGCAAGCATAGTAATTAGTAATGTGAATGCTGAACAACAATTTCATTATTTTTACATGATCCCTCTCTCTCTCTCTCTCTCTCTCTCTCTCTCTCTCTCTCTCTCTCTCTCTCTCTCTCTCTCTCTCTCTCTCTCTCTCTCTCTCTCTCTCTCTCTCTCTAGCTGCTGCGTCTGAAACGCTCACTCACATTTATGAGGAGTAAAAGCGTGGAGAATTTCTTCCAGCGTTCTCAGAATGAAGCTTTTCTACCAGCAGAGGTTTTATTTAATGCCCTGCCTTCTTCCCCCCGCTTATTTACTGGGTCTGGAAATGGAAGCAACAGTGCTGCTTTGCCCTCCCCCAGCAGCAGCTTCAGTGCTTCCTTTAGGCCTGCCCCATTTGGCATGCAGCCACGGCCCGTACAAACACACTGCTTTCTAGAGCATGTGTTCCGTCGACCAACCAGTTGCAATCTGTGCAAACACAATATTGCAGGTAAGTGGAGAATGGAAAGTTTTTGTATTTTTTGCAGTTCTATCCTCTTTTTAGGGACCCACCTTTTCTCCATCCTCTCTTGCAGACTCTCATTTACTTCTCTCTCTGGTTTATTTAGCAGAAGCTTTAAAGGTCCCGTTCTTCGCGATTCCATCTTTCAAACTTTAGTTAGTGTGTAATGTTGCTGTTAGAGCATAAATAATACCTGTAAAATTATAAAGCTCAAAGATCAATGCCAAGCAAGATATTTTATTTAACAGAAGTTCCCTTTCAAAGCTTACAGCGAACAGCCGGTTTGGACTACAGCAGGAAGTGCAGGGATGTAATGACGTCACTAGAACCGTTTGTTGATTTATGCCTGGCTCACACTACAGGAGTTTTAAAATCCTATCAGATTGTAAAATCTGGTTGCAGTACACACTTCAGGAGAATCTTTGCAGATTTTCTTGACTCAAATCTTAAACATGCTCACACTACAAGATATGAAAATCGAGGAGCATCACACACTACAAAATATTATTAAGATTATTGTGTCAGAGAAAGTGCGTCACGTGATCTACGCAGCAGATCGGAAGCATGAAAACAAAATGGATCAGCCTACTACTGTAACATGACAACTTGCTGTATCAATAATGATCATTTGTTGTGGAAAAAACCCAAAAGTGTAAGAATAAACCAGTGTGGATTAGAAAATGGTTGGGGAGACAGGCTCAACTTGGATTGTCAGTTCTTCAACTAGAAATGGAGGTAATTTTTATTATTTGATCCTGTCGTTCTGGCGCTTGTTGTGTGTGTGTGTGTGTTTGCAATGTATTTATCTCTCGGGGCTTGCCATATAGAGGTAGTGCATGCGCACTTATTGTACTGGAGTGTAGTGTGTTTTTTAGGCTGATTACGCCTGTGACCGAGAATAAAGTGAAGGAACGTTCAGACTACTGTCATTTATTGTTTTCTTATTTCTGAGTATTTTAAGCGAACCCAGCACGAACGCTAGGTCACACTAGTGTGCCAGAATGTTTACCGTTATGTTTACCACTGCCTAGTTCAAAAGCGATCGTCACCTGTTAGTGTAAATTTGTGCTGTCAAATGAAAAACAAGAAATGCTGATACTCAGAAGAGATTGAAATGAAAATGTTATTTCATATTAAGTTGATGAGTAAACTGTATTTAATAAATGTGACAACACAATGTCATTAATGCTGAATAGAGTACAATTTTTATTTTATAATTCAGTATTCATACACATTTGTATATCTCTAAAGTTGCTTTAGTGTTGTCAATACGTCAGTATAATACTTTCAGAGTGTATGAATGTAAGTAAATGTGCGTGTGGTAGAACCACATATTCTATCAGTGGATATTCTGCTGGAATAAAGACAAATAAAAAGCAAGCATAGTAATTAGTAATGTGAATGCTGAACAACAATTTCATTATTTTTACATGATCCCTCTCTCTCTCTCTCTCTCTCTCTCTCTCTCTCTCTCTCTCTCTCTCTCTCTCTCTCTCTCTCTCTCTCTCTCTCTCTCTCTCTCTCTCTCTCTCTCTCTCTCTCTCTCTCTCTCTCTCTCTCTCTCTCTCTCTCTCTCTCTCTCTCTCTCTCTCTCTCTAGCCCCTTTCACACTGCGATTCCGGCAAATACACGGATAATGCGACCCGGCATTTGTTCCCGGGCTGCTAGATTTGGTCCATTCACACTGCCAGCGAAATACCGTAATATGTGCACTTTTCACACACAACCCGTAACGGTCCCGGGTCGAGTTGACACGTGACATCCTGATGTGACGTATAACGGTGAGCGATCTCAGCTTCAGCGCGGATAGTAAGGAGCTCCGTGGTCTCGACTTGTGTCCAGTTTGCGCACATTTCTGCTTGTTTAATTTTAGTTTCTTTTGTATACGAACACTCTCTGTGTTTAAAACACAGACTAGCTCTTTTGGCACTGCAGGGTTGTATTATTGAAAAAACAAGCTCTAGGAGTCGCACGATAACTACAAAACATTGCGGCATTAGTTTCGGCTTTTGTTCACACAGCGCTCGTCCCGGGTCGAATACCGCAATATTACTAGGTCCCCGACCCGGGTCGAATTCGGTAATCAATCCCGGGACGTGGTTGCTTTCACACAGAAGGCGACCCGGCAATGTTCCGGGAATATTGCGGGTCCAACGTGCAGTGTGAAAGGGGCTTCTCTCTCTCTAGCCCCTTTCATACTGCGATTCCGGCAAATACACGGATAATGCGACCCGGCATTTGTTCCCGGGCCGCTAGATTTTGCCCATTCAGACTGCCAGCGAAAT